>NC_092205.1:5431335-5694944 GCF_043381705.1 Parasteatoda tepidariorum
TAGTGATCTACCTAATTTGAAAGCAGTAAACTTGCAGTTTCTCCCGCCAAACACAACAGCAAAGTTGCAGCCGATGGACCAGGGTATCATAAAGTGCTTCAAACAGTCTTATCGTAAATGGCTTGTCAGAAAAATGATCTTAAATATTGTAAGCATTTAGAAGATTTGTAATTAATAAGCATTAATTAAATAATCCGACAATATTTTGAAAGTCCAAAACCTAAACTAACGGTAAGTCGAACTTCCGATATGTCGAAGTTTTTCGTCAGTAGTCCTATCAGATTCGAGTGATCGCGAATTCACTGTAATTGCTTTAATTCCATTCTGTATGACTTTTGAAAAGTACAAATAAATGCTTAATGCCTAGAATAATTTTTAACATTTTATAACTTTATCATTTGAATTTGCAAAATACTTATTTATAATGTATTTATTAGGCCTTATTGTTTATTTTTTCATTAGTTCTACAAGTTAATTTCAATACAAAAAACTCTTTAAGTATGTAAAGTGATTTATAGAGATCATTTATCAAAATAAATCTGATTTCATTGCAAAAGTAAATTTTTTGTTGGTATTTGTTCATTTCTTTAATTCACCACTTCATATTTAGTGTTGAGTGTACAGTCTAATTGCTTTTACTCAGAAAACTGGTTGAGCATTTGATGGAGAAACTATGCTTTACAGAATTCTTTCTATAAACTAACATAAGCAGTACCTTATTTAAAATTTCAAAATTTAATTTAAAAACATCATTTTTAATTCAAAACATTGAGAAAATTAATGCAAATATTTTCTATTCTCAGTTCCTTAAAGAATCTATGGGATAAGCATATTCATTAAATAAAATAACAGGTCTGTTTAAGTGATAAATTAGTGTCATGAAAATATTAGTTGTTTTAGAATTTATGGATTTACATGAAATAATGGATGTTTGAGAACCTGGAAAACTATGACAGTCAAACAAACTATTCTATATTTCTACAAATGTTTTCCTACATTCTATAAAATGTTTCTGATTCCCTGTTTTTGTTTATTAGGTATGTTAAACCTATTTAAATCTAACTGTAAAAATCATTATATTTCAATAGGGATGGGATTCCATACTGTGAAAAGGATTACCAAAAACAGTTTGGTGTGAAGTGCAATCATTGTGAACGATACATTATTGGTAAAGTCCTGAGGGTAAGTTTATTTCAATGTATCTTATCATTATTAAGTCACTGTTGTTGTATTCAAAATTTTATGTCAAGTTTAAAATGAAAATCTCCACAAAAAATTTCTTGTATAAAATGCAATAAAAGTTTTGTATGATTACCCTGGAATGAAAATATTATCTATATTTACTGAAAAATTTTGATCTGTGATCTATTTTTCTGAATAACGTTTTTCCTTATTACGTTTTTTATGCTTGTTTTCAGAAGTTTTCTATTTTTGTGTTTCTGAATATGTATTAAATTTCAAATTATTGACACATTTTTAATGTTAAAAATTGCAAAACAGTTTTGTAGTTAACATATCTAAAAAATATAAAATTACTTGTTTCAATTTTATGATTAATGTTACCTTTATTTTTGAAACACAACATGCTTAGCTATGCATTCACTATTAGAATAAAATTAAAATGTTACTGCAAATCTTTTTAAGATGGACTTCACTTTTTTCTCAGAATTTGACTTTTTTTCATTTCAAGAAAAGGAGAAAAGCCATAAGTTGATCTTTAAATTTTTTTCTCCATACACACTTAGTGTAAACTAAGCTTTTTCTTTCACATTTTCATTGTTTGCATTTAAATTTTTGATGTATTTTTTCTCTTTTTTTTTTCTTGTTACAAAATGAAATTAGATTTCAAAACTATTCGAATCTTAACACTATTTATAATATTATATAACACTATTTATAATATTATATAAGTTAATAAAATCAGTGTAAAGCTCTTTAATTGTAATTAAAGGTAAAAAACTTTCTTATCAATAGTTATATTTACTTATATTTCTTAATAAGTAAAAGCATGAAATACTAAATTAAAACTAGGTTAATAATATCCTGAGTTTGTTTGTTTTGATTCTATGGTCAGTAGAGTTTCTCGTTTATGGAGGAAGCAACCAACTCACAAATCTTCTTTATCTAGTTGTTAATATTGTTTCTTCAGTATTGTAATGCACTTGAAAACATTAATAATGCATATCTGCTAACTTCTCTCGATTTACCTGTAAACTACTGGATTTTGAACATTTTTTCTGGTCTTATGGTTTTGTCTCCATTTTTTTACATTTCAGAAAATTCCCTAATGTTTCCTAAAAAAAATCCGTATTGAAAAAGAATTTTCTCACAATTTATTGCTTGCTTGAATATTTAAATAAGTTTTACTAATGCATAATGAAACTAGCCTCATTTATTGTAATCGGTTAAAAGTTTTTTTTGGGTTCAAAAATTTTCAGTTTATTTTTATTCGGAACAGTCTTTTTAAATTAATTAAAAAATCTTTTAAGTATCAATAATAAATTATGTGTCTATTACTATTCAAAATTATGGAAACATAATGGAATTATGGAAACATAAAATTATGGATTAACATTATGGAAAACATTTCAAATTTAAGTTCATTTATTTGAATCATAAATGAAAAACATTGCAGACCATTTATAGTTATTAGTGTATTATAAAATTTTTATATTATGGTGACTATAGAAATCCCTGAAATTCCCCATATTTAAATTATTTAGTATATTATGCATCTGTTGTCATGAAATTAATATTATTTTGTAAAATTTACTGAATTTTTTACTGTTTATGTTAGCAATTATGATAATGTGAGAGACAGTATTTGGTTGCGATGTAAACTAAATGAGTGGTAGTTTTTATTTTTAATTTTTTTTTTTTGTAACTGACTTGTGATTATTTAAAATCTGCAACTTCATTTATATATTTTAATTTTTTTTTTCAAAGGCTGGAGATAATCATCATTTTCATCCTACTTGTGCTCGGTGTTCCAAGTGCGGGGATCCTTTTGGTGATGGAGAAGAAATGTATTTGCAAAGTAAATCAACTGCTTTTCTTTTTTATCTAATAATATGTATACTATTATGTATGACATTTATAATATTCTCTCGGCAAATTGAAGTATCAAAATTCCTATTCAAATTTTCTAATGATGTACTATAAGGAATTGTGTACCTTTCACTTTTTATGAAATATTTTTTTACAATAAGTTCACAAGCCAAAAAACTTACAGCAATCATTTTTAAATTCTTACGTTGAATTTTGATTTCAAGGAACTATGTCTACAAACCTAGATAATCAGATTAAATTTAGTCTATCTAAAATAAACTCTTTGTAAGAGAATTATCCCCTTAATTAATTATAAAAATTTTAATGAACTTGTTTTTGTGAAGACATTCAGAAATTGAGTATTTATTTAGTAAATTATTAATGTATACATTATTAAAAAATTTATTATTGTTTTAATTATTTAAAATAGAATTTGAACTTACAAACTGTACCATTCATAAAAAATAAAAAAATAAATCCATTTGTTTAAAAACAGACAGCAAAAGAAATTTTAAGCAGGTGATTCAGTAGGTGTCAAAAATGATTGATGATTTGAAAAATCATTAAAAAGTAAAAGGAGATAAGAAATGCACAATTTTCTGTTTATGAAACTAAGAAAGATTTTTTTTTCTCCAACTAAACTTGAAAAGTAGTTACAAATTAAAAGATGGCACTGGTCACAGGAAGAAAAAAATTGCAAAGCAGTATTTTTAAAATGAGCACAATTTGTCGCTACAACCAATATTCTAAAATGTGTGTTTCATTTCAAAAATATACAGATTTGATGTAACAGTAGACATGTGTCAAGCGCTCAAAAATAGATGATAGTCTTGCCAGATGTGAATGAGAAGATTCACATCTGGGCACCTATTTTTGAGCTCTTGAAACTTGTCAACTGTTATATCCAATCTGTATGTTTTTGAATCCAATAAAGTTTTTTAATCAAGTAATATCTTATTGCTTTCTGAGGTTTTATTTAATATTCTAGAATGTGTTCTTAAGATATAAATAAAATTCTGGTCTAAATTTGGCATTTCCCCATTACAAAAAAAAAAAAAAAAATCTACATGTTTTTTTCTTTAAATACTTTCTATTAAAAAATTTTTAAAATTCATTTATATGTAGTGCCCCTATTTTGAAGTAATTTTTTCTATACTTTAGGTGGGGCTATTTGGCATCCTCGTTGTGGACCCTCTCCTGATGGAAAATTGGATGATGATTTTGATGATGATCACAAATCAAATGGTATATTAGATGGACATGTACGTGTAGCTACAATGTTATTACTTCTTTGAATTTAACCTAATATTTTGCTTTTTATATTGCATTGGATTATGATTTTTTTTCCCTTTTTTTGTTGTGAATGCTTATATTTTGATTTTGCTTTGTTTCTTTTTGATTTGCTATTTCTTGAAAGTAATTGCATAATTTTTGCTGCAGTACCCGCCCTATTCCCCTAGTCTTTCAAGTNCATTAGTCTTTGATAACACATAACCTTTAAAACACATAAAATTTTATTTTCATGTTTATATTTGTATTTTCAAAATTATATTTTACTGCTCTACATTTGAAAAAATTGTTAAACAATTGATTACAAATATTTAAATGAAATAGTTATGTTGCTAACTGTTTTAGATTTTTTTTAAAAATAATTTTAATATTGTCGTTGTAATAAGACTTTGGTTTAGTTTTTGAAAAGATTAACGATTAATGTTTTACTTTTAAAGCTATTTTAATTTTGTTTTGATTTATTTAAGTTGTTGTTCCTATCCAAGCAATTATTTTTTATGAATTCTCTACTCTTCTAGAACACTTTAATACAGAGTTTTTATTAGTTTGAATGTACTTTTGAAATGTAATATTTAAAAAAGAAATGATCAAAAATTTCAAAAACGCATTTTTATGAAATGAAAAAACAGATGGAAAAAAAATTTTCAATTACAGTAATTTCCGGTAAATAGGCCGCACCGCCGTACTGGCCGCACCCGCAAAAAACATCGCTAAAAATTTCTATTTTCATCTTATAGGCCGCACCGTCGTAAAGGCCGCACTTTCGTTTTTTCGATCAATCATCGATTTTTATCAAATGGCACATGCGTGAAAATAGACAGAAAAAATAATAATCTTTAAAACATAAACTCTATACTTAGAAAACAGTTATTGATATATCTTTTTTTTATATATACTCATTATATTATCATCAACATTTTTATGTATACTTATCATAAAAAGAAAGATTTGAAAATGATACTTACTTACAGATGAAACAAGTATAACCAATTAAAATCATAAGTTGAGGATGTATAAACGATAAAAAAATAAACTAATCACAAAATAAATCAGCATTTATTTATTTATATTTTTCAAATATTTTTGATCCTATATTTATTCAAAACCATCGAAATCTGATTCCTCACTGTCAGAACAAAACAAACGTTGTAAATCATGATCCAGTTCATTTTCTATATCATCTTCCTCATCCGACATTGAGGAAGGAACATTTTTTACGCAAAAGTCCAGTCCTGCATCCTTAAAACCAGACGTTATAGTGGTTTCCTTACCCCTCAATCAGGCGTTGGACACCCACCAGGCAACTTCTTCATAAGATGCACGGCGCATCTTTCCACTTTTAGTGTAAGTATGCAATCCATTGCTCATCCATTTTTCCCACTGACTACGCATTTCTACCTTAAATGAATGATTAACCCCTAAATCAAGGGGTTGTAATTTTTTCGTTAAGCCAGCGGGAATTATGGCGAGCGATGCGTTTACTTTTCTACATTTGCTTTTCACAGATTCGAGAAGGTGGGAAGTCATTGAATCCATTAGAAGCAAACCTCTGCTTTGAAAAAAAGCCCCAGGTCGTCTTCTCCACACGAGATCCAGCCAATCTACCATAATTTCTTCACACATCCAACCTTTTTCATTTGCTTTCACAATTATGTTGGGGGGGAAATTGCCTTTTGGTATTGTTTTGCGCTTAAAAATAATCATTGGACTTAGTTTTTTCCCATCAGCTGAACAAGCTAATACACAAGTAAACGATGTTTTCTCATTCCCTGTAGTAATTATTGGAACACTCTTTGTCCCTATTTTATCAACTGTTCTACTAGCAGGGCAATCAAAGGTCAATGGCGTTTCATCCAAGTTTATTATTTGAGAGGGAGAAAATTTTTCCTCATCAATGAGGTGCTTCACAAATTTCAAGAAGTTATCTTTTTTCTCCTCCCAATTTTCGGGAAGTTTTTGTCCAGCAGTGGTCCTTGTTCTGACCGATATCTTTTTTCTCTTCATGAAACGATAGCACCAGCTTGGGCCACCTTTGAAACCCTGAATGCCCAGCTGGTTTGCAATTAATTTTGCTTGTAAACGAATTTTGATTGTAGAAACTGGAAACCCCTTCTCTCGCTGCTCTTCAATCCATTTCGCCAAATCATTTTCCAATTGAGGAAATTTTACAACTCCAGATCTTCTTGCACGATTTTGCTGGGGTAACTTCGCAATTATCTCTTTATTCGCTAGCCATCTGCGAACACATTTTTCATCCACTTCAAAATCTCGAGCAGCAGCTCTGTTTCCGATTTGTTCCGCTCTAGAAACAACTTTTAATTTAAAAGCAGAAGTGTAGCTTTTACGATGTTTTGAAGACATTTAGTACTAAAGTGTTAGACAAGTATACTAAAACTATAGTAAAATATGTAACTAACTTTTGAAAAGAACGAACGATAGCTAAGTTTAACAAGAAATGCAAACTCCTAAATGTCAGTTTTACGCACACAATTTTTTCATGCTTTGAAGGGGAAGGGGAAGAAAAGAAGGCCAAAGAAAGAGAAGGAAATGTATGAATGGAATTCTGTAGAACTAGTAGGGGAAACGAACTAAAGAATGTGAGGAAAGCAGTGCAATATGTTGAAATACATGCGGGGCCCCCTTCCCACGGACTCCCTCTCCACCCCACTAGGAAGAATATCTATTTCATTCGCTAACGGTCAAACGTAAGAATGCATTTGAAATGTAAACCTTTCAGTGACCTTCAGAAAAAGAAAATGAATTGCTAAAGAGAAGGTTAATGATCACGGCAGTCGTAGGAGGGGCGGAACTTGCAGAAAGATTCTAGGATGTCCAAAATATTTATGACATTGACAGCCCAAGATAAATTTAGTGTGCGTAAAAGTAAAATGAACCACTTCCCTCCCCTCTTCCAATGGTGAAATGTTTAAAACTGGGAAGGAGGAGATAAAATGTTTCTTTCTTTCTCCCCACAACCCCCCCCCCCGCCTGCTCTCGCTTGCACAATGAATGACCTTCGAGAATAAGGGTTGGGAATGTCAGCAGAGCATACGGAAAATTAAACAAATTGTTTTTGGTTTTTGTCTTTGTTTTTCGTTTTGTTTCTGAAACTTTATTTATTACGAAACTGTTCTAGCTGCATAAAAAAGGCGAGATGATGAATTCTGAAAAGAACACGTTTCTTTATAATTAAAAAAAATCCAAGTCCAATTTTAAAAATGAAGTTTCGTATTGTTTATCATTAAAAAATTTAAATCTTTTATAATCAAAACGCTTTAATATAGGGAAAAAAATCGTATCAAAACTATTTCATAAGAGAACTCGTTCAAAAAAGAAAGAAAGAAAGAAACTACGATTGCACAGTACGGTTACTACGATTAATTCACAAAGGAAACATATTTCTAATAAGACAAAATCTTGCGTCTCTAAATCTTAAGCTTCAATTATTTTATTTTTCATTATTTTATAATAAGTATTATATATATTTTATAATATGTTTACAGATAATGAAAAATAACAAAATATTGAAAAAATTTATTTTCAATTTTTAGACGATATAGGAAATTCTGAAGAATGATGAATTTACCTTTTTTTTTTATTGAAATTGATTAAAATAAAATCCAATGTAAAATATAATAGAAAAAAATACTTTTAAGAAAAAATATAATAAATTATGAATTTTAATAACAAATGAATGAATTTTGCTTCCGAGACAGAAGCAAGTGTTCCAATTAAAATATATATATTTGATATTTCTTATAAACTCAGTAGCGGGATTCTTTGAAGAATATCGTTTTTTTCTTCTATTTTTAATTTTTTTTCTTTCTTTCGAGTTAAATCTTTTTTTCTGTTGCAATTTGACAGTTTTTACATCAGTTAAGCAGCTCGAAGTCAATTTAAAAACTCCCGTGATTTTTTTTACTTAGGCGCGCTTATTTATGCAGAAGTATTGTTTTTTTTTTGTTTTTTTTTTTAAATTTAACGGAACTTCAAGGATCATCTAAAATCAGATTGATGCATAGAACAAAAAGAGTTTATATTCTTAAGTAACAAATCGGATTTTTTAACACCATTTGTAGACGGCATAATGCTGTTTTTCGTCAATCGAAAACTTCCTTGGTTTACGGGATGTGTCATTTTGACGCATTTCGAATTTTATAAGGAAAATTACAAAACCCTTTTGCATTTTTATTTTATCTCTTGTAATGACTTTTATCTGTTGATCGAGGTAATTGTATTTTGAAGACTATTTTCTTCAAAAGCGCTTAATAAATTGCATCGTATCCGTAAAAAGTTCCTCAGTGGACTGATCGTTAAGACACGGTTCCCAGCAGATCACCGAAGTCAGCATCACTGATTGCGGTCAGTGTGCCCACTTGGATCAGTCTGCGTAGGGACCGAGGGTGTGCGGTATTGGTCCTCGTTAAACTGTGCTAACACAAAGTGTTCTACTTCGCATGCAGGTCGTCGAGCTGGCGAAGCGGGGGTGCCATCCCCTCCGCAGAGGATCAAAATTGTGATGGCATGTCTTCGGATCATCCTCCGGGATGTTTCCCAGACCGTCGCCAATAGCCCATAGCGCAGCTCTAGTGCGACGTAAATTAACAACAACAACGTATCCGTAAAATTTTTTTTTAATGAAACCTCGTAGTTATAGATTTTTATTGCGTCAAATTGACGTGTGTTCATAGAGATAGATATATAAGAAACATCCATAAACCTAGTGTTAAACTATAATTTCATTTAAAAAAATAAGAAAAAAAGACGTCTTCAGAGTAAACATTAAGAATTAGGTTCGTTATTTCGGAAAATTTTCGGTAAACATCTATTTTGGAATAAAACCACCGTGATCAAAAAATTCTCACATGTGGTGTGGGATAAAAAAAAATTCTACGAATAGGCCGCATCGGCGTACAGGCCGCACATCATGACAGGCCAACTTTTAAACACGTATAGGCCGCGGCCCATTTACCGGAAATTACTAATGCTTTAATTTGGCTTTCTGCAAAGTTGAAGTGCTGCAGACTTCAATCCCTAATAGTAATTGAAAAGCCTGGTGAAGAAGAGAAGGGGAAAGAAAGTCGGGCTGATGATATGATGCCAATCTGCAATGCTCATCTGAAATGCTTGTGAAGTAGAGAATGGGTACATTTTTATTTACAAGGATAGCATGCCTTTTTTTATGTCCACTTATACACAAATTTTGAGTTTTGGGCGAATTTCCAAATAACAAGAGTGCTCTTCAGCTTAAACACTGATTGGCTTATATTCAGAAATTTGCAGTAATACCTAATTGTTATAAAGAATTGCTTAATAAAATAGCTGAAAGAGTGAGTTTCCATTTGCTTATCAGCATCTACGAAAGTGTTTCTTAATATGAATGTGTCATTATTTAATGTTATACTTAAGCAATATTCACATATAACATTAGTATCAATTTACTTCATGAAATGAATATTGCCTATAATTTTCAACCAATATAATATAAATTATACAAATTTTAAGGAGATCATGAAAAATTTAAGGTAATATATTCTTTTAGTGAAAAATATTTGAAAATAACTGAATGATGGAAAGGACTAAAAACATCAAATTGGCTGCATACACTTGTGTACGTAAAAAGCAAAGGTTTCTTTTTGTAGCAATGATTTAATCGTAAATAAAGAATAAACTTTTTTTTTTCAACAAAATGAAGCCAAAAGCATGTCAATATGCTTACAATGTAGCATTACATAAAATAATATACATTGAGAATATTTTAAATGAATTTTGATTATTTCTTTTTTAACATAAACATTGTATTTCGAAAATATTAAAATCCAAATTCAAAACATAATGCACAAATGCAGTGAAAATTTGTATAGATGGGTAACATAAAAAATTAACAAAATTAAACTAAAAAATAAAATATAAATTCAAATTGCACCTCATTCCCATTTATGCTTTTGAATGCTGAAAGTATAATATATTATTTAACAAATTTTGCTTATAAAAAAATTTATACATAAAATAAAAAAACTTTTGCTATTAACTTTGAATTTAACATTACTTCCCCAATGTTAAAAATAATCAGAACATGAACTTGGTAATGGTCTGCTTTATTTTAAGCACTTTTTATAACATAACTTTAAATTTACTGCCATTATTTTATAATGCAGTAAATTACNTATATATATATTGTCAAGAATAAATAAAAATATTAAATAGTTTTTGTATATTTAATAAAATGTTTCTGTTCTCAAAAAATATTGTGAGCTTGCAGACAGTTTTAGATTGTGTGCAGATACTTTATGTTTTTATCTTACTGTGTTTGACATTTATTAGACGTAAGGAAGTTGATTTTGTTTGTTAAGTGCTAAATGTTTTTCACCTATTTCAAGTTGTACTTTTTGATCCCTTCCTCTCCTCTTTCTCAGCAAATATAAACAAATTGCAATCTTTCCCCTTTGCAAATCTAAATGTTTTTATGCGTTAAAAGATTTTTTTTCCAGTGGTTAAGAGGATTTAGCGTCTTATATAAGAATTGCTTTAGTTCCATTTTCTTTCTCAATAAAATTGCAATTGAATTAATGCTTTTGTAATCTTTTGATTGCCTCTTAAATTTGACTCAGTTTTGCTATATCTTTTTATGAAAAATTAATATTCACTATTCACACAATATCTAACAATATCAATTTTGTATTGTGGGGAGAGTAGATATCAACGATGTCAACCTTGATCTATGAAAAGGTTCCCCTAGTTCGAGTTAACATGTCTTATGTACTAGTGAATTGGAATTTTAATTTTGTAATGGTAGGCACACTACAATATATTTACAATGCATCTGAATCTGGAAAATCAAATTTTTAAAATTGTTTTGACTCTTGATAATAAGCGCACTACTGTAACATGATGCATTAATTTCAAAATTACACTTTCTAAATCTAAAAAAAATATTTATAAAATGCTGTATAGAATTTTCAAACTAAGCTAAGCCAAACTTTTAAGAATTTTAAAACTTTACGTTTCTTGATCAGATAATAGTGTGATTTTACTGTATGACTTTTGAAAAGTACAAATAAATGCTTAATGCCTAGAATATTTTTAACATTTTATAACTTTATCATTTGGATTTGCAAAATACTTATTTATAATGTATTTATTAGGCCTTATTGTTTATTTTTTCTTTAGTTCTACAAGTTTCAATACAAAAAACTCTTTAAGTATGTAAAGGGATTTATAAAGATCATTTATCAAAATAAATCTGATTTTACTGCAAAAGTAAATTTTTTGTTGGTATTTGTTCATTTATTTAATTTACAACTTCATATTTAGTGTTGAGTGTACAGTCTACTTGCTTTTACTCAGAAAACTGAACATTTGATGGAGAAACTATGCTTTACAGAATTCTTTCTACAAACTAGCATAAGCAGTACATTAGTTAAAATTTCAAAATTTAATTTAAGAACATCATTTTTAATTGGAAACATTGAGAAAGTTAATGCAAGTTCCTTAAAGAATCTATGGGATTAACATATTCATCAAATAAAATAACAGGTCTGTTAAGTGATAATTTAGTGTCATGAAAATATTAGTTGTTTCAGAATTTATGGATTTACATGAAATAATGGATATTTGAGGACCTGGAAAACTATGACAGTCAAACAAACTATTCTATATTTCTGCAAATGTTTTCCTACATTCTATAAAATATCTCTGTTTTTGTTTATTAGGTATGTTAAACCTATTTAAATTTAACTATAAAAATTATTATATTTCAATAGGGATGGAATTCCATACTGTGAAAAGGATTACCAAAAGCAGTTTGGTGTGAAGTGCAATCATTGTGAACGATACATTATTGGTAAAGTCCTGAGGGTAAGTTTACTTAAATGTATCTTTTATCATTATTAAGCCCCTGTTGTTGTATTCAAAATTTTATGTCAAGTTTGATATCAAAATCTCCACAAAAAAATTTATTTTATAAAATGCAATAAAAGTTGTGTTTGATTACTCTGGACTGAAAATATTGTCTATATTTACAGAAAAATTTTGATCTGAGGTCTATTTTCCCAAATAATGTTTTTCCTTATTAAGTTTTTTATGCTTGTTTTCAGAAGTTTTATATTTTTGTGTTTATGAAATTTCAATGAATACATATTAAATTTCAAATTATTGACACATTTTTAATGTTAAAAATTGCAAAACAATTTTGTAGTTAACATATCTAAAAAATATAAAATTACTTGTTTCAATTTTATGATTAATGTTACCTTTATTTTTTGAAACACAACATGCTTAGCTATGCATGCACTATTAGAATAAAATTAAAATGTTGCTGCAAATCTTTTTATGATGGACTTTTTTCATTTCAAGAAAAGGAGAAAAGTCATAAGTTGATCTTTAAATTTTTTTTCTCCATACATACAGCTTTTTTTTTCCACAGTTTCATTGTTTGCATTTAAATCTTTGATGTATTTTCTCTCTCTCTCTCTCTTTTTTTTTTTTTTTTTTTTTTTTTTTTTTTTTTTTTTTTTTTTTTTNTTTTTTTTTTGTTATAAAATAAAATTAGATTTTAAAATGATAGGAATCTTAACACTATTTATGATTTTATATAAGTTAATAAAATTAGTGTGAACTTCTTTAATTGTAATTAAAGGAAAAAACTTTCTTATCAATTGTTATATTTACTTATAATTCTTATTAAGTAAAAGCATGAAATACTAAAATAAAACTAGATTAATCGTATCCTGATTTTGTTTGTTTTGATTCTATGGTCAGTAGAGTTTCTCGTTTATGGAGAAAGCAACCAACTCACAAATCTTCTTTATCTAGCTGTTAATATTGTTTCTTCAGTGTTGCAATGCTCTTGAAAGCATTAATAATGCATATCTTCCAACTTCACTCGATTTACCTGTAGACAACTTGATTTTGACAATTTTTTCTGCTCTTTTGGTTTACATTTCAAAAAATTCCCTAAAGCTTCCTAAAAAAAATCCCTATTGAAATAGAATTTTCTCACAATTTATTGCTTGCTTGAATATTTAAATAAGTTTTACTAATACGTAATGAAACTAGCCTCATTTATTGTAATTGGTTAAAAGTTTTATTTTGGTTCAAAAATTTTCAGTTTATTTTTATTCAGAACCGTCTTTTTAAATTAATTAAAATATCTTTTAAGTATCAATAATAAATTATTTGTCTATTAATATTCAAAATTATAAATTAACGTAATGAAAAACATTTCAAATTTAAGTTCATTTAATGTCAATCATAAATGAAAAACATTGCAGACCATTTATAGTTATTAGTGTATTATAAAGTTTTAATATTATTTATTATTTTTTTTTCAATGGCGGGCACTTGGGATGTATTGTCCCATTGGTTAGGAGTGCCAGAACTGCTACTCTCTTCTCGTTACCCAGTGGGCACCTGCGGCGAAGCCACGGCAGTGGAGCAGCGTCGCCCACGTCACACAACCACAAACCCGTTTATAGGGCGGGTCACATTCACACAAAGGAGAAAGGACATAGAACACAGAGAGAAAGAAACATCCATGCCCTGAGCGGGATTCGAACCCGCAACCATCGGCTCCGCAGTCAGGCACGCCAACCACTCGGCCACCTGGCCGGCAAGTTTTTATATTATGATGACTATAAAAATCCCTGAAATTCATTCCCCATATTTAAATTATTTTGTTTATTCATTTCTTATCATAAAATTTATATTTTGTAAAATTTACTGAATTTTTTACTGTTTATGTTGGCAATTATGATAATGTGAGATTCGGTTGCGATGTACACTAAATGGGTGGTAGTTTTTATTTTGAAATTTTTTTGTAACTGACTTGTGATTATTGAAAATCTGCAACTTCATTTATATATTTTAATTTTTTTTGAAAGGCTGGAGATAATCATCATTTTCATCCTACTTGTGCTCGGTGTTCCAAGTGCGGGGATCCTTTTGGTGATGGAGAAGAAATGTATTTGCAAAGTAAATCAACTGCTTTTCTTTTTTATCTAATAATATGTATACTATTATGTATGACATTTATAATATTCTCTCGGCAAATTGAAGTATCAAAATTCCTATTCAAATTTTCTAATGATGTACTATAAGGAATTGTGTACCTTTCACTTTTTATGAAATATTTTTTTACAATAAGTTCACAAGCCAAAAAACTTACAGCAATCATTTTTAAATTCTTACGTTGAATTTTGATTTCAAGGAACTATGTCTACAAACCTAGATAATCAGATTAAATTTAGTCTATCTAAAATAAACTCTTTGTAAGAGAATTATCCCCTTAATTAATTATAAAAATTTTAATGAACTTGTTTTTGTGAAGACATTCAGAAATTGAGTATTTATTTAGTAAATTATTAATGTATACATTATTAAAAAATTTATTATTGTTTTAATTATTTAAAATAGAATTTGAACTTACAAACTGTACCATTCATAAAAAATAAAAAAATAAATCCATTTGTTTAAAAACAGACAGCAAAAGAAATTTTAAGCAGGTGATTCAGTAGGTGTCAAAAATGATTGATGATTTGAAAAATCATTAAAAAGTAAAAGGAGATAAGAAATGCACAATTTTCTGTTTATGAAACTAAGAAAGATTTTTTTTTCTCCAACTAAACTTGAAAAGTAGTTACAAATTAAAAGATGGCACTGGTCACAGGAAGAAAAAAATTGCAAAGCAGTATTTTTAAAATGAGCACAATTTGTCGCTACAACCAATATTCTAAAATGTGTGTTTCATTTCAAAAATATACAGATTTGATGTAACAGTAGACATGTGTCAAGCGCTCAAAAATAGATGATAGTCTTGCCAGATGTGAATGAGAAGATTCACATCTGGGCACTTATTTTTGAGCTCTTGAAGCTTGTCAACAGTTATATCCAATCTGTATGTTTTTGAATCCAATAAAGTTTTTTAATCAAGTAATATCTTATTGCTTTCTGAGGTTTTATTTAATATTCTAGAATGCGTTCTTAGATACAAATAAAATTCTGCTCTAAATTTGGCAACTCTCCATTATATATATATATTAAAAAAAAAAAAAAATCTACATGTTTTTTCTTTAAATACTTTCTATTAAAAATTTTTTAAAATTCATTTATATGCAGTGCCCCTATTTTGAAGTAATTTTTTCTATACTTTAGGTGGGGCTATTTGGCATCCTCGTTGTGGACCCTCTCCTGATGGAAAATTGGATGATGATTTTGATGATGATCACAAATCAAATGGTATATTAGATGGACATGTACGTGTAGCTACAATGTTATTACTTCTTTGAATTTAACCTAATATTTTGCTTTTTATATTGCATTGGATTATGATTTTTTTCCCTTTTTTTTGTTGTGAATGCTTATATTTTGATTTTGCTTTGTTTCTTTTTGATTTGCTATTTCTTGAAAGTAATTGCATAATTTTTGCTGCAGTACCCGCCCTATTCCCCTAGTCTTTCAAGTTCTCGTTCCACAAGTCCATATAGTTCACTTACTAGACAGGTTTGTTTTGTTTTGTTTTCCTCTTTTTTATTTTTTTTATTTGCTAATGTTTGACTTGCTTTATTTTTTTTGTTTGATTTGTTTTTAAATTTTAAATAGCATTTTGATAACACATAACCTTTAAACACATAAAATTTTATTTTCGTGTTTATATTTGTATTTTCAAAATTATATTTTACTGCTCTACGTTTGAAAAAATTGTTAAACAATTGATTACAAATATTTAAATGAAATAGTTATGTTGCTAACTGTTTTAGATTTTTTTTAAAAATAATTTTAATATTGTCGTTGTAATAAGACTTTGGTTTAGTTTTTGAGAAGATTAACGATTAATGTTTTACTTTTAAAGCTATTTTTATTTTGTTTTGATTTATTTAAGTTGTTGTTCCTATCCAAGCAATTATTATTTTTTTATGAATTCTCTACTCTTCTAGAACACTTTAACACGGAGTTTTTATTAGTTTGAATGTACTTTTGAAATGTAATATTTAAAAAAGAAATGACCAAAAATTTCAAAAATGCATTTTTATGAAATTGAAAAAACAAAAAAAAAAAAAAAAAAAAANAAAAAAAAAAAAAAAAAAAAAAAAAAAAAAAAAAATATTTTCAATTACAGGCTATAGATCTTGTAGTAAGTTATCTTTTATGTTAAAAATATGCAGTTATTTATGAAATACATTTAAGGTAGTAGTTCATAGACTGTGGCTTAAAAGCCCTTTGCTCACTTGCTTGTAGTCAAAATTTAATTAAATTGATAAAAATCTGCATGACTAGCAGAGCTAAATCCATAACTTGTTTTCAAACTTAATTTCAATGTTTTTGAACTTTGAAAAAATAAATCAATAAACTTTGAATTTATAATAAAATTTAAAAATGTAAAGAAAACAAAATGTACAAAACATCAAATGTTTTTTAATTCAGAAATGATGGTAAATATTATATATAATTTTCTTTATTTGTCTTTTCATTATTAAGACTGATTGATCTAAAATCAAAATTTTTTGTGGCTTCCCAAAGCTTAAGAAAACTTTTCTGCTGCCATATGCTGGAAAAGTTTTTTCTTCCATTATTTAAGGTTTTGCAAACATGTGATAAATATATAACTTTGTAGCACAGAAATTACTTGTCAGAATTAATTAAACTTCACCTTATTTAGACATGGACATATCTTTCATCTGCAACGGAATTTCTGTAGTTTCAGAAAATATTTTTCTAGTGATAGCAAAGATAATATTTTAATGTTTGAATAAATTCGAAGTAACAGAATTTTGTCCACCACTCAGATACATGAATGATATACATTGAACCAGATATATTAATAATGTACATTGCACCAGATGTACGAATAATCCATATTCAATCAGATACGGTAAAGATCAAAGAGAGAAATAATTAGTCTTGATAAAGGTTTAATCAGAATTTTAAAAATTTTAGCCTCAGTTTACTGCAGTTGATAATTATGTACATCAAAAAACTCAAATGCTGGAGAACCTACATTGTAGAATTTAAAAAAAAAATGCTAGCTTTGATCGAAAAGATCTGTTTAATCTATATTTGAATTAGTATTTAGGGTCCACTCAATCTATTTCATAAAAAATACGTTTGAATAAATTCAAATTTTAAGGACGTCCAAAACCTAATGTAGTTTTTAAAAAAACGAGGTTTGCTATCATATTAAAAATGCTTTTTTCTTCTCAAGTATGGAAGAACTAGTCCTGGTATGTTCCTCGAAAAGGATCCTTTAATAACAGATTTAAGCAGAGTTTACACATTTAGTTATTTAACGTCTGAACCTACTCAAGGATATCTAAGGCGTCCTCTACAGCCTCATCCTCCCAAATCTCCGCAGTTTCACCGACCTCCAGGTAAGTGATTTATTTTTTCGTTATCAAATACAATGTTTTTGGAAATGTTTATGGGGTTTGGTATAATATTTTAGTTATATTGCTTCTTGTTTCAAAAATAATAAGATGTCATTGATGTATCTTTAAAAAAAATGAAATAAATGAAAAACATTTTAATCTTGCTTTAAAATGGTTTGGAAGAGGATACAAGGAAGATTTTACCAGATAATCATCTACATATAAAAATCAATCCTTATATTTCTGCCAAGTTTATTGTTGGCAGAAAAATTGGCAAGAATATTATTATGAAAATGCAATCTTTCAAAGGTCTTAACAGAACATTATTTTAGAGAAAAAAAAATTTGAAATCTAAGAAGAAAAAAAAAACAATCAACTAAACTTGCATATAATTAAAAAAAAAAGTGTAGAAATAAGGAAAAATAGGAGCTTATTTTTGACATATGTAAAATATGAAGATATATATTTTTTTTCTTCGAAAAAAACATAATTTTATGTTTTGCTTGTAACATCAAGATTCTTCAGATCAGCAGATTCTTCCTCTAATTCATAGAATTACTCAAATCTCCAGACTGTTGTTGATTTGTGGACTTCTGAGAATTAATAGTTTATGTTCTGACAAAATTTTCTTGGAGTTCTGCTCATCTAAAATTTAAATTCGTTACACAAAATCTCTTTAACGAGGCTCTTATTCCATCCTTACCAGTATCCTCTTCTTCTTTTTTTCTTTCTTGGATTTATTGGAGAAAAATCCAACTTCAGATAAACTTAAAAGAAAAATAAATTCCATAGTAATTTCAGCTCAAATTAATGAACTACTGAAGCAAACACAAAAGTAAAATTGATAATCTTAAAAGTAATTCCGAAATGTAAAACGTTTAAAAGAAAAATAATGCTTCTTCTAATTTTTTTAAACTTATATGTTAATGTGTATCGCTTTTGTTGTAAATTCTGATTTGTAACAAGAATTATTTAATCAATGATATATTTGCCCCCTTTTATTATTCATATAGAAAAATTTTTTTATATGATATTACGACACGGAAATTTCGAATCTCGCATTTCGGTTATCTTTTTTTTAGGGGTGCTCGATACTATTGTAAATCCATATTTCAGTTTTATTTTGAATTGCAGTTGATGCGATTGATTTTCTCAATGTTTTTTAAATTCTAATACTATTACGACATGCAAAATTGAATTACACTTTTGATTAATCACTTTTGTTGTAAGTCCATGAGGTGCTCTGATCGTTCTATCTACTATTATTACTAAAAATTTTCTTAGTGTTTTTAAATTCCTATATTTCCTATATATTATTAAGATACACAATATTCATTTTGTGCTTTCATTAATCACTTTTTAACTTGGCGTTACCGCCGTTTCTTCAATAGACTTTTTCACAGTTATCATTGCAGATATCCACGTTGCTTTTTAAATTCTATTATTTTCGTACGATATTATTAAGAAATAAGAAAGTCGAATTGCAAATTTTAGTAATTTTTTTTTGTCACTGCTGATTTTCACTAAATATTTTTTTGTGCATAATATTTTATGTTTATAATAATATTATCGTGGGATTTTGCTGATTTAAAAAAATACTGATTATGTATTTTCAATTGTCCATTATTACAATCTAGAGTGATACAGACCAGCAATTATATATTAAACATCATAAATTGTTTAATAAAGAATCAAATATAATAAATAATAAAAATTATGGAGCTCCAAATTAAAAAGAAATCTTCAATTTTATGTACATATTAATTATTAAGTATAAAAGATTTTGAAAAGTACCCAGAGGGTGTGGCTGCAGGGCTGAGAAAAGTATTAAATAAGATAATAATTAAGTTTTAAATGTTAGGAAATATGGTATGCATATTTATTTCTATATGACAAATACCTATTGATTTTTGACTAGTTTATAAAATTTCAAATTATTTAAATTTTAAATATTATTTTGAGTTTGGTTTTTAAATACTTGGCATTTAATGTTTTTTTTTTTAATTATTGTAATTTAATTAATAACATGTGTCTGTAATGATAGATACTGGTGGTAGTGGTCGAAGAAGAACTCCTATTTCTCGACCTGCTTCTAAACAAGGTAAATTTTGATTATTATTTTCTTAAATTTTTTTGTATTATAGTTTTTGAAGGATTTTAATATTTTTCTATTTATTTTATTTCAGGAATGCAGGTCTTAGGTAAGATAATTAATACTTTCTTTAAAATTATTCTTTTATATTCCTGCTATGAAATGAATTATAATAAATTATCCAGATTAAAAAGAAAAAAAACATTATTTTTTGAAACATATTTTAACATTTGAATTGAATGCAAAGTGTGTCAAATAATATTTTATAATCTTTCTTATCAAGTTAAATGATTTTTTAGCAAAAATGGTTTTGAAAGCAGTGAATTAATTTTATTTTTCCTGCTACAAATAATTCAACTGAGTATTACGTAAATGCATACATTTTATAAATTACATACAAATTGTCTCTTGAATTAATGTGATAAAAACATTAAAATCATCAAATTTTAAAACAATCAAATCAGTACTTTGATACCCATTCAATTTATCAGTTCTTAAAACTAGGCATTTTTGATCTAAATACTTATTCTTTTTTTCTTCTAAATATAAAAATTTGTACTCTCCATTCTTATACTTAATAGTTTGTACTAAATGTTTCACTAAAAAGGTTCACTATTGTTACAGTTGATACTATTCAATCATCAACACCTAGACCACGTTCTCCTCACATGAATAATGAAGAACCAATTGAATTAGCTCATTATCCAGATGCTGTTAAACCTGATCCAAAATATGTTCCTCCTATTGAAAGGGATGATTTTCCTGCTCCTCCATTTCCTTACACAGATCCTGGTAGGTAACTCAGTTGGATATGTTATTTTACTCTCGAGTCTTAGAATTAGAAAAGACAAAATAATTTCTTTAACTTCTTCACTGGAGATTCACTTTTAGGTCTAACTATTTAATTTATCAAACATTAGTCTAAAAGGACATTTGAATACATGTTAGGGGATCAGTTTGAAATGAAATTGAATCGGGATGAGGTATTAAATAAGGAGACCTATTATAGCATATATTACTGGCAATGTACAGTGTGCCAAAAAAAGATTCACCCTGAATAACTTATGATCTAATGATCTTTAGGTTCTAGGACTTAATGGTTCGAGCGGGTGACCTCAAATGTGCCAATTAATCAAGTGTAGTTATCAAATATGCAAAACCGGTTGAATAGTTCCTGAGAAATTGAATTTTAAAAAAGTCAGATTTTGCTCAAATTTTTTATTTTAAAATACAAAATTATATTCTTTTAGATAACGTAAAAAATAGTTTACCTTACAATTCAAAATTTTTCCATCTATTATTAGATAAAAAATAATAAATATTTACTAAAATATATTTTTTTTTGCGTGGAATTATCTTTGTATAAACAAATTTTACACTTGTGTGCTAAATTCTTTTAATTTCCTTAGAAAGTTGGCGAGATATGGTGAAATGCGCAAAAATTAACATTCAGGGTCCAAACTTAAGAGCATTCTTTTGACCAAACTATCGGGACTAAATTTCCCAGTTTGCTGCTCTCCTGTATATCTTAGTGGTCAGAAATCTGAATCCAGGGGGGGGGGGAGGTATTCAGAGAAAAGTACGTTTTTGAGTTTGCTTTCGTAACTTAAAATATCGTTTGCACTAATTAATTAGCATATTTGAGGTAACATCATCAAACCATTATGCTTGAGTACTAAAAAGTGAAGATCCAATCATTAGCTCAAAAGTTATTCAGGGAAATCCTTTTTTTTTTCGTTGCACTGGACACAATATCAGAATTTTATAAAATATCTTGGCATTCTGTCCTATAGATTTTATTCTATATTATGTACAGTTATCAAATTTTTAAACTGTTTCTCTTATATTCATACAAAATCAGTTTAATTATTAAGAACAACTGAAGCAATAAAATGGAATTAGAGTAGGCAGTGTGACCCTTAAGAGTCTTTGAAAAAATGTTTTAGATTGAAATAATCGACACAATTGACATTTTATTGTTTCATAAAGTTTGTGGGAATTTTTTTTAAATCTTGGATACTTTCTTAATGTAGTTTTTTACTGGGTGAAGTTTCCATGAAAGCAATGAATGAAAATTCAAACAATATTATGTAATATTGTGATGATTGATTAAATTTCATAGTTGTCTGTGCTTGCTATTGGTTGAAAGTGACATACTACGTGTGGAAGGGGGATGGTATGTATCGACTGATGTCAACTTAAGCTACATATTTCGTTTCCACGTGTTTCATTTTGAACAAATTTAATTTTAATAATTAAAAGAAGTATTTAGTTAGTCGTATGCATTATACATAACTACATTTGTAACAAAACTAAAGAAAATACTGTCTATAGTCGCAGTATTTATATTTGTTATTTATGAGGTCGTATAAAAACTTAATCTAAGTTGCACTGTTATTATTTTTCTTGTTATGAGTGCCTTTTGAAAAATCAGTTAATTGCATTATTGTTTTCTATTAAAGAGCTATTTCTTTCATACCTGCCAACTTTTAAGCCTTTCGAGGCTAATTTTTCCCATTGGTAGAAAATTGGAATTTAAATTTCATTTTTAAGCAGAACTTACGCTGTATTTTTAAACAGCTTATGCAGACAACAATGACACTATTAAATATTATATATATACTTAATTTTTTTAAAAATAGTGGTGGTTGAAAAGATTATAAAATAAGTTTATAAATGCAAGGAATATATAGAAAGCATACATTTTACTGCCACTTTAAATATAGAAATAAAATTTTACGCCAAATGCGTAAAAGTTGGCAGGTATGTTCTTTTATTAAAATTAAAATCTGTGCAATATTAGACTAAATAAAACTTTGAAAATAATGTTATATATCTTAAGACTGTAATAAAACCAATTAAAAATTTTTAAATAGAAAAAAAGAAAATCAAAAAAGTAACTTGTTTAAGAGCAAAATTTTCAGATATTTTCTAAAATCATATTAAATCCAGTCATTACATATCATCTTCCTTCCCACAAGTAGTGATGTCATTTTAGTTTGTTCAATTTAAAAGCGATTTGTAAATGAATTTTGAAGTGACGGTATTTTGGAAATTAATGTGTAGAAAAACAAATACGATGTTGAAACTGTTTTTCTATGGGATTTTAATGCAGTTATTAGAGTTGCTTCACTTTTTTTTATTGAAAGCTAAAAATAAATGTGATACAATGAAGCAAAAAATTATGTATATTTTAAAAATATAGAGTGAACTAGATATTTCTATCTGAAATAGAAATTATAACTTAATTGACAGATATATTTTATTACTCAGTGAGGTAAACCTCATGGGTTGAATGTATTCTAATACTACTTAAATTAATGTCCTACATTTTGTAACAAGTTTTTCAACTTGTAGAGAGAAGAAGGCGTTGGAGTGGCGGCTCTAAAGATTATGAACCTGATGAGAATGGTGATGAAACAGATTGTGACCCACGTCTGAAAAAAGAAGAACAAGAGTTGTCTAAAATTGCTACTGGTATAGGAAAGGTCAGTTTTTTCACAAAAACTCTTAGCAGATTTTTCATCAACTGTAAAATTCAAAATTAATTTATTCTGTCACTAGTGTAGTCTCTTTATCATAATTTAATTTGGAAAAGAAAAAATGCGCACATTTTACGATTGATATTCACAATTTCCTAGAAAAACCTTTAACTTTGTGTCTCTTAAGTATTTAAACTTTTTATGATCTTATGATGTGGCAGTTAAATTAAGGTCTGAAATGGTTTATGATTTATTTCCCATATTTTACAGGTTGTGGAAAAAACATAAGATTCTTTTCTAAATCCCCATTTATTTATATTAATTTTATGCTGATGAAAATCACAAAAATATTGAAATTAATTTTGGAAAACTGTATCCTACCATGCTATTTTCCAGCCAATAAAATTGTACCGACAGCAATGGAAAACTGTGACACCATGATTAGATTTTTATAAAAATATGCATTTTTAAATTCTCATTAATTTTTATTATATATTATGTGTATATATTATTTATTATCATTGTGTTACAAAATAAACTTCACTTAAATTTTCTTTTTATTTCCTTAAGGTATTTTTGAAAAATGTTCAGGAGCGTGAAAAGTTGAAAGCATGGAAAAAAGCCAATCTTGATCCTAGAAATGCATCAAGAGTTCCATCAGCCAATAGGGAGCCACCTGCTAGATTACGTTATTATAGTTCAATTAATGCTTGTGAGTTGTTTTTTAATACTTTGCATAATTTTTTTTTAATTTTTAAAATAGTTTCTACTGTGTGCTAACAAAGGAACCTATGTTAAAAATTTTCCAAATTGATATATACAAATTTTTTTTGTTATTCTATGTAGAAGTAACTATTCGTTGAACAAAATTACTAAACAGTTTATGCATGCAAACAAAATGAACTGTTTACGTTTAATGCAAAAAAACTATAGTTTTATGGAGAAAAAAAAATTGGAATGTTTCCATATAGTCGGTATATGGTATATTTTTAATCGATGATGTATTTAAATCGTTGTTTTCTTTGTGATACAATCTGATAACACACATTTGAAAATAAAAATGTAAGCAGTTGGTTATATATCTCTTCTTTTTAAGAGAAACTCTCTGTTGTTGCAAATAAAGGAAAGTAAAGGAAACATCAGACGGCCACTCTGGCTTTGGTTGGTTTGTCAGATCTGCTAAAGCATTAGCTGCCATCATTTCTATTTGTATTTCTTGACATGTTTATTTTTTTCATTAATACAAGCAAATATATTATTCTTGTTGTTTGTTTATTCCTAATTTAATATTTTTCAGCTCCTTCTAGGGACATTGATAGACCTAGACCTTGGGAAGATGATGAATTTGATCGCAGCTCAGGGTATCGTTCTTCTCTGGGACGTTCTTCGGGTAATACGCCATGCTACAATGGTAAACTATTTGTTTCCTGTTTTACCATAAAAGCTTTAATGTATAACAAATCTTATTAACAAACTTTTCATAATATGAATATTTTTATCTTCAATTATGAATGTTGTATTCTGTTAACATATTTTTATTAAATAATTAAATTATTTTAACTATGTTTTATGTATTACAAATGTTTTTTAAATCCTAATATTGGTGCATAATATATCATTACATAATGTCTATAATGCTAAAAATATTTTATGTTCAAAATAAATTAATTTTGTGTTGAAAGCAACCATTATATGGAAAAAATTAAAGTATATTTTCAAATGGTACGAAGCAGTATCCCAAGTGTATTATATATAATTTTTATTTTCAAAGTGTTAATTTTGAAATTTTCATTTTTAACTAAACGTAGAAATGTTTTACAAGATTTGAGAGGAATTTATTTGTAATAATAATATATGGCAAGAAAAAAAATTTGGTGCTAATAACTTGATTTGTTTAGAAATTTATATTAGTGTAGGAATTTTTATTTAGCATTTCTATTGATTGTAACTGTGTTTTTTACTTCAGTTGTATCGTCTCTTCGACCGATACCAAAACCTGGTTATGGCTTTTCAACTAAATCAGCAACTTTACCGGCTGCCGGAAGAGAAGGAGGAATGGGTTTTATGGTGGGTTACAATATTATTATGCTTAATATATTTATGTTTTTGTATAAAATTTCTATTTTTAAATCAAAAAATCTTTGCTTATCAAGTAAACTTCTCTTCAAAAATTATGGTCATTTTCTAAGTGCTGCTAATTCAATAATAATTTCTGTATGGGGGAGAGTATAACACAGATTTAAACTTAAGGCTCTGACAATTAAAATTTAATTCACAGTAAAAAATTTTGAGTAAATTTGTCTAGGATTTGGAATTAACCTTAACTAATGCAAAAATTTACTAGTATAAATATCTAAATAAAAATATTTTTCGGTATTTATATAAAAGTTTTCCATTTTTTGGTTGAAAACCAAAAGGACCAGTTTTGGACATTCATATTAACTAAGCCAATGTAATTCCATAAAGAAAGTAACATATCAAACTGTGTTGACAAAAGATAAATTACGGTAAATACTGTAAACCTATTTATCCATTCTTAAAACAATTTTTTAAGTATTTTCTTGTGTTTTTAATGAAATATTTTTGTCACAAAATACTGTTTTCTTACATGTGAAACTTAGAATTTTTCAAAAGATGAAACTGATCATTTTTCCGTGACTGATCATTTTCTCCATAAATATCTTCAGACCTCCACAGGTAAGGGAAAACCTGGAATTGTCAGGGAATTTCATTTAATTCTTAAAGAACAGGGAAAGTTGCAGTTTTTTAAAAAGAACCTGGAACATTCCTATATCATACCTGGAAAATAACCAGTCTTAGAATCGTCAGTAACAGTAGTCAGTTATTGAGCTTCAAGTTAAATAATCATAATATCTATTACAATTATTTTTTAAAATTCCACTTTATAGAGAAACTTTTCCATGTTTCTATTCTCATTCTATTATTTGTTTTTGAATGAACTGACTAATATGAATTTGAACTGACACTAAGATAATGTAAAAAGTTCTGACTAAAAAAATGTAAATGATTCTGACATTAAAAAAAATGTTATGGCATAACCATGAATATCATACATAAGTTTTCTGTTATATTATTGTCAGAATCAATATGTAAGGCCCTTCAGAATTCTGTATAGTTAAAAATTGCTTGAAATTTATTTCTTTTTGTTTCTCTACGTTTTTTCCCCTTATTTTAATTATTGAAATTACTTTTAATGAAAAGGTGCTATCAAATAGTAAGTCAAAATCGTTCATTTATAGGGGTTGTAGCTTTAGATGGTAATGAATCACAATTTTAAAATTGGTAATCCAGTGTTTATTTTCATGTAGCCATTTATTATTTTTTTTCTCAATGGTACATATAATTACAGGAATTTATGGATTCTGCATAATTTTAAATATTTCTACATTTATTGACACATTTCTCAACATAAATCACCATTACTTTCAACCATACGTGCATAATCAATTCATTTTTTCAAAATAATGAAACACGTGCTAAGTAATGTATTGAAAGGGGAAATTGAAAAATCAGAACTTATCTTAACATGTATCTAACCATTTCAAAGTGCTAGTTGATTCAACCTTCCTTTACTCAGACTTTCTAAATTTTTTTTAAACATCTTTATAAAATTTATTTTAGTTTTTAGTATGGTATTATCATTGTAAGTATGACATGTAATTCATTTTCATTGTTATGAGGTGTATTAAATATATTGATTTTAAATGTACACCATTTTAATGAAAAGGTTGCAAAAAACTGTGGTTTAAAATATTATTTTTTAATTACCTTCTGACAGTCAGTTACCCTGCTTCTTATTCTTTGTAGACTAGTGATTTATCCTTTGTTAAAATTCAACCAACACAAAGTTCAGAATTTGGAAGTGGCAAGTCTGATCGTAAGTTCTTTCTGCAAATTTTTTTTTAATAGATTATACTAAACATGTGTTATTCTCAATTTCTGAAATAATTTTAAATAACTATTTCTATATAACTTTGTATTCTAGAAAGTTTTATTGTACATTTAGAGTTTATTGGTAAAGTTAACTTTTTGTTTATTTATTCTGTTAAATGGAAATAGTTTTCCTTACGATTCAATAGAAATTCAAATTGAGTTCAATATAATTGAATTGATCAAATTGAAATAAATTCCATTATAAATTGCACATGCATGTACTCTTCTCAAATGTTAAAGAAATTTTTCTGACTGGTAACTATGCTATGCTTTTTTTTCCTTTTAAAAAAAAAAGAGACAATTTCTATTATTATTACTGCCTAAAAAATTCAATAAAATGTTTCATAAGTTTAAAAAAAATTTGTAAATAATTGTACTTTTTATTTATGTTTTTTATTTATTTGAAAGCTTATGATTCAGATAATGCAAAATTTAAAAAAATGCTTTAAGATTATGTAGATAAAAAATTTAATAATACTTTTTTTTCTTTTTCTCTGAATTAAAGTAGAGATAAAAATGTTTCTTTTTTACATACCGTTTTAAAATTTCTAGATTTTTTTAATGTTTATAACAATATTGATTCTAACAATTTTCAAAATTACTATTGCACTATTTGGTGTAAAATTTATTTTAATGTATGTAACTCAATAATTTATAAAAAAAAAATTCTTTTTTTAATTGACTTTTTTTCATTTATATCTGGTAGTTTTAAAAAAAAAAATCTCACAAATTTGCTGTGACAAGGTTTGGCATTAGTTATGTATTTGGTATATGGTTTATACTTAAAGGAAAACAGGATGTTTCCTTAAAGTTGTAAAATCCTTTTTTTTCTGCAAAAAAAGGAAAAAATCTTACATTTATTTTCTAAAGTGGCATTACCATTTCAAACCTTTCTCAAAAAGCCTAAAAAATTCAGACAAGGAAATGTTCATAATCTTTAACATTTAGCAAAAAATTTAAAATTTAATAACAATTATAAAATTGAAAATCAATTTCCATCCTATCTCAATGTAACTCACCTCATAATATAATTAAACTCATATTTTTCAGTGTCACCCACACCAGAACAAGGAAAACTTACTGTGGTAATTATCTTTGCATTCATTTTCATTCATCTAACAAATAGGTAAATAAATAAATATTAATTGCTCTTTCTGTCTATAGAATCACAACACTTCTGCAACCTTCAGATCAACCCCTTATTCAGAAGGTTTTACTTTTCGTCATGCATCCTACAGTCCTCACTTGAGGCGGTCTATGCCAAATGTAAATTTACAAATGTCTATGGAACCTCCTAAGGTTAGTATTTTCTAACAGTGGATTGAGTGTCACTAACAAAACCAGTCGATTTTTATAATCATATCTTCATGAACAGAATCATTACAGTATCAAAACATGCCAAAGATCATTCAATTAAAATTTTCTATTTTTTCAGTTTTTGAAAGATTCCTTGCATGAAGTTCATTCTTCGAGTAAAAATAACAAAGTTATAGGTGCAAATTACATTTCTTAGGGAAATTGGAAGATGAAAATAAAAAAAAATTTCGATTGAGAGTATAAAAGAATCCAATTGAAAACTGTTTATGAATAGAAAAAAGTTATGGAAATGTCTATCATTATTCTATGTTAATGATCATCATTCACTCAAATTAAAAATTTGAACAATAAGGTCCATCTATCTTCAATAAATAACTGAAAAGCGTGTAGTCTATCTACCACTACAAATATATAATTCCAATCCACTAGTATATAAGACATGTTAACTCAATTCTATGGTGAGGAAACTTTTCATAGATGAAGGTTGACATGGTTGATAAATATATCCCCACATTGTTGACCTTCGGCAGTGATGCTAACATGCCTGCCTTCACAGAAACCCCCACTATGACTGCGACATTGTCCTTGCGCTGTTGCTTCTCAGTCTCGATCACACACTATATACAATGTATACACTCGACTGCTGAAGGCAACACAGGAGCGACCACGACCCACCGTGAACTTAATACAGCTCTCCCGGCTGCACACAAAAAATAGCAATGAATGAACTAGTGGTATATGTTCATTGAATTCTATCACAGATTTAATTTTGGTGGGGAAGTACTGAAGTGTATCTGCCACTACAAAAATATAATTCCAATTCACTGGTATATTAAGACATGTTAACTCAATTCTACGGTGAGGTACCCTTTCATAGATGAAGGTTGACATTGTCGATAACTACTCGCTATCCCCAAAAAGTATTTTGAAATGAACTTTACAGAAAAAGAAATATTGATTAACCTAAAATTTTCCTAATCAAGAAAATATACTAATATTTTTTGATGAAATTGTACTAATACAATTATGCAATCAGAATTTTTCGATTGTTATTTCAGTGTATTATACATTTGTCTACTTTTAGATTTTTGATAAATATCTTTTGCTACACAAATTTCGTCCAAAGATTTGTTAGCGTCATCCACATCAGTATTCATTAGTTTAAACTTTAACAAAATTAAATTTTGATGAAAAATTAAAAATAAGCAATTATTTAGTTTTAAAAAACTGAAGTAAAACTTGCTTGACATTTTTCAGAAAATATATATTTTATCATTTAATCTATTTCATCTTTAATTCTTTCTGAAAGGTTTAGTGCTTTCACAAGAGATTCTCAAAAGTACAAAAAAAAATTAGAGAGAAAACTAAAATCAAATATTTAAGTTAAAATCTAATATAAGAGTAAAGGTCTCATAAAAGCATGGTATAGTAGAACATTTATTCATAAAAGCAAAACTTTAAGTAAATTAGATTAATAAGTTGTTTTTCAAACAGTTTCCATTCATTCTAAGACTCGTGTCCTCGACGTTTCATTTTCCGCTTCTTCCACTAAGTTCTTCATTTACTTATTAAGCTACAAATTATGACAGTTAAAATTTATAATTCATCTAAATATTCTTGTCCANAAAAAAAAAAAAAAAAAAACAAAACATGAACGGTGTTGGAGCTGTTCAGAATAGGCAAACAAATGATACTCAATCGCTTCATTTTTTTTTATTACAATTCAGAAGAGAATTTGCTATATATTTGTACCTTACATCATTAGTGGACTCTAGCTTTAATTAGTGCATTTAAAATGTGACTATTGTATTGAAGAATTCATTTGCTTTGTACCAGATAGATCAAAATCATTTTGGGTTTAATAATTTGAAATGTACCCTGAGATTATACTGAATAGGTTGTTAGCAAGTATATTTTAGTTTGCATTGTAATTTTACTGTATATATATAGATTTAATGGCGTATCTTCCTTTTTCTGCGCATATTGGACAATAATATGAGGTTGCAAGAGCATGCTTTAGCTTTAAATTTGCTTTTATAAAGTTGATGCAACAGAATGATTGGAATCTCTAATGTTTTCCATGAGAGTCTTCAGATATTAATTCATCTGGAATGAATGTTCAATTTATGTTTTTATCTCTTATATACAGTTATAAGCATGGTACTTTTTGAATATCTGTGGTCGTATTTCTTGGGAACCAGAAAGCATTTGGCTAATTATAATGAAAATTAACAGTTAAGTGTTTGGAAATTTTTTTTAAAATTCTTATTTTGTAACTAGAATTTAAAAAGAAAAAAAAGTTTTCGAGTCAATGGCTAGTAATAAAAATGTAACGTTTAGCATCACTGTATTTATAATTAGTCACTAAAAAGCAAATCCTAATAAGATAATTGAACGTTGCGCTCTAAGTTAAAAGAAAATATTCTCCCCTAATGGTATAGTTCATCAAAAAAATTTTTGTCATTTTTTAATGGGTTCTATAAATTTTTTGTTCAAAAAATATATTTAAAATTAAGAATTTTTATTTTTCTCCATTTACTTGATTTCATCTTATATTTTGATATTCAAATTTAAAAAAAAATTTCTTATGAAAACCATATGTGTATTAATACAAGTAGCAATTTTTTTTTCTTTCACTCTCTTCCAAACATAAATTACAAGAATCAAAACACCACACCATTTCAAGTATTCGACAAGATTATATGAAAATAGATATTTGAAAAGTATCGTCAAAAATCTATTTTAACTTTTAATCGATTCTATCAATTTATTACTAGTTGATCATTCAAATATCTCACGCGTTTCATTTTATCCGTTTTGACATTCCTTTAAAATTTATTTCTTTTGAGATTTCCCAGTAAATTCAATGTTCCATTCTAGGTGTGTATGGACCAGCACGGCTGCTGGGTGAATGTGCTCAATATTCCAGTGCCTCTAATTATAACTGTCAGGCACATTTCCCTCGCATCTCGTCGTGCGGTATTCCGTCCGACACTCTTCACTGCCCTCGGTAGATTCTTGAAAATGCTGCAAGGTGCTCATATAGAGAGGTTTCCCTTCTGTACTCATTTTGTTTGTCCAAAACTTCAATACCCGGTAGCTTTATAAAAATTATTTATTTGTCCGACGATCCCGGTTAAATGAGACTGCTAGTCTTTAAATTTTATGCAGCTGTTTTAAAGATTATTATATGCTTTATTTTATGCTTTGAAATGCACTGCTGCTCATAGGGTTCTGAAACTATATGTTTGGGAAGAATGGGGATTTTATTTTAATAGTTGATTTTCAATTAAAATATGGTTCTTGGCTTTACATATCTCTAAAGATACTCAGATGCACTTTTAGATCACATATTAGGCTATAACAGTATATCTGAAATTTTTGCTTTAATAGTGATAATATAGTAGCTATGTCTATTATATTCTTAGAAGGAAAATTTTTGGCTTGTTTGAAGCTATTTTCATAAATGAAATTATTAAAAAGCGTTTTTTCCCCTCCAAATAATTATCCAAATTAACCAAAATTTTCTCCATTCCAAATCTGCTAATTTTATGAAAATTGTGGCAATAGGACTTCAGAGGAGTCTATCATCTTTTAATACCAACTTTCTATTGGAAATGATTTTTCGTATTTTATGTTAGAAAAAATTCAGGCAATTCAATTTATTAATCGCAAAATGAATCATTTTAAAAATAAAAAAGATGACACTTAGTATATAACATTCAGTTTTTTAGAAAAAGCGTGTTTGTATTAAATATTTTATTGAATGGCTAGTAATTTATACTACAAAATGTCTATTTTACATTAAAATTCAACTTAAAAGTGCTTTTAATTTCACTTCTTTGTATCTTTTTTTGTAAAAATTCTTTTTAGTATTTTTTTTAAATAATTTTATTATAAAAATCATTTCCCCATCTTTTTTTTTAAATGGTCTTATTATAAAAATTACTCAATAATCAATAAAAATCACTCAACCCATCAAAATAAAATTCGGACCATTGTTTTCGATTTGTGGAACCCTGTGAGGCTTTCTGTGTACATTGTTTTTATCTAAATAAAAACCCCATTCTTTAAAAAATGCATTTTTGTTTTTTAACTTTGCTTATATGTTTTAGAAAATATTGTGTGAATGCTTTTGCTTTTATGTGTGAAATTGTACTGGCTACCTCCAAATTATGGGTTGCCTTATGGTAACTTAATGTTATTCTTTTTCTCTACCTTTCAACCGTATGATTTAATTGTGTTTTTGTGTGTGTATTGTTTCTGTGCTATTCATTATTGAAATGTGTCATTATTATTGAATAAGATATCCATGACTTGCGTTGTACAAAGTTTATGTGGCTTCTTTTAGTTAGATTATTATTATTTTTAAAGAGAAAAGGAAACTGAAGATTTATTCTTGTGAACTATATTTAAGAAATAAATAAATGCATCTTACAAATAGTATGCTTTCATTATTTTTCTTCCATTATTTTTCTTTATGATTTGTAGAAGTCTTAAGATTTCTTTCATTCCAATTCATTGTTTTCCAATTTGTTAAATGTAATAGGCTGTAATGCCAAGGTAGAGAAAATGATTTCTAAGTTTTTATTTCATGCTAAAATTTTATTAACTGATTAACACATTGAATGTCCACATCAGTCATCAGTGATTGACACTGAACTTTCCATTTAGTTCCAAGTCAGTGACTAACAGTGGAAAATATGATATAAAACTAAAAAATTTACATTGCTTTAAGCATTTACTAAATAATTATTTAAAATTTACTCAATTTTTATTTATTACAACTAAAATATTTATTTCAGTCTGCTAGTAGAAGAGCAATTCACATTGCTATACCACACATTTGAGCACTATTAAACAGCGTCTGTGACCTCACAAAGATTCTTAAAAGTATGTGTGGTGTTCAGTCAAAATTGAAGAATAGTCAAAACTTTCTGCTGCATTCAAGGTTCTTTTAATGAAATGCTTGTAAGACATGAAATTTAAATTTAAAGCTAGTTTCTAGAGCACTGAAAACTATATTAAATATAGTTCTAAATGAAAGTGTCGTGGGAATTTTATAAAATATTTTTGACAATTAAATAAGAAAAATCTTAAGAAATGGGAAAATATACTACATTCCTATAAAACTGAGAAGGGGAAGTGACAAGGCTCCGATCCGATCGTCTCTCCAGATGGAGTATTCCAGCTTTGCGATGGCGAATAATGATTATAAGTACTAAATATATAGTATGTATTGAAATTATAGTATTTAGTATAAGTACTGAGTAATAAGTACTAAATATCAAGTTCTGACAATTCTTTACAGCAGATAAAACTAAAAATCCTACAGGAAAAAGAAATAGTCTTAAAAATTTATTTTGTGTAATAAGCTAAAAGAATTCGTTTTTGAAATTAATTTGAATCCCAAAAATATTTGAACATAACATTACTAGAAAAAAAATGACCTTATGAAAGGTTAAACCATTAAGTTACCCTTCACTCAAATAGTATACAGTGAAACCTCCAGGAAAGACTACCTCTATTTAGTGACCACTTTTGGGTGGCAGGGAATTTTTTTTTTTTGTGTTGGCGAAACATTTAAAACCTCTTCCAACGACCGGACAAACATCTGCAGTAAATGCGGAAAAAGTATCGGAACAAAAAATTTAAATAAACAAATAAGTAGATTAAAATCTATTTAAAATATATGTGTAAGGCTCTTATTTAGAGAGCTTTCTTTGACGATACAACTTCAAAGTGCATGCCATCAATGATTTACTTCTAGAGTTGAAAGATAAATTAGAAAAAACAAGCATCTCTTAAACAAACCTCATCTTTTAAAGCTAACTAATTTTTATGATATAAAATTAAGTGCAAGAAACATAGTTAACTATTTATTTAAAATAGTTGTTTATTTATTTAAAATAGCTCTATCGTTTATACTTGATAAATTTGTTTGTACACATCATTATATCATCAGGGATCATTTTTATAGACGCTAAATTTTATTCATCGATATGTCGAGACGCGAGAACATGACACGGACTAAAATTAAAATCGTTTGCGAAAAATCATGTATACTTTCGATAATAATTTTGATGCAGATAACTTCTAAGAACGACCAAACTCCATCAACGACCGAGCTTTAGTTTTCTTATACTGTTTTATAACTTAGCTCTCCTATCTCTTTCTCACTCAATGCTTCTTTTTATATTAGCTATTGAGAGATATTTTAAGATAGGAACCTCCGTTAGTGGATGTTTTCAGATAAATACAGATCTCAGTCTTATAACCCTGAATTGCCTTGGTGACCTTTTCTGAGATCGTGTCCTCTTAAAAATATTTGAATTTTCAGCTGTTAGCTTCAATTTAAACATTTTTACTTCTGCTACAAATTCATGGAATATAATTCTTAGAGATTGCTAATAACGAAGAAATGATTTCGAAGTTTTTACTTCATAAGATAAAATTTCATTCACTTATAAACTATATTATAAAATGTTATTAATTCAAAAATAGTCCATTGTATAAGTTAGTATGTCCAAGGATTTAGAGGAAAGTTCAAGAACATTCAGGATTTACTAAATTTTTGCATTTCCTATGTAGACTTTTTGTTCTTCTGTTTATATTTTTGAAAAATTTATTAAATTATTGTGAAACTGTGTGATTGGCGAAATCAACTCCATAGAAAAGTGACACACTAGTGCGCTTCAAGTGGTGCAAGCAACTGGTTTAATATAGATCTCAATTCCGACTGTTTTTATTATTTAAATAAAAGACACAAATTATATTTAAAAATGCTGGTTTTTAAATAGTCATTTTCTCTAAAAACATACTATTCTTAGTGTATTTCTTGAAACTTAATAGTAAGATTTTTTGAATCGCATTAAATATAATGCTATTATTATTTTTGTTTTTCCAATGACCACCTGGAGAATAGCCTAGGTCATATAGGCATCTGAAGGGCAGATTTGTTGGCCACTCTTTCAGAGGCCAATTAGGTGGCCAACGTTGCTTCCACTGTAAGGACAGATAGTATAGAGAATGAAAGAACCTCTATGTCTTGCCCTGGATTCGAACCCAGAACCTTTCTGATGCAAGGGCAGTTCCCTAACCCCTACACAGGCCGGTCGGCTATGCTGTATATTATTATATCAACTATTTAATTCATTTCCTCCTTAAATGAAATAAGTATTGTAGTCAGTTTAATCTCCTTAATTGTAGTCAATTTAATTCTTATAATTATTTATATTTTCATTTACTTCATTATACGCAGATTTTTTTTTTTTTTTACATAAAAAAAGTCATTCGTTTGAAGAAGAATTATTTTTACATCATATAACAATATAAATATAATTAGCGATATTAGAACATTTTAAAGTTAACAGAAAATATGAAATAAAAGCATTTAAAAAGTAGGAACGGTGAAAACTGTCTTTCCACGAACTTCAAACTAGTCTTTTTATACGAATTAATTTTAAAATAATGTTGAATTAATTTATCAAGATTTAATTATTAAAATAATATTTATTTATTTGAGACTTAATTTTGTATCGCGACTTTTTTTCCTGTGGTCTTTTTCTCTGATGCTTACTAATAATTTTCCTTCTTTTTTCGGGCTGATTTTCCAACCTTTTTTCGTTTGGCTATGAGAATACCGATTCTCAAGCATGATGGTGATTGATTTTATGAATTTAACTTTTCTTACTGCCTTTTCCGCAGAAAAATCTGTAATAGTTAATTTTTGTAGTTGATAAAATCCCCCCCTCCAAAAAAAAAAAAAAAATCGAGAAAGAGTTTGGTTGATTAGCTGAAGTAGTTTTATAAAACTTTTCAAAACTCTTGCTTGTTACATAATACATTCCTTAAAAACTTTTTTCCCCGTCCTATTAGGATACTAAACGTCATCAATGTTGGTATTACTTTCCACTTTTTTAAAAAAGGTTCCAAGGAGTTAATTTTTCTACCAAAATCGAAGAGTAATTCGTAATATACGCAAAATGCATCAATTCCCTATTCAATTTTCTTTAGAATACCTGTTAACGTTACCGTAACTAAAAATAAACTAAGCCTCTAATTGCAAATGCACTCAACTCAATGCAACTTTTTCATTATTTTTGAACTGTGCAATTTGAAATACGAGAAACAAAATTTAAGCGAAATATTGGTCAAATAGTTCTTGCATAATGAAATTACAGAAAAATTGTATTTTCATTTAACGAGATTATTCAACCGATTCCGCTCAAATTTTTGACTTTTTTACTTAAAATTAAATTGTACATTTTAGTCCTGATTTAAAATAATGTAAAAATCTTTATGTATTTGATGTGATGCAGAGGTCCCGCAGCGGACCGATCATTAAGGCACGGTTCCCAGCAGATCACCGAAGTCAAGCATCACTGGCTGCAATCAGTGAGCGGGTGGGTGACCACTTGGATCAGTCTGCGTAGGGACCGAGGGTGTGCGGTATTGGTCCTCGTTAAACTGAGCTACCGTAAAGTGCTCGACTTCGCGTGCAAGTCGTTGGGCTTCCGAAGCGGGGGTGCCATCTCCTCTGCAGAGGATCAAAATTGTGATGGCATCTTTTCTTCGATCAGTCTTCGTTTCATCCTCAGGGATGTTTCCCAGACCGTCGCCAATAGCCCATTGTGCAGCTCTAGTGCGACGTAACAGTGGCCCCCATCCCCCCCAAGCTCTTGGGCGCATTCTAAATTCCTCCCCAAACTATTCGTTTTATTTAGTGTAAAAATCCCCCCCCCCAAGCTTTAAGTGGGCTCATCGTGCGCCCAGCTTCCCCTCTGATGGGGTCCCTGGATGTAAATGAACTACAACAACTACAACAAATGTGACGCAGAGCATGTACTGCGACGCCATCTTTGTAGGTAGCGCTGCAATCATATGTTTAAAATTTAAATAAAGGTTTTTAAGCAAGACAATCTGCGATAAAAAGAAGAAAAGAAAACTGATGAAAAACTCACAGCCGTGTTCATTCGTTAACTTGAATGTTTGTAAACAATATGCACGGACTCCCACAAAATTATGATTGCTATAAAACGTGAATTATGAAAACATTTTCACTATTTTTATAAAAAGATGTCCGCAATTGGTTTTGGAGATGAACTTGTAAAAGATTATTTAATGTTTCGAGGTTTTTTATCGACTCTTAAAGCATTTGAAAGTGAAATAAAATCTGACAAAGACAAACAATTTCGAGTAATTCAATGTTTTTTTTTTATATCAATCTTTAAAAATTTATAACAAATACTACTTTTTGAAAAATAAATTATTATTTATTTGTAAAACTTTAGGTGATTTTTTTTGAAGACTAACGAAAATTATCGCTAGTAATTATAAATATTAAAGGAGATCAGCATATTGCTAGAAATTAGATATGACTCATTTTAAATTTTATTATTTTTTTCATCAAAGAAAAGGGGTGGTTACCATGATATTTAATTTTTATTAATTACCTTTACATTCTTTACTGAATACTTTCTTATTAATAAAATTTCAAATATTGTATGAAAAGAAATTTATTATTGTAATCATCATTTTTTTTTCTTCTTTTTATGTAAATTATTTTAGCTATTTATATACAAATTTGTTTAGATAATATGAATCCATGTAAAATCTTTGTTTTTCAATTTATCAGTGGAAAAAAAGTTTTTATCTATATTAACTAATAATCATTTCATTACCAGCATGTCCATCATAAGTCTGAGGTTAAAATTATTAGCTTATGGAACCTTAACTCAAAATTTGTATCATCAATAGATAGATTTACATAATGGTTGGTTGAATATTCTTATAATTTATCAAGTCATGCAAATTTTTTTGACATGGCTCAGTCTTAAAAATTTTGAAAAATAATTTGTAGTTTCGTCGAAAACAAAATGGCATTTTACTAAAATTGTATTTGTCCAGCATGTCCTATATCTTTATATAATTTTATGGAAAAAAATGTATGCAAAAATATATTGATTTTTAATTATTGTTAATTAATATTAAGTTTAGAATTTCTTAAAAGGTCAGTTTAAAGTGTTTAGATTTTTGTTTCTTAAAAGACCTAATTTTTTTTCTAGGTTTATCCTTGTCATTATCCTAACATAAGCAATATTTATTTTTATTTATAAATTTTCGATATTTTTACATCTTGATATTGCTCTTTGTAATAAGCAGCATTGCTCTTGTAAGTTAGCTTTTCACTCACGGATGTACAACTAATTTTGGTTTGCAGGGCGCAAAATCTTGGCAATACTAAGTTAGCAGCCAATATTAATCTAAAAATTGTAAGGTTTTATAAAACTTAGATTTCATTAGAAAGTAATAGGATGATGCTGAATTAAAATTTTCATTTGGGTGTATGCAATCTAGGTTTAAATAAATAAATAAAAATGTTTTAATTCTGAACAAATGCAGTTGCAAGATTACAAAGCAAATTATTATGACCTATCAAAGAAATACAAGTGAAAGAAATAGTAATTTGCAAAATGATTATTTATCTTAAAAGTTAGCTTTTATTACTCAGAAAAGAAAATTTGTTCTGTTACTTATATAGTAGCATATTGATGTGATTTAAAGGATTAAAATTTTGAAGTAAAAAATTTTTTCATTAATGTTTTTTATATATATTTATTATTTTTTGATTTTAGAAAAATTACATTTTATTTCTTTCCAAAGTTATTTCTACACATTTGTACAAAATTACATTCCTCCATAAACAGTCGTAAACAAAACTTGCAAAATGAAGTATAGTTTGTCTAAAATGAGAACTCTCCCAAACATTCGTCTGGACCTGCGGTGGTGACTATGGTAACGGGATATGACTATTTCAAGTAGGGGTCGGGTTGGCGAGAGAAAGGGAATTTCTTTCTTCTGTCTATTGTGTTAGTCCTAGAGTGAAGCTACCCTCCCTAAAATGCACCTTCTTGTCTCCATAGCACCAGACGGCCTCAGACTTTGTGGCGGTAGGAGTTCTTATAAACTATATATTATCCCTTACTTTGAGAAAGCCTTTCTTTGAATTGTAAATAACTGTAACAGAGTATACCATAAAATATTTTTTTTCGATCATAAGTTCATTAAGGTTTAAGGTAGCTGGGGAAGCAAATCAAAAAGCCACTTTTGACTTGCAAGGCATGCTGGGCATCCCTATGTCAAGAATATACTCAGGGCAAGAAGACTAGCTTTTGTAGACATAATGTAGACCAGTCCAGTAAGGTTAGGTGTGGTTCCTGTGTATAAAAGAAAGAAAAAAAAAACAATATTTACAGGCATAGCAGCTGAAATTCTTGAAATGGGTTCCCACTCTTTTCTCCTCCCAACCACTACTGGGGTTGGGGAGAAGAAGAAAATTCTTTTATTTATTTATTTATTATTGGTCTGCTCTACATTTTTACACTATTGATAAACGGTACTGTATTGTTAATAAAGATATTCCTTTGAGAAACCATTTATGTCATCTATGTTGATTAAATTAGCTAACACATTTTGACATAGAAAGAATAAAACAGCAGTTGGCGGGAGACAATGTACCTAACTTACATTTAGAGTTGCTCAACAACTGATACACAAGTGATGTATCTCCAGATGGCCACTTTGCTTCTTATGCGAATGCGCTGGATCTTAGTACGTATGATGCTCTGTAAAATCTGTGCTCATCCTGTAAGCTGTTTTTCTGGTATAGCATTCTAAACCAAGCCGTTCCTGTGTTAGTTTTGTATTTTAAGAACTGGACTTCTTTACCATTCTATATTCTTTGTATGTGTTTTACTGTTAGTTTTTTTTTAACAGATTGATTGTATAATCTTATTACAATTTTGATCTTATGTTAGAAAGTTTTTGATTTTAAATTAATGTGTTAATTTTTTAACAGCCTGATAGAATTGTTGAACATCTTAGTAGTTGTATTGCGAATTCTGACTTGGCTACCCTAAGAGATGCCTGGGGTCACCTGGATCAGAGATTTTTTGCCAGATTAGAACATTCTTTCCTAGGCACAGCCAAGAAGTTAGAGGTTGCTTTGCTTAGAATGTATTTAGTCACATGTATATCAACAGGGAAACAAGACAAACTACTTGAATTTTTTGAAAAAATGACTTCAGAGCTTCAGGGACAACCTGAATGGAAAGAATGGTTTGGTAATTATGAATATTTTTTTTTCTTTCTCTTCCTTTGACTTTTGATGGAATAAAGGGTTAATTTAAATTATCTGATTTTTGTTATCACACAACACTAAACCACACTGACCATTGTTGATATACGCCATACAGTTCATGGCTGTATGGTGTGTGTTAACACACAAGAACACTAGATAACACTGATCAACACGCACCATACAGCTCATGTCTGTATGGGTGTTTAAAGAAAGATATGCCCATACATAGATGTATCAAATTAAAATGTTTAGTTGTCACACATGATTCTGTCACATGCTCATTAGACACCACTATTTATGTGTGGTGTCAAATAAACGTCAAATAATCATCATTGCTTTGTAATTAAAAAAAATTTACATTGTACAACAATAAAATACTTTTTGCTTTGAACCTCTTTGGAAGAATGTTAAACAACTTTTAAACAAATTTATGCAGAAATTCGAAATTATTGTAACATTTTCCTGATGAAAATGAAAAATCAAAAACACTTGTTTCTATTTAAAAAAAAAATAAAAAAAAAGAACACTGTCATGTATGCCCTAGAGTTAAATTTTTATTTATGTGGTATAGCTTTTATGATGTTTTGTTACTTTTATATATATGTGGTATTGCTTTTATGATGTTTTGTTACTTTTATCTTCGCTGCACTGCTCTGCTATAATTACTTTAAAGTTTTAATTTCTCTTTCATAAGTTTTCACCTGCCCTTTTCTGCCCTTAAATAATTTAGCCAAAAATAAAAATAAAAAAGAAATAGCAAGTATAGCCCTACTTATTATGTGATGGTGGTAACAGCCAATAAGAGTTGAGTATGCTTTGGGGGCTTGGTTAGAGGAGGTGAGAGAAAGAAGGCAAGGACATGGTTTTGGAGAGCTGAGGTTAAGATACAAAAATATGAGGATCCTCAACAGCTAAGTTATATTATAAAATTTTCTATCACCGCATAATTATTTTTTATTTATTTACTAATTAGCAGTGCAGCTTCATAATGTATAATTTCATGTTAAATTTTTTATGTACCTATTATTAATTGGAGTGAATGCCTTCCTGGAACAAAATTTGTAACTCTAAATATCTTAAATGATCTATATTAAATAAATAGTTTTAACACCTTGCAATTAGTGATCATTCTAATGATCTTGTTCTCTTACTTAAGAGTATATTATTTTTAATTGTTATTCATTTTTATTCTTATAAAAATATATGTGGTGAGGAACAGAAAACAATGTGTTGCTTTCACTTTAAAATTGGTTTGTAATCTTTTATTAATAAAATGCTGTAATGCCTGGTTTTCCCGCTAGACTGTGCTAGTGTAAACTTCACCCATGATCCTCTCCGCATTTTTCTCTCAAACGTTTAATTTGAGTAGACGTAGAAAAAAGTGATTTTGATGTTTGTCTTGTGTTGTGTTTGTATTATTTTACTGTAATTAAAATGTTAAAATAACAAACTGAGCTAGCGTGGTTTATTATAATGCTCCATTAAAAGATTTTTTATATAAAACAAATAAAATTATTTTCCTTAATTTAATAAATATTTCTCCTACAAATTATTACTGATTTTCTAGAATGCTCCATCGCTCTCATAGAAGACTTTAGTGCCCATGTTGGGAACCTATGCTATTTATAATTTTTGTTTCGCTTAAGTTTCAATGACCCCATTGGTTGACAACTAGCTGTTGCAAAATTGTTTTACTTTTTCTAATTGCAATGTCGTAAAATGGAACTATTTTTTTTCTTCTTCTAGCTTTGCCTTTCATGAAAAATGCTGATGAGCATCCAAACTTCTCTGTTTATTTTTCTCGGCAGTGGCAAGATACCATGTTGCTTTCTCTTCATAACTTTATCAGTGTTGTCTTTCAAAGTGCAGGTAAAATGAAATCTGCTTTTTAATTACACTTATTATATTGTGTGTATTTCTGCCTTTCTAAATTAAATGTGCAGAAAACAAAACATGTAATAATATGGAATTATTTAGCACTGGAATAGACATAATTACAATGGAAAGTGCTTTTTTCGAATTGTTCGGCATTGAGAAATAGGCATGACAACAACAACAATGAGAAGTCTTAAATCTGGAATACTTGGGACAAAAAATTATTGTATATTATCTATTATTTAATAAAAAAATAGTGAATTGAAGATAATTAACGATTTTCACACAATAGCATTTTGCTATTGATTTAATGGTATTTAACTGAACAATGTTTAGTGTCATAAAATAAGTATCACTGATAAAATGAAGGGGATAAGTAAGCTGAGGGTGAGTTGAACTTTTTCTTTTGTGTCTAATGACTCATTTCTCTCATTTTTTTTTTATTTAAAATTTGTTGCAAGGAATTAACAGTACAAATATTTATATAAAGATAACATTAAAAAACTAGTTTCAAATTAGAAAAATGAATCAATTCAATTTAATATTAAAAAAAATTTAACAAATAATACAATTGAGTGTTTTCAATTGAAAAAATTTATAATTTAAAGGGAAAAAAGAGTAGGACCATCTCACCAAATGCGATAAATCATAAATTTGAAGAAAAAATGTGTGCTTTGGCGAAAGTATGATTCCTTCTACAGAAAAGAAAAATAAATATTCATCTCAAATAAAAAATAAAAAAAAAGGTTGAAGAGAATTTTTCTGATTTTCCTGTATTTTTTTATTCGATTACAGTAGTTTCTGTTAGATACGTTACACAATCAATTAGAATTATATCAAGTCCAGATATTGTAAACGACAAGAGAGATTATGCAAGCATGAAACAAACTTCCATATAATTTAGATTACCAGGTTTGCTGCCACATCATGTGACGAAATTTTTTCCTACGGTTTGTGTTAATAAAACAAGAAGATGCATATTATCGTTCAAATATTTTTGCAGAAAATATGTTTTTTTGTGACAATAACATATGTTGCCTAAGGTTTATCCTTATATTACTGCTCTAATCTGAGAAATTATCAAAAATTAACCCCAACCAGGGCCGGATTACTCATTAGGCCAGACTAGGCCATGGCCTGGGGCCCCCAATGATTAGGGGCCCCCTTAAATAAACTTTTTTGAAAATAAATTTAAAAAAATTAAGAAAAACAATGATTTTTAAAAAAAAAATCAATTTCAAATATATATTAATAAAATACGATAATTTTTTTAGTTCTAATTTTACAAAATAAAGTAAAATTTATTTTATTATTTATTTTTATTTTGAATTTGCTAAATAAAAAATATACGAGAAAAAAATTTAATCCTAGGGCCCCAAAAATTTGAATGGCCTAGGGCCCCACTTGCGCTTAATCCGGCCCTGACCCCAACCTATTCCTTTTCCTCAAAGATGATAAAACAATATCTAAATTTTTTATCCTTGCTCCCATTCAATGCTCCTTTACTCCTCTGTAACTGCAAAATTACTCTTAATTTAAATTTGCATTTTATAAAATAATTAGATTTATAAAAAATTGTATTTTGATGTGAAGTTTTCTATGTGAAAAAATCAAGCACAGAAGTTAAGACATGCCTTTGGCTAAGAATTTTGAAATTCAGCAAATACTTTTGGTATTTGGCTAATTTATTGGCTAAGAATTTGTAGTCCTTAGCGTGGGTCGTGACAAAGTCTGTAAGCTGGGAGTGCTTTAAAACGCTATTAATATTCCAGCTTCATTAATATTCATAGTTAATTCCTCTTAAGGAACTTTGTCTTTTACTGCTCTTGTGTTTTCAAAAACTCTTTAGATATGCTCATGAAAACAGTATAAATGTTAAGGTAACCTGAACACAGCAATGAGAATAATGATATTTTATAACAAATTTAAAGCATTAAAAAATAAAAGGAATTTCTTCTCTTTGGAAAAAGGAAGACAGATTTGTTCATTTTGATTGTTAAAAAGATTCTAGAAAATCAACATTTCCAGAAAATGAACATCCAGATATGGGATTTTGAGCTGTATTATACAGGGATTTTTACCTATTAATGCTATCTAATATTAACTATTAATGCTATCTAATATTAACTATTAATGCTATCTAATATTAACTATTAATATTCAATTAATAATTTAGTATTAAGTAAGGAAAACTAAAAACTATCACAATCCTTCATATGTTTTAATTTTAAATGAACTAGAACTTTGAGGTGTAATATCTTATGCGGTGAAGTTATATCTGTTAGCGATAAATTTTTATCATATTCTACGTATTTAACCATATACTCTAATTTAAGGTTGGTTTCGTTTATGTTGTGATGTCAACCGACGTCATTTTCTGTCATCACTAACGAATCCATAACGGCAGTCTTTCGTTACAGAATAGCATTGCTGCCTCCTGTTTCAGAGACAGTATATAAAGACTTTACTAATTGCTTTTTGTTTCTATTCATCTGCTACCTATTTGCTAGCATGTTATTTTGCTGTTATGTGTTATTATTGGATTATTGAATGTAGTTTTAAGTTATTATGATTCGTTCTTGAGGATACCTTGTCAAAGATGCATATGATTTAACAGTTTCATACCATTCTTGTAAATCTCTTGTAATAAGATTATAGAATAAACTAAATCAAAGTTTAATTTCATTAATAATAATATTTAGTCAGTAGTTATTAAGTGAGAGTATTTAGACCGGATATTTTATGTGCAACAACAATGATAGTATTAACGATTTTAATAATCTTTAAAATTAGAAATTACTATAAAATGCATAAATCAATTAAAAAATACGCAATTAAAAGTTTTTTATAATGCTTTATTTATTGAAATATACTTTAATCATTCTTTCTCTTAAAGCAATGCCTACTTTACTGAGTTATGAAGAAGATTTAATTAAACTTCAACAACTTTCTGACGAAAATGAAAAGCTGAAAAGGAAGGTAAGCTTAGTAATATTTGACTTCAAAACCTTTAATTTTTCTTATTTCGTTTCATTTAAGGTTTAATTTTGCATTCCTTTCTCTCATACTATTTATACAGTTAGCAGCTCTTCAGTCTGGTCAAAATGTTGATGAACCAAAATCTTATCAAGAACCTCCTCGCACCATCTTTCGTAATCCTTCCGAATTAATGGATGATTTTTATGTCATAGCTCAGTGAGTACTATAACTGTTTAATTATTTTATACATAACACAAAAAATTAATGAAGCACCCTGAGTAACTTTTTATTTGGATTTTCCTGTTGGAGTTCAAGGAGTTAGTGTGGACAAAATTTTTCAAATTTTTTTTTAAAACACCATGTTTAACCCACTGGTGGCTTAGCAGGGCAAAATTGGGAGAATGTTTCACCCCTACACACTATTTACCTATTTAATAGCCTAGAAAAACTGGGTTTGCTATGCAGAGAAAACTGCAGGTTAAAATACGACTTTTTATGTGCAGAACCGTCAGTGGGTTAATATAAATTTTAACTGGTCAAGTATTTTTTTAGCGATTATTTGGACGTTTACCTGCATTCTGGAATTACAAAGTTGCTTAATTTCTCCACATTAATTTTTTTAAAAAAAAGATTGTTTTTGTCCAGGTTTAAGATTTTTGGAATTAACAAAACCAGATTATAGATAAAGGGTTGACCAATTTACCATATTAGAAGAAAAATTATCTAAGGAATATTTTATTTATTCATTTTTTCAAAAGAAAATCGGACTAGTAAAAGTGATCTTAGATACCATTTCTAAATATGTTTTTTATTTTTTCACATTACATTTAGGGAAACTCCTTCAGAGAGTTCAAACAGATCTATCAAGTCACTGATACGCAACATTAGCGGAGGAGGTACACCCACTTCACCTAATTTAGGACGTCGTTCAACAGAATCCAAGAAATCTGAAGAAGTATCAAGTTGGGCATTTTTATATCATTTATCTCATTTTAAATAAATGTAGTGATTTTTTTGATCAATATTCTTTAATCATTAAAATTTTGCATAAATTAAAGCCTCGAGTTAATGAGCTAGATAGATCCAATTTTTTTTCTTCATATTAACTTTCTCCCATTCTTTTAAAACTGTTAATGATATCTTCTTTTTACAGGATGCAGCAAAAAAATAAAAGAACACAAGGACAAAAAATTTTTAATATAACTATATTAAAAATAAATTAATTGAAAAATTATAAGCAAATAATAAGAGTAGATTTTTAATAAATAATTAATACTTTTAATAAATTGGTTTATAAGTGACCTCCTTTTGCGGAGGTGCAAACGTTTATTGAAATCTTTAGCAATTGGCTGGCAAGCCGTCTTACTTTTAATCTATCTCATTCCCACCAAAGCGATTGTTTGGAAGTTCAAATTTTTATATACAGATCAAAGGAATGATTTCACATACTCTCATTTTCCTTCCTTAAACAACTCTATAATAGCGGGTATTTTGCTTGACATTGTAAAAAAAGCCAAAAAACAGTATGTAAACTGAGAGATTTATTATAAAATATTTTATAATTGAAGTTATAGAAAAAAGAAAGAAATCAGCACACAAATTAAAAAGAATTCAGTTAATGTCTATTCTATGATGCAATAACTTGTCCAAGTGTTTTTAACACACCTTCTCAAAAACTAGTTAAAGATTAGATATTTGTTATTTGCTGAAAGAGCCTCAATAATTGTTGTGGCTTATTACCTTTATTAATCAGATTGGAAGAAATTCCATGTTCAAAAGTATTGATGCCACCAAAATATTTTGTATGTTTGATTAAATAAAAAGCTGCAATCAAGCAATTACATCGCCTTTTAAGTGTTTATTATGAAAATAATTATATTTCTAATTCAGAATTGTTGGAGGTTGCCTCTAATAGATCTATTTTACGAAGGTACCCATTGTCATATTTAATATTTCATCCTTTATGTCCACATGTCCAGCTACTGTGTAATATTTCAGTCAGAAAATTTTCTTTTGATTCACAATAGTATTAAGATTTCATAAAAATTAAATATTATTTAATGGTTTCATTGATATTTGCATTTTGCTGGTGTTTTGTTAGTTTATCACAAAACTGAAACAGCGTACAAAATGTCTTTTATCTCTCTCTCTCTCTTGTTAAACTATATTAAATATAATTTTAAACTCATTTTGCTCATATCTGAATATTTTGACGCACCCCCTTTTAAAATTTGAGAATTTATTGTTTTGAAATTCACAATAAAAAATACTATTTGTGAATTCAAAAGTATTAAGTGTTTTTTTCTTTTACAAATAGGTTCGTCTAAAGTTAGCAAATTGAAACCAAGGTCACCTAGTGTTCCACCTCGTCCAACAGGCACACTTTCTGTGTTGGAAACAAAACCAAAAAGGGAATCACCTGAAGCTTCGAGATCTATTTCTAATGATGTAAATTATTCATTATTTCTTATGTTGCGTTTATTTACTTGTATGTTTTAAATTTTCAATGTAATTTATCTGATACGAAATGATGGTTATGTATCTAAGTTTAAGATATTACAACTTGTTTCCGAAGCGCACATTACAAAACACAGTTTACGAAGCAATTATATTATATTTGCTATATTAATTTATATTTTTCTTTAAGATGCAATTCCATTTGATATATTATAAGACAAATTGAGGAAATTTTGCTATTGATCTGCGGTCAGTTATAGCATTTTTAAGTCACTGCTTTTTCAAAAATTAAAAATATTGAACAATTAAAAAAAACGTGATATTTATAATGAGGGGCATTTCTCAAAATATGGTAAATACTATATGATTCCTTTCTAAAATGAAGAAATTTTCTAGAAACAAATGTAGAGTAAAGTAATTTTCAGAATTTTATGAAATATATTGATAATAAATCCATATTTATTAAATAAAATAATATTCGCTTAGGGTATAAAATAATGTTAGCATTCTCAACAAAAAAAGTGGGTATCAAGTGGCTATTAGTAGACAACTTTTTAATCATCCTAGGCTGGTGACGATTTTTAATTTTGCTCTTCCTTCATGAAATGCTATTTTCATTTAATTTAGTATTGTCTTTTAATTAGCTTAAAAATTTATTGTGAATTCAATATTCTAACTGTAATCTTTCCTTGTTTAAAATAAGGGATATTTAATAAAATAGAGAACTTTTAAGTTCTAACTATATAAGTTACTGCTCTTTTGTAGTAGAGTTTAGTTAATTACTTTTAATAAGTTCCACCCATATAAGATCTTTATTTTCTGCTCTCTTGTGAAAATATTTATTTCAAAATTAAAATTTCTGTATGATAATTAATGTACTATACTTTTGTGTGGCAGTTAAGATTAGATTTACTTGTAAAATGAAATAATTCCCCAGTGTAACTAAAATTGTTGAATTGAAGGTTGAAAGAATTTTTTTAAAAAATTTCACTATCACGGAAACATTATTATTTAATGATGTCAATTATTGCTATGATAAACTTATATTCTTGTTATACATAGTCATTACAAAGTTTGAGATCCTGTAAATTGTTTAGTGCAGGGAATTTAAAAAATCTTAGATGCCTTAAAATAATAACTTGTTCTTGAATTTTAGTCCACACTTATATCTGTTATTTTAGACTCGGATTTGATCTTTGATATGAAACATCATCTGTGTTTGCCATTCAATAACACATTCTTACTGTTTCAGGAAAAGCGATCATCGCAAGCTAAAGCGGAAAGACCTCATTTAAAGTCACATCATTCAACAACATCTGTTCCTTCACCTATTAAATCATGTAAGCATTTTACATAACTTATTTGTGAGGTTCACACCAGTATGGTGACAATTGTTGCCAAGTGTTCTACAAATGTCACTAAAATCCTATGCATGGCCAACAAATTTGTAGGCTGGAAATATGCTTGGAATTGACAAAATAGGAGCAAAAATTAATCAACTTCCTTGCTATTAAAAAAACTGTTGTACTAATTTTATTGCTCTAGGCTTGTGGTATGGAATTAAAATGCGGGATATTCAAATGGAATAACAGAAAATGTCTGGTACAAACATTTTTAAATTTAAATGTTGAAATTTTAAATTTACATGTTATGCTATTCTTTGCATTCATGTACTGACACCAATAAAATATTTTTTGCTCTTTTCAAATTTACTTTATTTGATTTTTAAATAGTTAACTTTTAAGATAATATTTTGTTAGCTCTCACTTTCTCTGCTTGCCTCGTTTATTTATTTATCTGGTTTCAAGATTTTAATCTCTATTTTCTATTTACTAATATTATTTTACTTTTTTTACACTTAATTTTTAATAAATACTAATCTTCAATCATTATGAACTAATGAACCTAATTAGTTTTAGGGGGTTATAGATGGCAATTATTAATTTTTGATGTGTACCATAATGTGAATTATGTAATTGTAAAGTTAAATTTTTTCCCATGCATTTTCCCCCCATATTAAGTTTTTGGACCACAAAAGGAATACCTAGATGATCCTATTGGACCACTAAAATTTTATTTCTTGTGTGAACCCTACTTATTTGTTTAGCTCCAGTTTGATATCAACATAGGTTGATTTCATGTCAAATCAGAGTTGGAATTTTGCCTGGAAGAAAACGATTTATTCCAAGACATTGGAAAAAACTAGACATAATGGAAAAAACTAAATATGACAAATTTTATTTATTATTATTGTTTATTTATTAACACTGTCTAATAATTGTTTAGCAATAGTGATGTGCGAAAAACGAACGAATCGATATTTTAATCAACTCTTTTTTGTGAATCGATTCATCAAGTTCGTTTTTGAAAAAGAATCGATTCTTTTTTTTTTTTTGACAATATTTTGTACTCTACACTTTATAAGCTTATTCAGAGTTAGTACTTATACTTACTAAACATCCGCATATGCATTTGATACAGCATTTCGTTTATACAATTGGAGCTTGCTAAAATCCCAACTCAGTCGAATAGACACAGGTACATTCTCACTCGAGTATCATGTGAATGACAATCTGATTGGTTGAAAATATTTACATGCGAACAACTTGCCAATAAGTTACTCGTATGTGTGAGAGTTTTCGCAAGCGGAAAAATCGCATCCAATGAGAATGACCCCGATGTCAATGCTTGCGCACAACCGGTTTCCGGAGGTGATTAATAAAATGAACTCACTTGAAGGATGAAGGGAATTGAAAATGCTATTAATGCAATGCATACTGCATTCTGATGCAGTGAAAGGTATGCATCACTCTCTTTTTTTTTCTTTTCATCTACGAAATTAATAAATTCTATTGATAAACAACAATTTAAAAATGGCAACAACAACTGAAAAGCTGTCTTCTCCAGTTTCGGTTCTTCCTTTCAAATAAAAAAGATATTAATGCTGTAAAGCTCAGATATTACTTTTCAGTCCTTTAATATTAAAGAGCGAATTTTTTCATTCATACGTTTAATTTTCGATTTATAAATTTCAGTAAATATGAAGTAAAGCAGAGTTTTATGTTATCGTTTATTCTATGCCAAGGAGCGAGAGCCATAGAAAATGAAACCGTTGCGCTGATTGGGTAATGAACTTACGTATGAATGCAAATCTCTGATTGGTTGAAAATGAGTTGAATGAGACAAAAAGAGTCGAGAATCGAATGAACGATCCTCTGATTGGTTAAAAATGAGCCGAATGCGAGAAAAAGAATCAAGAGTCGAATAAACGACTCAATGAACTGTTTGCCTATCTCTTAGCATTAAAAGAATCATAAAGCCAAATGAATCGATTCTTTTGAACTGTTTCCTATCCCTTAACATTGAAATCGGCTCAAAGAGTTGAATTGAACTTCTAAACGATTCATTTGAGTCGTTTCGTATCTCTTAACATTGATATCGGCTCAAAGAGTTGATTTGGATTTCCAATCAGTTCTTTTGAGTCGTTTTCCTATACTTTAACATTGCATTCGATTCACTGAACTGTTTAAATGATTCATTTGAGCGGTTTTATATCTTTTAACATTAAAAGAACTGTTTTGAGAAACGAATCGATTCTTTTCGCTATTATCTTTTTTTCTAAAATTAAAAGATGCCTTCAGAGGGATGGGGGTTATGAAAAGGGGCAAGTAACTAAAAATTTTCAGAAAAAAAGACAGGTTTTTTTTATTTATTTTTTTATTTATTTATTTTATTTATTTTTTTTAAGAAAAGATAAAAAAAAATATTTATTTTTTTAATGATTGAAAAACTGTTTATTGCGAAAAATGTGAGTATTTAGAGTAAATATTCTTTTACTGCAGGGGGGAGGGATATTTTCAATTATTTTATTTATTTTATTTTTTTTCCCCCTTTTCTATTTTTTTTTTGTTAGGAATACTTTTAGACAAACTTATTGAATATCAATGCATATCCTCTCATTTTTTCAAGTTTTAATTTTTTAAGTTTTAAAAGGCAATTGAACTATTTTTTTATTTTGTTTCACGTTATACAATTTGAATTTTTTTCATTATTATAAGTGAATTTAACGTTTTATTTTTTTACGAATATCTTTATTATTCATTATTGGTCTTTATATTAACAATTTTTTTTAAAAAAATTATTATTTTTTAATAAAATTGATGAATCAAACAAATATTAAAAAAAAAATAAAAATATTAAAATTCTAAAAAAATTATTAGCATTGCCTAGATTAGCAGTTCCTAAATGGTGTTTCGCGGAACCCTTGGGTTCCGTTTAAAATTACAGGGGCTCCACTAGTTAGTACTTTTTACAGCCACATTCAACTGGACCACCCAAGTGGAACATTCTGCTTTTGAACCCTAGAGCCCAAGATCTAGATTAATGGTTCCCAATTGGTGTTCCGGGTAGCCCTATGGTTCCGTGGAAAAGTTACAGCGGTTACACGAGATAGTACTTTTATAGCCACCCAAGTAGAACATTCAACTTCTGACCCCTAGAGTATAGGATCTAAAAGAGTGGTTCCCAAATGGTGTTCCATGGAACCCTAGAGTTCCGCCAAGAATTGCAAGGGTTTCGCTAATTGGTACTTTTTTTAGCCACATTCGGCTGACCACTTAACTGGAATATTCTGCTTCTGCACCCTAGAGCCCAAGATCTAAATTGATGGTCCCCAATTGGTGTTCCGGAAAGCTCAATGGTTCCGTGGAAAAGTTACAGCGGTTACACGAGATAGTACTTTTATAGCCACCCAAGTAGAACATTCAACTTCTGACCCCTAGAGTATAGGATCTAAAAGAGTGGTTCCCAAATGGTGTTCCATGGAACCCTAGAGTTCCGCCAAGAATTGCAAGGGTTTCGCTAATTGGTACTTTTTTTAGCCACATTCGGCTGACCGCTTAACTGGAATATTCTGCTTCTGCACCCTAGAGCCTAAGATCTAAATTAATAGTCCCCAATTGGTGTTCCGTAAAGCCCTATGGTTCCGTGGAAAGGTTACAGCGGCTACACGAGATAGTACTTTTATCAGGTGTTCCGCCGAAAGAACGTTAATTATTTAGAGTTCCATGGCAGAAAAATATTGAGAGCCCCTGACCTAGATCAACTAATTCAAATACTAAAACAGTCTAAACTAATTTGTACGACCACCTTTTATAAAGACTGTACGACCACACCATTATAACGACCATTAAAAAAAGAATCAAAGAATCGATTCATATAACGGTTCATTTTAGTGAATTGATTCTAAAGAATCGATTCATTTAAATCAATCGATTGGCACATCACTATTTAGCAATAAGAATTGCAAAGAATACCTTAAATTTAAACAAATTAAATTTATTATGGTGCTAGAATATTCAAAATTTTTTACATTTTTTTCTTTTAAATTTCTCAATTATTTATTTCGTTTTATATAACATTTTAAAATCCAATATTTCAGAGTCTGTTTAAGTGTGTTTATATAGTATGTTGTTTGTGAGTTCATCATGTGATTTGTGGCACTGTATATGTCTAGCATATGCTTAGAATAAAAAGGACATCTTAAATAGCTCCGAAATTCATGCTATTAATTAAACTAGATTGCGATTATAAACTGTTTTAAAAATTGTTTTAATATTTGATATTTTTTTAAAAGGAGTTCCTTCTATTTGAGTTCGAAATCTGTTTCTTTCCATAGTTTTTTTCCTGTTTTTTTGTAGAAGATAACATTTTCATAATAGAGTAAAACTGTGCATTCAAAAGAATATTGGTTGTGATTTGGAGACATATGAATAACGGGACAAACTGGATCAACCTGAATTTTGATTGAAAGGACATAAAAATATACAATATCATAATTATCAGCAGTCAACAGGGTTGTTAGGCTACCTGGAAAACCAGGAAAAGTCAGGAAATAAGGAAATTGCCCAAAAAATCAGGGAATGTAATAATTTTTAGTAAAAATCTGGAAAAGTCAGGGAGTTTGACTTGATGATCCCTAAGCTTGCATTCTTCGCGGCAGCATTTTCCATGGAACACTTTTCCAACATAATTGTTTCGTTTTCACCCATTTGGCACAGAGCCCAATTTCACATAGCTGTAGCATAACATGGCATCAGGACTTAGAAAACTTTCAACTGGAAAAGGGTAATTGGTTGTTAGAATCCAGAACAGATTGAAGGGTGGATGCCCTTCTGATTATCTATTCGTATTTTAGATTAAATAAGGTTTTATAAACTCTTATAAATTAATGTTTTTTATTACTTATTTGCTTAAATCCTCTATTACCTAGGCTTAATAAGTGAATTTAATTAACCTTGTCATGAATTTAATGTTTAATTAAACTTGTCACTTTTTTAGAATTTGCGGAAAGTATTGGGATTGCTGTTCTACATGGAAATTATAAGGCAATACTGTAATGTCCTGGGGTTGATTCGAATTTTATTTTTTAAGGCCCATTTTTATGAAAAATGTAAATTTTTTTTCTACAAATTTCTTTATTAATGAAGAACATTCAGTTTTAGTATTTACTATTTTTTATTCTTTTTTTTTTTTTTTTTTTGTAAATTCACTTTGTTTCCCCCCTTCTTTCCTATTGCTTTTCAAATTAATTCCTGTGTATTTAATACGTTGTTATGATAGGCAAATTTCAAATTTGAGCCATCAATTTTTTTAAATGTTCGATTCGTGACAATTCCAACACCTGTCGTTATTTATTATTTCTTTCATATCCTTTTACAAGATTTCCAAATAACTTTACATAAGGTTTACCTTAATACAAAAGCAAACTATGTCTGTACTTAACAGAATGTTATGTGATTGACTAAAATAAGTTTACTTTTTATTAAAACTATAAACTTTAGAGTTTAATTTTTATCAATTTATAGAAAAATGAGCAGAAAATTATTGTTCAATTCAACATTTAAAAAAATTTGATGAATAAAAGATAAGTATTTAAAATAATTATAACAATCACTTTGTCGGGTAACCTCTGCACACCTGTACATTGTCCGAACCTCAGTCAGATAGATGGAGGATACGGATATGAGCAGACATAAGTAAATGCTCTAGTTATGTTATGATGATTTAATTGTATTGTACGCATTTTATCTTGATTTCTATCATTTTATCTTGATATTTTTATCTTATAATCGCCATCATTTCTTCCTATTCAAATCAAAGGAACCCTACAAACTTTAAATTTCTGATTAGCATAATCTACGTCAATTTTTGGTCAGTCAAAAGGGATTTTTTTCTTCTTTTTATAATTGTTAATTTTAATTAAATTTTTATCTATTTAAATTACATTTAGCTGGACAAATTTCATAATTACTGTATCATTTCAAACTTCTCAAATAAATGATGAATAAAATCGTTTTTACTTTGTAACGTTCTTTGTTTGTGCTGGAAAACTTTTAAAATTTTTATTTTATGTATGTATTTCAAAATTATTTACTTTTAAGTTTAATGCTATATTTGACTTTTTTGTTTAATTTCATTTGTTTACTTGCCTCTTCTGAATAGTGGATAACAAAAGTGGATTGATCATTTTGAGTTTGGTAAATGTCATTTTAATTAGTTTTCTTCTCAATTTTTTTATTGTAAATGGTTTCATATAAAATTTGTCTTTATGTTTTATTGCAGGAAAAATACTCTGAACACAATTCATTGATAACTCACTGCAAATTCAACTGCACTGGTACAACTGTTGCTAGTTCAGATATGGATGGAGTTATTAAGTAATTATTATACAGTGTTATAAGTAATTATTAAAATTTAAAAATTACTATACATTAAAATTTAGATGTTTCTATACCTTAAAATTTAACAATTATTATACATTAAAATTTAGAAGTTTTTATGCATTAAAATTTAGAACTTACTATACATTAAAATTTAGAAGTTATTATACATTAAAATTTAGTATTTGTTTTATCCAGATTTTTATTCATATCAGGCTGTGGGCCAAATGCTCAAAATCAGCATAAAAAAGGATGATTTATTGTGATTATATCGGGAAACATTAATATTTTTTTTAAATATTCATGTTTGGTGGATACAACATGAATTTAAAAATTTCTAATCATGTTTCTTGCTCATTAATAGAAATATCCCTGCATTCTTTTTAGTGTTCAACCCCCCAGTTGATAAGGGTTGGCTTGATTTAAATCACTTGATTTTTTTTTCTTTCTAAAAATCATTGATTTAAATCCCTTGATGATTTTTTAAAGAATTATTGCTTTTAGTCAAAAATAATTTTTGAATGCTATTGTATGCTATTTTTTTTTTCAAAGCTGGATTCTATTGATATTGAAGGTTTTATCCAAATAAATAGTGAGATATTCTATATAAATTATTAGTTGATGATCAAAATAAATAAATTTTAAACAAGGAAACATACTAAATGTGGATAAAAGTAATGTAAAACTTTTAAATATGACTTTCCTTTTACTCTATGCAAAGTAATTTGCTGTTTAATAAACATATTTTAACTGTACTTGTTTGTTTTTATGATTATTTAAATACCAGTACTTTTTAAACTTATTAATTAAATATCTAGTTTGTGTATGAAAGCATTGAAGAAAGACTAGTTTTGATTGATTGTGCAGCTTTAGTGTGAGGTAAACAAAGTATTTATCTACCTACTTTATTTTGCCAAGAATAATTCATTTTTTTATTTTTGTTTAATGATCTAAATTAATTTTTTCTCTATTAATTTATCCATCATTTATTCTAACTGTCAAATTGAATCTTTGTTTCTTCAAATGTATGAGGTTGTTTGGTATTGAGCTTGAACAAAAATAATTACTATTCCTTTAATTTTTAAATAATTAGTTTATAATAAGTATGTACAAAATAATTTTAACCATTTTAGTTAGAAGTAGTTACTATTTTAATTATATTGTTATTGAACAATATTACAAGCCTTCTAAATGCATTTTACATAAGTTCTGATTGACAAATTTAAAAATTAAATAAAAATCTATTTTGAATGAAAACATTGTAGTGAAATCAAAAATATCTTATTAAATAAAAAAATGTGTTTTAAATAGAAAATGTGATTTTTAAAATAAAAAAAAATCATAGATTTTTGCAAATTCTGCATTTGATGTAGTACATTGCAAACTATCATACAATTCTTATGGAAAGCATATCCAATCAAATTGCCTAAAGCTTTAATTTGCACTTTTGTGACGAGTTTTATGAATTTAATAGTTGAATATGAATCTCTTTTCATGAAAGTGCTCATATCACGCATATCTAATTTTAAAATAAATAAAAAGGACTATTTGACTTGTTTTTATCAGTTTTATTTTGCTGCCTTTTTTTTAAACATTTTACAACTTTTCTTTACTTGTCAAATCTGCTTGCATAATTATTTGTTTTCATAATGCTTTCATTACATAAAAAATCTTTTTCAATACCAACAAATTTATTCTGTATCTATTATATGTTATAAACCAGAACATTCTCCAAAAAAAAAAAAAAAAAACATTTGCATAACGCACTTTTGTAGTTTGTGTTTAACCGTCTGGTTGGTGAGAGTATCAAGCAGTCCCCCAATTTCAAGCATTCATTATTTTGTTATTAGTCATTCTATTTCAATTTTGTTGATTGTATTTTCCAGCTATTATATATAAAAGCTATATTTTTAAATATTTTCCAATTTAAAAATGTTTTTTATCTTTTAATTGTTCATTAGAATATGGAATGCTACACCTTCTATTTCCACTTTGTCAACAATCATGTCCAAAACTAGTGTCCTCTCTTTGGAATGGGACAAGAAAAGAGAAAGATTGGTCAGTTGCATTTTCTGGAATAATTATCTTCTTAGTTTTTAAACTGAATCCATTAGCATAACTAATTTAACAATCATTTCGATAGCTTCTATATGGTGGTACGACAGGCACATTGAGAATTTATGACTCGAAAGAGAGGAGGGTGATGAAAGAGTTATTTGTCGATGGATCAGGGGAGAACGATCAGAAGTATTCATGCTTTACCATTCTTTCTACAGTTCAGTTGCATAAAAAAGTGTTTATATTGTTTTTTTTTTGTTTATTTTAATTTGCAGAGTTCTCTGCATTTGTTGCAATCCACTGGGAAATAATTTTGTCACTTCAGCAACTTTGCAAGAAGGTGGACAACTTAGTTTGTGGGACATGAAATCTTTAACATTAGAGGTAAAACTTATTTTTATCAATTCAGTGAAATAGGTTTTTTTTTTTTTTAAATATTTTATTCATTTTTCTGCCTAGTGACGAAATTCAAATCTTTTATAAACTGCATTAGCAGAAAATAATAATTAAATTGAAAATTAATATTAAATATTGCATAGACGATTGTGCTCCGCAAAAATCCTGATTTCCGGATGTTTCGCTAACCAAGATCTGGAAGTTTCCGGAAATCCAAGGTCCAGAAGTTTCAAGAAATCATCGATCACATGTATAAAAATTCTTGTATATTTTATTTCAAAATATTAGAACTAGACTTTGTACTTGGTATCTCTTTCATTTGTAAATATTTTTTCTGGTAGATTAATAAATGTGATTAGAGATAAAAGTAAACTCATACATGATTATTCATCTAAATAAATTGGATGTAATTTATTTAGAATTTCATGTTTTGAAAATATTAGTAATTTAAATTTATAAAGACATAAATTTTTTGAAATGTGTTATTAATGATTTTACTCAAGAAATTTTCAGGATTTTTTAGTTTGGCTTACAATTACCCCTAATATTGTGTAAAAAATGACGACATTGCAGTATTATTTTCTTTTTAAAAATATTTCCAAGATTTAAATATATTAGAAATCTATCTTTCCAAGATCATTTTTTTAAAAGTGATGTTGTATCAATGCAATGTTTTTTATTTTGATTTAATTCTAAAGCATAGTTATACACCATTAACTGCAACAGTAATTTGTAATCTTCACTGTATTTTTGAAGCTGTACATATTTAGGTCCATGCAGGAAGGATGTGATACAAAAGTTTTGTGTTTTTTAAATTACAGAGATATTTGTTACCGCCTTCCCACAATGCCTGCGTCTACTGCTGTTCTTTTAATCATAATGGACAACTACTACTTGTTGGATTATCCAATGGAACTTCTTCAATACTAGGTATGTTGATTTATTCATGCAGCAAACAAGAAATGTAAAATTAATTTTTATATTGGTGAATTGTGCATAAGTGAATTACCAAAAAATCCCCTGGATTCAATTAAGCCCCCACCCATAGTTTCAAATGAATATTGATCAGTAGAGCCCGGATTTTGATGACCTAAAAAATCCCGATTAATGCCCTTAAAAAGTGCAAAAAATGCCCTTAAAGAGTGCAAAAAATGCCCTTAAAAAGTGCAAAAAAAGCCCTTAAAAATGCGAAAATTGCGCTAAAAATGCTTTATGACATGACTTAAATTAAGTAAAAATCTTGAACTAAAACAATGTTTCACTCTTTAAAATTACTATGAGTCATTTCAAAAAATATAAAGCAATGCAATACTTGTTCTACGTTCATTAAAGTTTGAAAAATATGTTTTATATTCTAAAATAACAAAAAAAAGGAAAATATATTGACTCCAAAACATTTTCATTTTGTATAGAAACTTTAATGAATATAACAACTTCCATCTCATAATATTACTAAATATCAGAATTACATTGGACTATTAAATTTTTTTTTGATATTTTGAAATGTAAACGAGGATCTCTTGTCTGAAAGTAAATTTTTATATCTGGAGAAGCTTCTTTCAACGTCTTCTGATGTTATTGGTGCGTACTTGAAAAAGACGGTCTCACTTACTGACAATTCTTCCTGTTAATATCCTAGAGATTTTCTTCATTGTTTGGAAGCCAGTGTAATAATAAAATATGATAAAAAAAATAATTAAAATTGGAAAAAAATAACAAAAAATTTCAAAAATGCTTTAAAATGGAAAATAAGCCAAAAAATTTTATGAAAAATGCCCTATAAATCTAAAAAAATGCTCTAAAGGACAAAAAATGTCCAAAAATGCAAATGTCATCAAAATCCGGGCCTTATTGATCAGCTATCAAAACTATAATAGCTCCCATTCACCTCCCATATCTAGACGCAAGCCGTGCGGGATACAGTCAAGGAAATTCTTAAATTTTGCAGATACTTTCAAAATTAACAGGAGTGTCCTCACGATTTAAAAATTAATATGTTGAGACTCGAAAATTACACATCGCGATTCAAATTTGAAGGATTTTAAAATCCAACTCCGTGATTCGTATTCAGGAGGTTAAATAATTCGTATACACACGATTTAAAAATCCAGTATCGTAATTTGTATTCATCCGTTTTTAAAACCCAATATCGCGGTTCATATTTACACAAGCTTAATATCAAACATAGCGATTCGTATTCGTTTGATTTTAATATCAAACATCGTGATAAATATTTTTTTGCGATTTGTATTCACGTGATTTCCGATGCATAATTTGAAGGTTTTTCCGATTAGAAATGGTTGAAAATAAATATATTTTAATTAAATCTGTCGTACTTTGTGTTTATTCTTTGTAAAATAATTTTTACTTTCTCGTTGATTCCTTTTGATGTTGCAATCGTAACAATTTGAAAACAAAACTAAGAAGTAAGTTTTTTGAAATGCAATTTATTTATTTTAATTAGTTCATTTTACTTTAATTTATTTTATACTTAATCAAATCAAGTAACATTTCCACATTCATTCATATGTTCAATTTTCTTAAAACATTTGTATTTTTACCTTCCTACCGTTTATCTCCAATTCGTCTAAATTTGGGTCAGGACTTAATCGATACTTTACCGTGATTGTATCATAGTCTGCATATCAGGGCCGGATTAAGCGTGTGCGGGGCCCTTAGGCCATTCAAATTTTTGGGGTCCTTAGATTAAATTTTTTTCTCGTACATTTTTTATTGATTCAAATATGAAAGTATTTATATATCTTTCCATTTAAGAAAGCATACTTAAAATAAAAATAAATAACAATAAATTAAATTTTATTTTATTAAATTAGAACTAAAAAATAATCATAACATTTTGAAAAAATATGAAAAATTATTGTTTTCTTAATTTTTTAAAATTTATTTTCAAAAAATCCATTTTAAGGGGGCCCCTAATCATTGGGGGCCCCAGGCCATGGCCTAATGGGTAATCCAGCTCTGCTATATATAAAGAAATATAACACTATTAGTAATTTTCTATCAGTTATAAATGCCAGTTAAAATACTGAGCTATTGTTAGGTCCATTAATTGTATGGCAATTCTAAAAGAAGCAGACGGTCATAACAGAACATTCTGTAAAAATATGTCCTACCCTAGAAAATTTAATATTTATTATAAAAATATTGATATTCTATACTCTCTATTTGTTTCTCTTTTACATGATAGAACACCATGATGAAAGCAATTTCACTTTAGGAAACAATTCCAACACCATAAATTCATTTATATTTTCATCTAAAAGCCAAGCATGAAATAATTCAGAAAAATTATTCTTGCTACGCTTTTCAGAACACAATCATTCTTGTTTACACTTATTTTTGCTGCACTTCTGAATCTGTTTTCTAATTCCCTCAATAGATCTTAGAACATCTGAAAACATTGCAACTTGGACATCACACAGCGGAGGAGTACTTTCTACTGAGTTCAGTTCTGATGAAACCCTCTGTTACACTATGGGGGAAGATGGAAAGGTACACCATTCTTTAATTGACCACATTCATTATGCTTGGCTAAGTGTAATAAAGTGTTACGCACGCACTACACCATCCCTCATTATCTTGTGGAAAATTTTAAATTTTACGTTTTCATCTTGGAAACGATTCTTGATGCAGGAAAAAAAAGAAGAGAATTGCAGCAAAGTTGTAGAGCATTGATAATTTAGTATCAATTTGTAGATATTTATGTTATAAAAAAGATAGCTTAGAATATGAATTTGTATATTCAGAAATTTCTACATTGTAAAGGAATCAAATAATCTTATAAAAAAAATAAGTAGTTATAGCAAGATGTCTTTATTTTTAAAATTTTGTTAAGCTTCGTACAGTGCGTAAAAAACAAACAAACTGAATAACTTTTGATCTAATGCTCGGATTTAATTCACGTGCTAGCCCTCGGACATAATGGTTCACGGGTGCAACCTCAAATATGCTTATTAGTTAGTGCGGACAATATTTTAAGCTACGAAATCGGACATAAGAATGCACTTTCGCTGAATACACATACTGTTATTTTCGACGGATTTGGATTCCTTATCCTCAAAATATAAAGGCTAGCTGCAATCTGGAAAATATAGTCCCAATAGTTAGGTCAGGAGAACAATCAAAAGTTTGGACCCCTTATTGTTAATTTAACTTTTTGCGTATTTCACTATATCTCGATAACTTTTAAAGCAAATTGAAAATTTTTTTTGCATGCAATTATAAAATTCATTTATCCAAATATAATTCCAAGTAAAAAATAATTTTTAATAATGATTTATATTTTATTAAAAGGGTTGAACAATTTTTGTATTGCAAGGTGTACAAATCTTTACATCATTTTAAATAATGTCATTTTACACGGTACAGCACAAACTTTGAGCACAATCTGTCAAGCAGATCCTTAAAAGAAAATTCATTTTTAAATGTACGACGACTTTTTTGAAATCAAATTTTTCTGGAACTGTGTGGACGTTCCATTCAAATTTTGTGTTCCTTTATACGTATTAAGTTGCATTTTTTAAAATGTCAAAATTTTTTGATCTTACAGTTATTTTTTTCCCGTTCAGTGTCAAATAAAATATGAAATAATTGTTAAACATTTTTCCAGGAATTATCTTTGGATAAACGAATTTTATAGTTGCGAACAAAACTTTTTCAATTTGCTTCAAAAGTTCTCGAGATATAGCGAAATATGCAAAAATTAACATTAAGAGATCTAAACTTTGGGCCGCTCTCCTGACAAAATTATCAAGGACATATTTTCCAGATTGCGGCTACCCTCTACATTTTGAGGGTATAGAATCCAAACCCGTCTAAAAAAAGGCCTGTTTATTCAGAGAATGTAAGTTATTTAGCCTCTGATTTCATAACTTAAATATCGTCTGCAGAAATTAATTTGCATATTTGCCATTAAGTTAAAGTTCAGCCATTAAGTTATTTGAAAAATCTGACCATTAGATCAAAAACTATTCAATTCTTTCTCTTTGTACACTGTTCGTCAAACATATTGGCGAAGGTGATTGATTGTGATCCAGAAAAAATCGGGATTTTTCCCTAACCGCGCTCTGGAAATCCTAGGTCCAGAAGTTTCTAGATATCATCGATCACATTTATGTATAAAAATTCTTGTATATATTTATTTAAAAATATTAGAACTAGAACTTATACTTGGCATCTTTCATTTGTAAATATTTTTTTCTGGTAAAATAATATATGTTATTAGAGATAAAAGTAAACTTTTACGTAATTATTCATTCAAATTATGTGTAATATAATTTTTTTAGAATTTAATGTTTTGAAACTATCAATGATTTAAATTTATAAAAACATTAATTATTTGAAATGCGTCATTAATGATTTTACTCAAGAAATTTTCAGGATTTTTGAGTTGGGCTCACAATCACCCCTGTATTGGTATCTTCTGATTTTAGTTTTTCTCTCCCAATATTGTTTCATCGTGTTATATTGCCTTTTAAATATTTTCCTTTCGCATTAATGTTCATATTGAGTACTAAATTTTCAACTGTTAACTTAATAGTTCACTTTTATCTATACTATACCCTTACATTATTTTAAAAGTAGAAATGCTAGCTTCACTGTTTTTCTTACATTGCTGTGAGCAGTCTCATCTTGTAGCACATAGCCACTTGACTACACCTAGAACTTTTAACTGGACCTGCAACTTTTCTGAAGTTATGATGGTAATCTCTAACATAGTTTTGTTGTGATATTTCAGTTTTCTTCTTGGAATGTGAATCAGACGGGTCATAAATCAAGTGAACTCCAAATACATTCAGAGTCAATTCCCACAAGATCCCATGAACTCAGGTCATTCGGAAAACTCTTCAGCTTCAGTAATGATGGTAATCACGTTTTAACCTGTGGTCCTTTAGGTGGTGTCATTTACAAAGTAAGGAATTTACTTTTAAATGTCAATAAAGAAAGAGTATTTGGTTTAAGAAAATGTCTATTTTAAAGTTATTAATTTTTTTATAAGGGTGTTTTTTATTTGATTGATATTAAATTTTCTTAAAAAGATATAGATATGTGATACGATAAAAACCCGAAGTTTGGTAAATCCTAGCCAATCTATGTTACAACATAGATATAGATACACTACAACATAGATTTTAGCAAAGCAGCTTGGTAAAAGTCCGAAGTATGGTTTATCAAGATTCCATTTTAGCCTTTCATCAAGCCTTTGTGGAATAACCTAGGAGTTACCATGCCACTTTGGTAAAACCTTGGTTTTAACAGTAAATCCTAGAATTTACAGGTATAACATATCTTTTACTAAAGTGGTTTGGCAAAACTCCAAAGTATGCTTAAATATGATTCTATTTTAGCCTTCTATCATGTCTTTGCGGTAAAACCTAAGAGTTACAAAGCAAATTTGGTAAACGCAAGGTTTTACTGATAAAAATCTAAGATTTACCAGACTTCCAGCTTTAACAGCAGTACATTTTGCTGAAATTCATACGTACTGTCATATTTAGCATTGCTGAACAACAAATATGACTTTAGAACCTAATAACAATGAGAACATTTTAGTTTTTAACATAACCTATTTCTTTTTCTAAAAACATTTATAAAAATTATGTTTAAGACGGTCAAATAGCTTAAAAATTAGGGCAAAAATTCGATGCAGAGTCATTTATGTCAGTCTATATAGGGCACAGTTGATCAAAACTACCAGGTCATAAAGATTCATATTCTTTATGTCACATTTATATTCTTAAACATTTATAAAATTACTTGAATTAGTCCTATAAAGTCTTAAAAATGTCTAACACAGGCATGAATTAAAAAAAAAAAGACATTTAAGGAGATCAAGAAAAAAATGAAAGAATGAGACAATTTTTGGAATTTGTTGAGAGATTAGATATTTGTTTTAGAGAATTAGATATTTTTTGTTGAGAATAGTTTTTGTCAGTATTTAAGGTTTATACTAACCCGTTACGAGTATTTCAGTTTATTTTTGCTTTGTTGTTTGAGTCAAATAAATATGTTTTTATAAAAATAAAAAAAACTGTTTCTTCAATATAGTGTGGCGTTTTTGAATAATTTTAAATAAAGAATAAATTGCAGTCTTGCATTTAACAAGTAACATTTTATTATTTAAACAATTTAAGAAATAACGTAACTATATTGAACCAATTTAGCAATTTACAGGACTATTTTAGAATTAGAATATACAATTAATTTAACTTATTTATACATTAATTCTTACGTGCTTTTAGAATAGATGGAGAGAGACTTACCAAGTTTAGTCATGGTTCAGCCTTTTATCACTTAGGCTGATTGCTTGCTCAACCCTTTCCTTCGGCTGCTTTTATATCGTATTTTTTGGGTGATAAAAAGTTACAAATCTGAGGAAAGGTCAAGTCCAAAAGTTATTGATGTTTTCGAGTTTGTCCCGTGATGGGGTCAATCCCATGATGGGGTGACATAGTAAGATTTAAACCTAATCGTTTATTTGAATTACTTTAACCGTATTTAACTTACTATTTGCCGATGGAGATTTCCCACGGTAGTTTTATTTAATCGAAGACTCTGAAATGTTCTAGAAATCTAATTTTAGCCCTTTCTTCTTGATTTTAATTTTGAGTGACGATAAGCGTCACAATAGCTTGATTTGTTACAGTCCTTTAGTTCCAAAGCAGTTTTGGAGGGCAAATTAATTATTTTTTGAATTATTTATATCCAGTCTGGTCAGATAAAACAAAGTGTATAAAGAAATAATGAAAAAAAAACTTTCTACTAATTTATTTTTTAATAGCAACAAATGAATGCATTGGCCTGACACAGTTCTCTCCTGTACATATAAGGGTTTAAAAATATAGGAACTTACATAATTTTGAATTTAATATACTTGACATTATAAAGTAAGTTAGTTGATCAGATTAAAGGACAGAAAAAAAAACTTAGATCATGTTCTTCTGGAGTTCTTATTGTTAGGGAAATGTGCCCAACTTTCCAGGGATTTTAACTAGCTTCATGAGGAAGTTTTTCTTTCCTGATACATTTAGGTTTCTTGCTCTAATTCATACAAATTCCCTTTAAAAAACAATAGCAATGTATTTGTATATCATTTATAAAATATTTCCTGTTTAACAAGACAAAACAAATACCAACCAGTCGTCCCTCTGACAAGTTCCTGGTTTTATTTATTAACCTCATTTAAAGAAAAGGAAGGAGCTAAACATGTTTTGATAATTTAAAAGCTAAAAGTGGTGTTATCAGGTGTTGAGTTAATTGAAATAGATATCTTCAAGCAATTAGAAACTACAGCAAATAATCAGGAGTAAAAATTAAAATTTTTGCAGCAATCAAAATTTTTAAAACATTGCTATTAAATAGTGTTCATTGTTTTTTTTTATTTATCTTCAAATAAAAGGCCTCTGCCTGTTACTAGTTATATGGGAATTCAGTAATTTAGTCAAAGGTTTTATATCCAACTTTCTCCTATCATATTTTTAGTGATCAAATATTATGTGATCTGAAATTAATAGCTATTTGTAATTGTTAGGAATTATAAAGAATGTTGAGCATTGTTTGAAAAAAAAACATGAATATTTTTTAATTGTTTCTAGGTTACACCATCTTCTGCTACCTCTGTACTTGACATTGGTGGTCATAATAAACCGGTGAACACTGTTGATTGGTCCACAGCTATGGAAATTAGTACATGCATATGTGGTACCATTGATGGAAAAGTGATTGTTAGCACTCTACTTAATCAGTGATTGTAAAGAACTTTATTGTATTAAAGAATATATTATGAGTGTATGTGTACACACAAACTAAAGCATTCCTGTTAATAATTTATTATATTTTTCAATAAAATTTTGAAATATGACTACTGTTTTTTAGGTACATAAAAACATTGCATTAAATACTTATAAAGAAGTGCAAAGCAAAAAACTAATACCAAACTGTTCAGTGAACACAGGTGCCTGAAAGTAGTCTTCTGAGTTATCAGACTTGGAAAAAAGGCCTGTCAAATTTACACCATTCCTGAAGTTAAAAACTACATATTGCAAGGAGGGTCAAAACATTGCCTCGCAACGCAAGGAAGCGATAATTATGCGCTTGATTTGTAGTTCTCTTCACCCAACAATGCTTGCCTGAAAGCAGCCTATAAAAATCGTAGGTGAAGAATGGGGTTTTCATTTATCTAGTGAATTCATGCCTCTGATGTCAAGCCTAGGGTGTTAGAGTCTCTCAATCAGCACAATGGATAAAGCCTTAGCCAATCACAGCCTAGTTTGGGATAGGATTTCCAGTCCTTTCTCAAACTTTACCTTTGTTGGTTTGGAATCCACTCAAATGTTGTGTTCCAAAATAAGAAAAGACCACACATATTTGGGGAGTGTAATAAATACTAGATCTGGTGATTACAAAGTTAAGCTTTTTTTTTATATAGTAAACATTATCACTGACGATTAACAAAATCCAATAGTCATGGCACCTTTAAAAAAAAATTGTGTATCTATTTTCTAAGTTTTTGATTGGAATATGTCATCTTGCACCTGCGCAGTAAGCTAATTTTGTGACTATCATGCACGAATGGAAGAGTGGCAGTAAATGTGTTAAATAAAAATACACCAGAGTCTCTAAATATCTACTGGATGTATGTAAACAAAAATTGAAAACTATGTTTGAGGTTTATATGAATAAAAATTCTTTGTTCCTGTATTCTTCATTTTGCTTTAAAAACTGTATTACTTTGCTATTTATCTGGGAGGTTCTGAGTGAAGTCGTATTTTCACCCAAGATGTGCTCTCGTCAAAAGAAAGGTGTTCTTTCCTGACTTAATTTGCTTGTCTAAGGTTCATTAAAAACACCTTTTTCTCATGCATTGAATCTGATTTTATATTTTATGTATTTTTCAAAGGGAGTTTAGGGAAATGAATAACACTTTTCATTTGTTAAACAGAAAAGTTCCCATGTGAAAGCATGCAGGGTGTATCCTGTTTACAGGGTGCGTAGCCAAATCTTTCAACAAAAAATAAGCACCTTTTAAGTGCTTTTTAAGCACTCAGTACTATATACATTAACAAAATGCAAAATAAATTTCGAAGACTTTACATGATCATGATAGTATAGACTGACAAAAAACTCTTTTTCTTGATTATCTTAGCCACCATAAAAAATAGCCACCACATCGGTTTGATATCAGAGGGTGGAAAATGAAGCCTGAAATTGAGAATATCTTGCAAAATGCAGCAGTACATGAGAGTGCAATAATCTTACCAAACCCAGCTAAGTAGACGCACATGCACACTTGTAAGTATTTAATCAAACATGTAAAATGATTAGCGCTGTCATATGCTATGGACCGATGATAAGCCGAAATGGATTGTGACTGAATGAATTGTGAAAATTTCGCATTGAATAATGTGAAAATCGACATGGTAAAGAAAAAATCTCATTTTCGAAAAAGGAAAAATAAATTTTTTCAAAATTTCCAAAAAAAAAAGCACCTTTAAGGGCTTTTAAAATAGAAAATAAGCACCTTTAAGCACTTAATTTTATTATTAAAAACACAACACATCACGGTATTGCACAAGTGTCCTTTTTGTTCTACTTTAATTTTATAATAATATTTTAATAAATTTTAAAAAAATTGAAAATAACTATTTTTTATGGTAACAGAAAAAATGGCCTTAGTCCACTAAAACTTGTATGATCTTGACCATTATACTTATTTGTTAAGATATGTGTATGTGCGTGTTATGATAATAATCACCCACAAGCCATTCATAGTTAATTTTATTTTTAAATAAATTTAATTTGTACAAGGATAATAATTTTATTTCAGGGAAACAAAGTGCATAGTAAGTAAGTGTTCCAACAAAGAATTCTCTTCTGGCCTTATGGGGAGGGATAAAGATAAAATCGGGAATTATCAATTTCAAATAAAGTTAAGTTTTATAAGTAATATATTAAATTTATTTTTAAAACAACATTTAAAGCAAATCACACACGTCATAGGAAAATTTAAAATGAAAACTCAATTAATCAAAAGGAGAAAAATACGAAGCTTTTGAGTCTTTTAAAATCTCAGCTTAGCACACACTAAGGCAAATAATGTGTCGAAATGGATTAAAAATTTTAATAATGACATCCATGTTCTAGCTATACATTTATTAAAATCACAACAAATAAAAACAGAATTAATATTCTCTTTTATAAACAATCATCAATTCATATTCACACAACAGAGTTATGCAGATTTTCTTTGCGCCAAGTCTCAAACATATAATTTATTTAAAGAATCAACAGTCGTAAAATAAAAATGCTAAAATTTGCATACCCATTTTAAATTACAATTTCTACTTGCATATTATGCACATACTTTTATTTTTTTCTATTTACAATTGGGGGGGAAGAAATAACTCTAGATTCTCTCTGAATAAGAGTAAAATAAATATTAGTTTTTTTTTTTAAATTAAAAGAGTTTGAATAAATACACATCTTGCTATCTGTACAGAATTAGAGAAAAATAGCTGAAGTGGGGACAATGTGCCCCCCCACTATGTTGTTGGTAATATACAGGGTGATGAAGCTATGACATAAAATAGTCCCCCTTTTCTTGGACGGGATATTCACAAGCACTATTTACATCTCTCATTGCTGATTGCATCATGTTCTGGAAAAAAAAAATTCAAATGAAACATTATTAAAGTGCATAGGATTTGATATATCATATTGAACTTTTAGAATTGGTAAAATAATTTTAAAACATAGAAATAACAAAATTGGTAAGGTTATCAATATAGAACTTCCAAAATTTGTAAAATGGAGCTTCAAACACTGGTAAATTATTATGAATAGTCAATGAATAACATAATAATAACAACCTTAAAACCAAAATTATGTTATTTAGAAAGAGCGAGATGAACCTAAAATGTATCTGTTGGTGTGAAAAAGAGTATTCTTTAGATTTTCACTTGTTAGGTTGCAGTATTTGTAATAGAAGCAATCATAAAAGGATGATAACCGAGCAGCTATCAGGTCATTTATTGTTTTCCAGAGTAGAACAAAATGGGTTCCATTTCTGATAGTGACACTATTCTTATTGATTCTTGGAATCAATGATTAACAGGGTCAGAAAGTAGACTTTTACATGGAATAATTGTTTTGCTAAACAATGTTCACCACACGCAAGGAACTAATATAGAGATACAAAGTCCAGATTTGTAAGCTTCAATATCTTTAATGAGCTCATAAAAGAACAGAGGGGCATCAATTTCAAATGCACAATGAAATCAAGGTGTGCATGAGGAACTAGCCTAAACAGTAGCCAATATTTTTTTTTATAAGGGTGGCATTGTGCACAATAAGGGATATGCCTAAATAAGTAAACTATATTTTTGAGTTTGTATGAAATTCTTTGTGGCAGAATTTTTCTGGGATTTCTGCAACAAGCCTCTCTAGCATTAATATCTTTCTGCAAGATACTTTTAATAATAACAAATATACATGTTACTAATTTAAAGTAACAAAAAAACTATTTGGATAAAATAAAATTGTATATATATATTTAAATGAATATGTAATATTTTTTTAAATTCTAATATGAGTGATATTCTCACTTTTTGTAGGAGGAAAAGACACTAATTATTTGCTTTTTCGCAATTCGTAAATCATCACTACAATAAAAAAAAAATTTTAAATAGTGAAATCCATAGCAGTGAATACCAGAAAAAAGATTGACGGCAAAATCATGCGAATCCAACTCTTCAAAAAGGGGTGCACTAAATGCGTGTTTCGTTTAGAGATTAGGTTACTGTTGTAATAAATAATGTCGTATTTAAAAAAAAAATGGGATTTTAAAAACTGTCAAAATAAATGCCCCTCCCAAAAAAAAGCGATAGAATAACTAACCATCACGTAACAAACATTAAACATGCTATATTTGTGGGTAACTTTCAATTCTCCTTTTGAGCTACCCAGCCTTCTTAGTTAATTTGTAAACCTTTGTTTAGAAATAAAAACCTATAGACTTCCTACTTTTGTTCCTCCTCTTCTCTCAAGCCTTTCAACTTATCAATCCACATCATTATTTAAATTTGGCAAAAAGCCAGATTAAATCAGACACTTACAGCAAGAGTTCTTTAAATTCTGGAGCTAGCACACTTAATTTCTATTTTTTTTTTTGCTATTGTATGGGAAAACAAGAGAGGGAAAAGAAATACTCATTTTTAAAAACATTCATTTTATTGCTGCCAATATTACATCTTTCTTTTTCAATTATTATTTTCAGGTGTTTTATTTTCAAATGTTATTTTATGTATTTCCATGTTTTGTATGTGTCGTTTCCTGATACTTAATGATCTATAACTAATGCTCTAACAATGAAAAAGTAGCGTGGGTCGGAACAACGGTTTGCATGGAGTTTTGCAAACTTAACAGACTTGAATATTAGCAAACTCTTACTTTATTTTATTGAAAATATTATTCAAGATATTCTCTGCCTCAATTCAGAAAAAAGATGGTATTTAATAAGAGTTCCTAAAATAAATAATATAGAACTTTCATAATTTATAAAGTAACTTATATGTAAATTTCAAAATTGGAATAATAATTAAAAGTAAAGAATGATATAATTAAAAGTTAAGAAACTTTGGGTAAAAATAAGTAAACTCACAAAATTTAAGTTCATTATTCTTGATCAGAATCCCCATCACTTGAGTAGACTTGAGTATGAGATTCGGGTGATGATGAGTGAATGGTGGGTCTACGGACTAGACCTCGATACAATCCGAGCCATTCTTCAATCATTTGTGCCACAAGATAAGGTCGTTTAAGTATTTTTTGCTGTGCCACTAGGATGCCACCTTCAGTCACACAACAATCCAACCATTGCTTCATTATTTCTTCCTCTCTGCCCAACTACAATGCAAATAATATATCTGTTGCTTATACAAGTCATTAAAAAAACATATTTTGCAAAAAGTTTATTTTTGAAATTTAGAATCTGTGAAAAATCTGATTTTTTAGATTGGAATTTTGTGGAGGCATTTTTATAATGCTGTGAAAGGTTATTTTTACTGCATAGATTATTCTGAATGGTCCTTAAATGAAACTAATTTAATTTGATCGAATTTGAATCCTGAAAAAACGTGAAGCAAAGCTTCAAATCTTTATTATGTGTATTATCTTGCTAAAAGAAATCAGCTTAAAAATATATTTAAAAATTTTACTAAAATGGTCAAAATTAAACTAAAATCACTAGTTGGCAAGATTTTACATTAAGAGCATTACAAAGAATAATTTGCAATTTTTGTATGCTTTTTCTAAAACCTTAACAGCACAGTGATGAATAACTTTCCAAATATTAAAAAATTAAACAACAAAGTTTTTTTCATTTTTTTTAACTTATTTTTTAAATGACAGCTTTTTGTCATATTAAAATTTTTTTCCAATTTCATTGTCGTCAGCATAAAATGAGCTACATTTTTGTATTTAATGTTAGTGCAACTGTTAATGCATGCTGTTTAATGAATAATTTAACTATTTAATGTGTTCAACTGTTATACATAGTATTCCTCCTATGTCACAACAGTTAAAAAAAACTTATATCATTCAGTAGAAGGTGTTAAGAGCTTTAAAAAAAAAAAGGGTTGGGGTTCATGTCTATATAGACTATTATTACATTACTGTAAAAATACAATACCTTAATAATTTTTATTTATGTACTAATTTTCTTCATTTCAAAAAATCACAACCTTTGTTTGCTTTTATTTTGTAATAATTATTAAAGAAAATATTTTAAATCAAGAGCAATTCCTTAGGACAGTGTTTCCCAAACTTATGACTTTTGTGTACCCTTTCTAAATTTTTCGTAACGCTGTGTACCACTAATAGAAAAATGTATTTTTTTACAATAAAAAATTGCACAAAAGTTAAAAATCACAACCGGCTGTCGTCACCAAGAATTATTAACTGTTGATTCTGCAAAAAATAGCCATTAGAAAATTAGGTCATTGTAAATTCTCATGGCTAGCTTTGTTTTTAAATAAAAATTTCTGAAATTTTTGTTTGTTGCAAACTATTTCGCATAAGAAAGCGTACCCCCTCTAAACTGTTCCCGTCCCCCTGGGGGTATGCGCACTACACTTTGGGAAACACTGCCTTAGGATGTAAATCCGATATAGCTGTCAATTTTGAGTTGAGACGACTGGTTTAAACTATAAATTAAGAATAGCAATTAACTATAGGGGACTGTGTATGTTGGAATATCAAAATTGTATTATAATTGTAGGGAAATCTTATTAAAATAAACCTCAATTCTAAGTAAGTAATAGAGAATACTGTACATGCATCTAAAGTTTTTTTGCCAAAGGGACACATGCAAATAAGATAAAACATGAAGAGAAAAGATAAAATAGTTACATGAAGCATGAAACTTTATTACTCCAGAATTTAAAATTTTAGAGCTTTTATGAACTTTATTGCAGTCATCTTAATGGTCTTACAGTTTAATAGCAATGAAAATTAAAAGCATTTTTTCATTGCATGCTCTCATTGGTTGTACTTCATTTTTTTAAAAATTTATCTATAAATAAAAATATGCTTCTCTCTGTCTCTCTCTATATATATTTGTTGGAACTGAAGAATAACACAATTAATAATAAATCTGTTTAATAAGGCATAATAACAGGATAGTTAAACATGCAGGTGGTTAAAATGCTGGCACTGCAATCGCAAAGAGATAGCGCTTCTGTGTTTCAGTGCTGCCTCCTGCTCCATATAAGCAAATGAAATAAAGCTTTAAAAAAAAGGTATCAGTTGTGCTACATTATTCATAAAATTAGATTAACTCTTATTCTTTAATGTATAACACAACCATGTTTGATAAATAGCATTATTCAAGATTTGTTGCAGATTATAGATTTTTATAGATAAGAGATTGCGCACACTAAGCATAAAAGATTTGAACCGAGACATTTTTAAACAAGACAAAGCTAACACAGGTTACTAATACAGCATAATCCACACTGAAGTAACCAGGAATATAGAGCTATCCAATCCAAAAGGATGAACTAGAGGACTTGCCAATAATCAATCTTCATAATATTATGGTTGTTAAGAGTATTTACACATGAAACTTTGTTGGTGAGAATCATTTTGATAGTTAAATATCTAATTTTGATTTATTTTTACTGAAATTTTTAATCAAACTAAAGCAGACAATAAATATAGGTTCTTTGCCTGAAAAAAAAAACGCAGTGCTATTTCACAAATACTAAGTTAATTTGACAAAAAGGTACAAGAATAACAGCTGGTAGCTACTAGTAACGGATTAATAATTGATAACACGGGGAAATTTTTTTTTTTGTTTTCTGTTACATGAGATTTTAACAGATCTTAGATACTATAGTACTGCTGATTTTAGATCTACAATCAGTTTCTCTATCGATGCTACTTTTTTATAGATGACATTTTTTGTTGAAATGAACAAGGTTGAAGACTTTGTATATAATAGGGGGTCGCATAGAAGTTGTGACCAACTTCTAAGAAAGTAAGAGCATATCATCCGGATTAAAACAGCATAGGTAAGGAAATACTGTCATTAGCCATTGGGCTCTATTATGAACTGCTTCTGAAAATGTCAGAATAGGAAAGCACACCAGACGCCTACAACAATGTTTTCGTGCATGGGTTCCTTTGCAATTTTAATCCTGATGGTGAGCCATAACATCTCTGGAAATTTTGTTATTTATGCAACCCAACATTAGCAACATATAACGTTGTTAAACTTGTTAATGCTGTATTCAACAAAAAATAGACTAAAAATGTCATTAAAAAAAATCTGTCTTGGAGCAAAACTAATTCCAGATTTGCAATCTCGACACCCAAATTAGGCAAAATCAAGTATTTTTACAAATGCAACACAACATTAGTTCCCAAGTGTAACGTATGTGAAGTGATGACATCTTAAAAGAAAAATTGTTATGGCATTTACAATAGTTAATTACCTCCTCCTGTGTTAAGAAGTGCACAGGCAGCCTCTGATGATCAACAGTCATTAAGGGTAAAAATATGACCCTCAGATCATCTCCCGAGCGTGTGTTAGCTCCAGCGCCAAGGACATCTTCGGTTTCCGGCTCAAGAGACACCAATGCAGTGAAGTGACCTCTGGTGTAACCGAGAGCAATCGGTGATTTCCAACAGAATGTTGGCTCCCACAACAATGGTAAGTATATACCTTGAAACAAGGAAATTAGTGCATTAAAAAACCAAATAAAGATTTTAAATTTTTATTGATTCCTGATTGAATAAGATTTTTACATTATTTGGTTTAACTTAATGAAAGAAAGACTGCATATCTTATCATAGATATACAATTTTACCATCATAAGAAGAGAACAATAATTAGAAAAAGGGAACTGAAAAATAAAATTTAAAAAAAGAATACCTTCAAACCTAGCATAACCGAGGGCCTCTCCTCTAAAGCTCTTTACATATTTAACACCATAAACGATGATTGGACGACGCAATATATGAGCCAAGGTGAAGATGTGCATTTGTTCGAGAGCGGAGCCCGGTTGAGAAGCGAGGGACAGCAGCATCGCCCAATCTTCCTGCCACTGAGTCTCGTCCAACGAAAACTGTAAGAGATTCGCCTGCAATGTCTCAGCTTCTTTCCAACGTGGATACAGACTGTAAAATAACAACAAAACTCAGTAAGAATTTTTAGTATTTGACAATAAAATGATAAAAAACTTAGTTAACACTCATTATAAAGTCATGTTTAATTGCAGAATTCCATTCTTCAGTTTTCTGTCAAAATTTAATTAAGAAAAAAAAAATATGACAGGCATTCTCCAATTTTAACGTATTGCATGCATGCAGTCTCTACAATAAATATAAAGTTGAGTAGTTGAAGGTTATAAGTAGCATTTTAGAGAATTTGGGTACTCAATGAAGAGTTCATAATTGTTTTGCAATCTTGGTATTTGAATTTGCTTTTGAAAGAGAGGGTTTTCTAAGACTATTTCATGACTGTTTGTAGCCAAATGTGCTTGGAACCTTCTTAAACTAAAATTAAAAAATCTAAAATGATAAGAAAGTATAGCATCAGACTTTCATCCCATAGTGGGTTGATAAAATGAGTACCAAGCAGGCTTGGGGACTAAACACTGAGGGTTTTGCGTTAGGCTTATCACTCAACCCAAACATCTGTTCCTGTACCTTAGATCCCAAGGTTAAGAAAACTCAGATGGACACAGTATGATTGGTCCTCCATGGGCGGCTGTCAGGTCACTGTTTTATTTTATTACTTATTTTAATAAAAAAATTATTTTATGAGAATAAAGAAAATTTGTCACTTAAAACTATTAAAATATAATGTAAACTATAACGTTAAAAATATATAAAATATAACTATTAAATACAATGAAAACTTTTAAAAAAAATATAGTTTGGGACCAGATATTTATATTCTATATCAGAGATACATAAATTTCAGTCTTGGCTTTGTTCCTTATTCAGTCTTTGGAATGATCCTCATTCAATATTTGACATAAATAAAGAAAGAATTTTAACATTTTATTAAAATCACTCCCTTTATTAATAACAAATTAAAAGATTAATAAATTCAAGTTTTTATCAACATTCGTAATCAACAATTTAAAACTGTTTCTTAGAAGAAGAAAAGCAGTTTCAAAATGAAGAGTAAACATTGATTATAAGTTAACATTTGCTAAATTATGCACAGTATTTTTTTATACAATTCTTCAACTCCCTTATTGTCATAACAAAAAATTATAGAAACCAAAGAAACAAACTAAAGGGAACTTACACGGCTGCTGCTTCACATAAACTTTCCCCCAAGGCACGCCTGAGTGTATTATCACGATCGAAAACTCCCCACGTAGCTTGAAGTGCAGAATCCAGAAGACAATCGCCAGCACTTCTATTCCACAAAGCGTAAAGTCTGGACCCAAGCCTCTCTGTAAGTTCCAAACTCCAGTTTATAATAGGTGATTCTTCTTCTAATTCTAAAGCAGAAAAAACAAACAAGATTTTGCAATGAAATATTTATAATATTGCTCTATTATTTACTATTGGTTTTCTTATCTTAGTTTTTGTTTAAATTTCTTTTACCATGTATGATTTGTAGTCATTTTTTTTCCTCTTTTTATACTACTTGCTATAAAATATTGTAAAATTGTGAATCACACATATTTTGATTTAGTCTTAACAATTTTTCCTTACATACATTTCTTCAATATACATTCCCAGGACTGCCAACTACTACGCTTTCTGCCAAAATTTTTATTAAGTGGTAGACATTTAAAAATCATAGCTTTGTGAATTTTTAGTAATTTTGCTAGCATTTAAAAATCCTAAGAGAGCTGCTGTGAGAAAGCTGGAACAAAGCATATGAATATTTAAATAATTTATATGTAGTGGGGTGGAAAATAAGTTTAAATGAATAAATACAATAAAACATAAACATAGCTATCACTAGAATAAATTTTTACAAAAAGCGTAGAAAGTTGGCAGCCCTGCATTCCATACACATTTAACATTTATTTCTACATAACAATGGACACTCAGAACAAAACAGGCAGATATCGACTTATATACTTATGACAGTATACTAGTATCGTCTATATTTCATTTGCCGAAGTATCATTTGGGAATTTGGACTCTACCATAACTCTCAACCCTAAGACTTTTATTAGTTGTGAAACCATACTTATTTTTAGTCTTCTGTTATACATTTCTCACAAAATTGAAAGCAGGTAGGGATCTACCATTTTTTATTCTGGGTATCCATTTTAAGTAACTAATTTTAAATGTATTAAGTTAAACACTTTCAAAGAAAGAAGAAATTGAAATAACCTTTTTGTGCATCTCTGTCTAAGAGATCATCAAATAGTTTTTCTTGAACAATAGGGTTGAAATCTTCTATTTCTGCAAATAGAAATAAGTTTAAAATGACGTTTCTTTCTTTATCTATCTAAAAATGTACAAACACTCATAACTCTTAATATGTTTATAGCTATAGCAAATAAATAGACATGGCAGGTACTAAATATTATTTCACAATTTCGAATTTCATTAAACAGCCAAGTGCGTGTATCAAAAGTAAAAACATCTGCATTTCAAAATAAATAAATAAAAGGAAAACGAAACATTTCTAGGGCCATGTTTCAGTAGTATCTCTTATTCCTCACCTCACTTATTAACTCTTTGTTATCTTACAGACTATTTGATAATTGTTTATAATGATAAAGTATCAACTCTACTACTAGGCTGTTAATTTATTGCACAATTTTTTTTTTTTGAAAAATTTATTCTTAATTTATTATTATTTATTAATATAATTGCTTAAAAATGTGAGGAATATAGCCACTTATTCTTTTTTTAGTGTTAGCAGTACTAAAAATAGAATTTAACACAAGAAAAATAACAAAAAATTTATCTCTTATCAACATTTTGATAGTGAGTCAGTCTAATTTCTGTACATAGAGATGGAAGTCAAAGCCTTAACCAATTAACAAGGGATCATGAATATTTTTCCCAGTTTTCACAAAGGAACACAAAATATAATAAGAAAAACATAATTTAAGTTTCTCAAACTTACACTAAAGCTTTTATTTGACTTTTTCATTATTAAACTTTCTTTAAAATTTAAAAAATTTTCTATTTGGTGAAATCTTTCTGACACAATGTAATTTTTTAAAATCAATAAATTCTTAATTTTTAAAATTTTTTATGAACGCAAAGAGTTGGAACAACTTCTCAATTTTTAATATTTTTAGATTAAAAAAATATTATTTCGTTTTTCATTAAAAAAAGAAGGAAAAAAAAAGTTCTTAAATAACAATTTGCACCATTTTCATAATCACTATAGAGGCAATGGACAAAACTTAAACTAACAATTATAAATTCAAAATAGTTATAAAAATGGTATATTATTGACAAAAAGTCCTTAACATGATGAAGGAGATTAAGAACAGTCTCAAAGGTGCCCCTCAGATTCCATTTCCCTAACTTTCCATGTTAAGTTTCGTAGAATTACATGAAAACTTATTTCCCATTGATTAGGTTCACAATTTTTTGAAGTTTAAAAATTTTTTTGAAGCTAATACAGTAGTTTTGGTAAAGTTTGAAAAAATTCAAAAAAAATATTTAAAAACCTAAAATTTTAAAATTTGGTTCAATAAAATGCATTTTAACGAATAAAGTGCATTGAGGTAGAATTTTTCGAGCTATCTGCGACATAACTCTCTAGCACTAATATCTTTCTGGAAGATACTTTTAATAATAAAAACATATATGTTACTAATTTAAAATAACAAAAGCGGTTAACAGAAGAGAAAGTATATATCTATATAAGTTTAATTGAACATGTAATAATTTTTTATTCTGATAATATGATATTCTTGCATTTTGTTGGGGAGGACGCACAAATTATTTCCTTTTTCTTATTTTTTAAATAATTAAATATTTATCACAACGAAAATAATTAAAAATCATGAAATCTGTAGTAGTATGTGCTGAAAGATGAAATCATGCTAATCGGACTCCTTAAATGCGGGTTTTGTTTCGAGATTAGATTGTTGTAATAAATAATATCACATAAAAAACATCGGATTTAAAAACTAGGGGGAAATCAATAGCAATAACTGTCAAAAATTGATATAATTATTGCCTTAAAAAGTAAATACTCAAATGCACGATTCGAATTTTTTATATTGTTTGAAATATATCGGGATATTTAAAATCCATGTGAAAATCAATATCAATAACTGCTGAAAATACAACCGAAACATTACATCGATTTATGATATTATCGGTGTAAATTGAGCGTGCAAGAACTTATCTATATGCATAATTGAAATATTACATGTAAATTTCTGTAGAAAAGAAAACTAATATTTTTTTTACTTTTCAAAAGAAAAATCTTTCTGCAAGAATTCTGTAACATTCTGCGACAATGTAACCATGTTGCTGCGATTCTGCCATAGGAATAAAGTGAAACAAACACTATTCCAAAATAGTCATTGTTGATATAAAAAATTAGTACTCTTATAATTTTTTGTATGTTAACATGCGAGGTGAAGGAAGTAGTATCTAACTCCAAGACACCCTTTAACAGAGCATAACTAAAAATACTCTAAAATATTGAGCACGGAAAAATAAATATTCACTCTGAATTTACGATTTGCTGCTTAAAGAAAATTTTTGTAATGAAACCTTACCTGCAGGAAGAGAAAAAGTAACACACTCAGTTACGAAATAGCAAGGAAATTCGCCTCTTCTTTGCTTAAGTGATGCAGTGATCATATGGCGAATGTCAGCTGCCAGAGTTCGACTAATGTCGGCTGGAACTCTTTTAGCTGCAGGTCGTGTCATGCCAGTGTGAGAGAGTAAAAGTGTTAACAGATCCTCACGCTGGAAAAAATAAAAAGCATTAAAAATATTTTTTAATTTAATATTCTATAATTATTAAAAATATTTATAAATATTTAAGTTAGGAAAAGGAAAAAAACTGCAAAAAATAGTATTCATTAATAGTATTGTACACATTAGGGAACGTCATTTCTGTACACATCAATAGACGTTTATTATTTACAGCTAATTAAGCCAGTTTTTACTATAAAATAACAAAAACTAAAGGTATGGATAAAACTAAGACCTAAGAGTAGCATTTGGGTAAGCTTAATATTATGTTTAATTAAATTTTATGATTTTCCAAGATAAATAAAAGTTAGAAAAAAACTTATCAGATTTTTAATTTTACATGAGATTAAAATTTGAAACATTTCTCAACACTTACTATTTTTACAAATGCCAAATATTATTTTTAAGTTTGTATGTAAGAGAAATTAACAACAAATTTGAAATTGAAGAGTTGGAAAGTGTAAATCAAGCATCTGCAAAAATTAACTTACATATTATTGTAATCGAGCTGCTTTCATTAATACTTTTTTTAAATTCACGACTGCTGGTTTATGCACTCATGAAGGGCAATTTTTCTTAGTGGTAGTCAAATAAGAATAATTAACATAATTTTAATTTCAGAATTTTGTCAGCAATCAATAATTATACCAAAGGATTATACACAATTAACCTTATTCCATTTAAAATCTTTTTCAAATCAAATTTATTTAATTAAGCATCATTCATGAAAGCTTTAATTATGATGGCAATTTAAACATTAAATTTTCGTATAGAGAAGGCAGCTATTTGAATTTAATTTCGTTGTAGCGTCAGTGGTGTGCAGAAAAGGGGGTAACAGTTACAGGCATCCAATTGATGACCTCTAAACTGTCTACAACATAAAAGTGTTACTTTTATTAGGAACTTAATTTTTTTTATTAGTTGCATCTATTATTTAGGCAAAATAGTAAAATATGAATTTCAAGCAAACATAAAAATGAAATTTTAGGTTATTAAAATTTAAATATTTAAGAATATTTTGCTGGAAATAATAAAATTTTACGAAAGATTAATTTCAGCAGACATTTACATAAAAATAATTTTAACTATGCATTAAAATTTTTGTAAATATGTATCATTCAAATATTTTTATCTTTTAATTAAATAAGGCTTTTCTTCTCTTCAGAGTCAACATTATTATTATTACATTGTACTTTTCAGAGGTAGCAAATATAGTTTGTCCTGAGCATTAACACATCTCTGCATGCCACAGTGTTCAGTAAGAAATTCAACTTTATTTAAGGTAATAGGAGAGAGAAAGAAAAAAAAGCCTACTTGAAAGCGAATGGCTAAATGCACTAGAGTAAATCCGGAATCAAATGCAGAAGGTCTTTTAAGCAGAGCAACTTCATTTGCGTTGAGTTGTCTGGCGGGGTCCCCACCCAGAGACAAATATTCAATAACAGGATCTGCATCCCCATCTACTACACCCATACAAGCATTCAACCATGTCCAGTCCACCTCTCTGTTGTTCCTACGGCTATTACGGAGTCTGCATTCTTCCAAATAGTTGTTTGATGCTATGGATATATCACTAGCTGAAGCTAAGGGAGTTGAAACCTAGGGAAATAAAACCGCCTTTAATATATTTCATAAGTATATATGTAGCCTAGCTTCAAAAATAAGAGCATTTGAAAATAGATCTTAAATTTAGATATGGGAAATAATATAGACATTAATATACATCTGCTGTTAATTTTTATAATAAATTTTGATAATAAGTAGTAATTTATTTTAATTATAAAAAGCTTGGCAAAGAAGTGTTAGCATGCATTATCAAGCATTTAATTTCGAAGCAAAATTTGATGAACTCTTGCAGTTTACAAAAGATAAAAACAATTTCAGAAAAGGAAAAAAAAAGAAAATTTCAATTATTTAAGGGATCATATTACCCAAAAAATTACTGACCTATCGAAATTGTTTTTATTTATTTTTATGCAAAAACTTCAAGCAATTCTAAACAAACTAAAACAAAAATTTATTGCCATTCTTTCTAGCAAAAACAAAACTTTAAAAGTGCTTTATTACATAGACAACTTTTTGGTGTTGGTAAGTAATCCATTCCAAAGGACTTTAATTTTTTATTAAAGATAGAGCTTTGACATACTTGATAAGGCAGTGCATTTATTAAAAAAATTATTAAAATTCTAACAGAATGTTGTATGCAAATGATAATTTTTTTTTTTTACTTTTCTTTTCTTTAATTTTGCACTTAATAAATCATGGAAAATGTTATAATTTGAAATGTTTATCAAACAAAGGATTAAATAGATTATTACTATTTTTTTGAAAAATATGCAAAAAACATGAACAGTAATACTCATTTTTGCACATAACGGGTTGATATTAAGAGACGATACAGGGCAATTTATATGTACAGCTTTTAAAGTGCCACGTCCTCTTTTTTCTATAATTATTTTTTGTGCTTCTTAATTTGTTTATAATTATTCATTTTGGCATGCTACAAAGGGAAACTTTATTAATTTTAAGTAGGTCATTAAGGTAACATGATTCTTTACTTTCTTAAAGTTTTTTTGATAATCATTTCTAAAAAATGTAACATTTTGTGAATCTATTTTTAACAGGATATGAATTCAATATTAGGGGAAACTTTTAAAAATCAACTGATGGCTGTTTTAAAAACAAGTGATAACAAATCGATGTAATAACCTGTATTTCTGTGGTGTCAGATGATAAGTGATCATTTCTACGAATGGATGGGCAATTGATGGGAGAATAGAGAGATGTGGTAACTCTTTGAACAGACCGGCTCTCTTCATCTGTTGTTTGTGAAGATTGATCTACTTTGGGTCTGGCAGAGTGGCAAAGAACGCACTACGAGAGGATTATTATCAATATCACTACTATAATATTAATATAAAACATTTTTTAAAAAAAAAGATAAAATGAAATTAATTCATAACAAGAAATATGATAACTTGACTTGATTTTTACTTCTTTTAAATAATTTATCATGACTCAATATTTCATATTTATATTATTACATGAAAGCGAAGTTGAATACATCATAAAGATTGAGAAATGCATAGCAACTCATTGCCTGAAATATCAACGATACTAGGAATCTCCTCCTCACTATAAACTATCTGTTTATATGTAAAAATACCAAAAATACTGTTTAAATAAATACAGATTTAAATCAGATTTTTTAAAAATATTTTTTACGTTTAATAACTGCACTAACAGGCAAAGTGCGTCAATAATACCTATTATTTAAAAACAATATAACAAAAAAAGATAATATTTCTAACTATAATGCTTAAAATTATTATTTAATTTTATAAATTAAGTGTTAATAAAGTAATGATTAATTTTGTTTAACCTAGATAATTTATCAGTTAAATATCTATTGAAGAATAAATTTGTTTGGATCAGAATACATTTGCTAATGCGTATACACACAAACACACATATATATATTAAGTTTCTCTGGGAAGTCTTTCTTCATTATTGACATACACTAACTGAAGTTTTAAAAGCACTTATACTTATATAAACATATAACTAAATGGTTATGATTAAGACATGTTTAATGTTTATTACCAGCAAATTATTTTTCATACAGACAAAGGGGAAAGTTATTTTACTGTCATTCACAATTAAAAAAAAAAAAAATTATTAGTTTATTTTTAAATAGAGTAATTTACATACATTCCCCTTATTATTATTTTATTGGATGAAATCTACATTATCAATGAAATCATACTTTAAAAAATATCCCAACCTAAAGAATATAGATGTAGTTATAAATAATTTTGTATAAAAATATTTACAACTTAATAATTTATTTATTATATTATAATATTATTTAATGAATTTATTTTATTTTAAAACCGTCATTGAACTAAACTAAACTCAGTGGCGCGACAGCCCATATAGGGCCAAGGCCTACTGTGTCCAACTCAGTTTTCTTGACCTTGGGCTCTGGAGTGCAGGAGCAGATGTTCCGGTCAGGTGGTCAGTTGAAAGCGGAACCCCCAGTTTTTAGTTCCCAAGCATGCTTGGTACTCATTTATTGATCCACTGAAGGGATGAAAGGCTGAATCAACCTTGCCCGGTCCGAAGATCGAACCCAGGACCTGTGGCACAGGAGTGCGACGCGCTACCACTCAGCCAGCAAGAGTCATTGAACAGTTGACCCAATTTTTAAAAATAATTTTGTGTTCACGACTTCTGATGTTCAACTCTATAGCCTTGTAATTTTGAACCCAATCCAGAAAACAAGGAAACTCCTGGATCAAGTGTTGGGAGAATTTTGCCCTCGTGGAGAAGGATTTGATGCAAATAACCCGCATTTACATTACATGGAGAGGAAAACCGAGGTAACCTCCCACAGTTAGCCTGATGGCAAGGGGACTCTAACCCGTGATCCATAGGGAATTTGTATCGACCAGCCATCACTGGGATTCAAACCTGATCATCGCATTGGAAGGCAAACGCTCCATTCTCCAAGCCACCACGGCTCAAGCGAATGTTTTAAGAAAATAATAAATCACAGTTGATTTAAAGCAGTGGTTCTCAGCCCTTTTTGACCTATTGTCCTCTTTACGATTTTGACTACCATCTATAGTCTTAAACTTTATATGTTGACTGCCACATATCGCCCTCTTCTTTTTGCTTAATCATAAGTTGCTGTTAATAAGCATCAGAAATACTAGAAATTTAAATAATTTGAATTTGAATTGAAAAAAATAAAAATGTAGCTTTTGTGAAGTTTTTTTTTTTTTTTCTTTTCAAAAAGGTCTGGATACTTAAAGGAAAATAATTAAAATATAAATATATATTTTTCTAATTGAAACCTGAAAGAATTGAAAACAATTATAATTAAAATATTAAACTCAATTGTTCATCTTTACAATGACTGCCTTGTGCTTTCAATTAAAGTTTGAATGTCTAGCTTTATAATCATCAAAGTTCCCCTTTCAAGCAAATCTTTAACCTCTTTCCTTCTTCATCAATATTCACTGTTATTTATAATAATTTGTATTTATTTTCTTTTGAATACTCATTGCCCCCCTGAGGATTATGGCTCCAATGTGAGGTTAAATTGCCCCCAGATTGGGAACCACTGCTTTAAAACAATGATTTTTTAAAAAAAAATCAAGTGATTTAAATCATGCAGCCAACATACTTTCACAGATTTTGGCCAATTTTCATAGGTACAAGAAGGGCAAGTCCACTTTATTGTACGACTCCAAGACTTATTCCTGTCATTGTAATAGCTGTCAGAGTGAATGGATGCTGAAGTTGTCACAACATCTGGTGATTTTGAAAGAAGTTCATTTGGGCTGCTGATATTAGAAGACTCTAGGACTGGGGAGGGTGGAAACTGTTTTCTAACAGATGAACACTGCGTACACTTTGTAGCTCTAGGCCAGTTCAGGTATGTACAAGAGGAGCAGGACCACTTGTTGTGAGGATTCGATGAAGCGCTGCTGCTCTGGGCTGTTGGATTCGTATTGCTTTCAGATATTAATGGAGCAATCTGAGTAAGTGAAAAATATTAAGTCATTAGTCAGATAAAATAATATAAATTATATGCTGTCTTAAATAGCTATCAAGGAAATTTTTTTCTAATCTAATTCAGACGAGGTTAGCGCTTATGGAAAGTGTGCTAATATTAAAAGAGAAAAAAAAATTATGAGTACATCTTCCGACTTTTCCTCCATTCCGTAAAATATAAAAGTGATAAATGCTGACTGAGATTTTTATGCCATTTGCAATTTTTTTCATAGAAGATTGGATAGTTGAGATTTGAAAAATATATGTAATAAATAAAATGTACAATTAGGATCAGTAAGTTAGGTCATAGATAAAATAAATTACGCAAAATATATAATTTCAAGAAGTTATTAGAAATCAGTTTTCAAATTGAAGTTTTTTTTTAACCAAGTTATCAATATTAGAATTAGTTAAAATTAGGCATCTTAGTTACATATGTCCATCTTGAACGGTATTTTGAGTTTAGTTTGTTAAAAATCTCAACATATGTTCACAAACATATGCAAATCTAAACGTACAGCAACATTTGACACTAAAATTACCAGTAGAGTATGGTATAAGTAAGTATAGTAGAGTATAAGTAAGGTTTTTTCAGGTTTCGAAAAAAATTATAAAAGATCGTATTATTTTTTCAAATATTTAATTTTTCACTAAGTTTATAAGTTGATATATAAGTTCCCTTATAATCTTCTAAGTTTATAAGCTTACATATCCTCAATAATTTACTTACATTAATTTTAATTGGAAAATAAAATTTCTGCTGTTTAAAATAATAGTTTTAACAGAAAACAGTAAAGTATTGGTAAGAGGTGCTTTCAACTTCAAACTAGTTTCAAAAACAGATATTCTTGCTTCTTAATGCAATAAATATTTTGTTAAACAATTTATAATTAAATCAGAATTAGAGCTATTATGAGCAAAAATGTGTTTCTGAGTAGCCTAGGTGAATTGCAGCAACTGCAACAACAGTAATATAACTGATTACAGTCAAATCTCAATACACTGTTCCTGTATCGTCTATTTTCCCATATGTATCGTCTTGTTTTAAAGGTCCCAATACAAATGCTATTCTTATAATGTTAATAATGCTGACTTAAAATTGTTTCTGAAACTAGCGAATTCCCACGTTTATTGTTCGGAAATTCTACAGACCTTTGAAAATATCAAAGTTTTTTCGTTTTCAGAAGAAAAAAAATAGTAACTCCTGATACTAATGATGAAGAAAATAAGGATTTATTGCAGTTTTATGACAGTGGAGAAAGTTGTGGTATGAAATGAAAAGTTTAAACTTTTGGTTCAAGAAATGGTTGCAAAAGCTGAAGAAGTGCAAAGTGATACTGATAAGAAAGCGAAACAAAACCACAACCATATGCAGAAGGTCCTTTGAACACTAAGCAGCACTCGGTATTGATTCACGAGTACAGAAAATGAACAGCAATGTGTTACTACCATAAAAAATTTAATTTCTTCACTGAGAAAAAAAGATTGTATTAAAACTAAAATTTTTTATGAATAGTTTAAATATATAAATTTGTTCATTATTTTTCATTGTAAGTATTTTTGCATTAAGGACATAATTTTTTCAATAAAAATTTATATGTATATTATATATACTTAAAGTGAACCTTATTAATTTGAAGCACATTACTTCTTTATTACTTTTAATACATTTTCAAGTCATTACTTAATGTTTTATATTGACCATATTCATCGTTTTCCTGTATGTATCGCTCGCAATGAATGGTCCCATGAAAAATTAGCAATCCAGATTCTACTGGACATGCAAATACACCTTTCAGCTACGGATTAGATAACCAAGAAGAAAATTACCATGTATATATCCTGAGAGTCTTCTTGTGATATAACATTAGCTTGTTTAGGAGAGAGGCAGATCGTACATTTAAGAGACTTAGGCCAGTTCTCAAATGTGCAAGCACTACAAGTCCATTTCGGTTCATCTTGACTCATTGTATTAGTTTTTCAGAATATGCGAGAATTGGAGAAATGAAACTGGCAATACCTAAAAAAGAAAAATATAATTTTGCACTTTTCGAAAAATGAAAATGCATATTAAACATTGTGGATGATCTTCACTAACATAATTTTTATTGATCATAACAACATTATAATTGATTATAGGAAACTATATCAAACGTTGCCCCCTACAGATGGGGTAATTATTGATCACTGGGGTAATTCCTGATCATTGTCATTTCTTCTTATAAATAGTGTAAAAAAATAGCTAATTGTCTTTTCTTAAATAACAGTTCATATTTATTAAGTGGAACAACTATAAAATATATTTTAACTGTAATCACAAAATTTGTTTTTAACTCTATACAAGACAAATGTGTTCTGATTTGCACCATTTCTGGTCTCCATTTCTTCATTTCATGGCCATTTCTTCATCCTAATATAAATATGGTGAGAAATTATAGGCCTAAAAAGGATGCTAAGCTTCTAGAAAGGATACTAAGCAAAATCAGTGAATTTCTTTTACTGATTGAAAATGAAAATTTCAGTGTGAGAACTGCTGTCAGAGCTGTTGACATACTTTACACTCTCACTTAGTGAAATTAAAAAGTCCAGCAAAAGTAACCCATGTGGGAACTCTTTCTTATATTCCAGCAGAACATGAGAATGAGATGGCTGCTTGCCTAAAATGTATGGCACAATGCAAAGATTTTTGGAAAATTTAAAGTGTTAATCTTTATTCTTGCTTTTAAATAAATTGTTTTATTAGCTGCTTAAACATATCTTTTTGGTTTATTTGTTTGATCTTAATGTCTTATTTGTTAATTACCATTGTATAGTTATTTTTAAACAGCCCATTTACTATAAAAACTGGTGATCAGTAATTACCCCAGAAATGATCAGGATTTACCCCAGAATTGATCAAGAGACGGGGTAATTCCTGATCACTAAAAATTTTAAATCTTTTGAATTCTAATTAGATTTTCAAACAAAAGAAGGTAGAATAGGACTCATCTCATATAGCCTCAAACTTCCAGTAAATATTAAAATTCTATCTTGAATAATTTTTTTACAAAATAGATGTTTGCATTTTTTGATCAGGAATTACCCCAGGTCACCCTANATTGATTCATTTTAACAGATGATGACATAAAGACTTCAGAGAATTTCGGGGATTTTTTTAATGAGTGAATTTTCAAAAAGTTCATGAAATAATCTTTTAATTCGAACATTAACTTTTTACAGCTGTTTGTTAAAGAATGATTTCTAAATCTTGAAATTAATAACAAAATCTATATTTATCCATGAATTAATATAGAAAGATTCGTATAAGACTACAGATGTACATAAAATTATCAAAATGCAGAAACATTTTAAAAGACTGATCCTATCGTGATATCCCTAAGGCAGAATTTTTTCGCACTTGCTGCAACAAACTTCCCTAGCACTAATATTTTGCTTTTAGATACTTTTAAAACAATTACTAATTTAAAGTAACAGAAACGTTGTGTTTACAGAATAAAAATTTATAAAAAATTTTAATTGGAAAAATAATATTCTTATAACTTTAATATTATAGGCGATATTCTCACATTCTGTGGGCGGAAAAAGGCACTCATTACTTCCTCATTCGAATTTTGTAAATCATTACACAGATTAAAATTCATAAATAAATTAAACGGTAATAAACAAAAATTCGCACAGAAATTAAAAATCATAAAATCCTTGTGGTAACTCCCAAGATAAAGATCACAAATCACGCGAATAAGACTCCTTAAAAAAGAGATACTCAAATAAGTGTTTATAGAATATGGTGTTCATTAAAGAAAAAAAAATGAAAGAAAGAACATCATTTCTAGAGCGAACTATCTTTTAAACTTTTGCGATTTCTGAATTATTTTACTTTATATAATTAATCTGAAATTCTAGCTGAAGCCAGTCATTACCGATTTTTAGCAAAAATCACAAATGAGAAGAGAAAAATCACAATTATTTCTTTCCTCTCTGATGTGCAAGAAAAACATCTTTAAAAAAATTAAATTATGCAGTAAAAAAAAAACGTTTTTTGAAAAATTATGCAGAAAGGAAAACCAAAATTTCCCCCTCCCAAATGAAAATCTCTCAGCAAAAATTCTGTAGCATTCTGCGACAATGTCGCCACAATTCTGCCACAGGGCTTTATATATACTAGTTTGTGGCAAAGAAATCTACTCATGATGTTATTAGCCACCATAAAAACATTTTATGCCCAATTTTAAATATATTCAATATAAAGTTGCTCATTCGAATTTTTAAGCTATTAATTACTTTATTCAACTATGTAAAATAATTAATTTTACTTAAAAACTACCGATTACCGATTATTAAAAAAAAATCTCAAATGAGAATAGAAAAATCATGATTATTTCTTTCCTCTCTGAAGCGCAAGAAAGACATATTTAGTCATTCTTTAGCCAGCTTTGGTCGTTCTTTCACATGCTAATGGACACTCGTGAAACATTAATTTTATTTCAAAAGAAGGGAACATATTTTCGGTGTACTTAATTTCTTAGAGGAAATAAAATAGCATAAAATGCTTAAAATTGCAAATATTTGATGTTTTTTAGCACTTTTTAAATATTTGCAATTGAGAAAGGCATAAGAAGTTGAAGGTTAAATGAACAAATTAAAAAAAAATGTAAAATATTTTTTTTTACATTTGTGGATTAACAAACTGGCTCATGTAAACACGAATAAATATTTCTTAATATTTCCTTGCTTAATTATTTACATTATGCAAATTTTTTTATTCAAAACGGGTGTGAACATGGGTGTGAGTGAAGTTCTCCAGCAAAGTTAGTCTCCTTAAAGTAGTGAAGCAGTTACTACATTTCAAAACTAGTTTGTAGTCACTATATTAAAAAAAGCAGTAGTAGTTAACTACATTTGTAACAAAGGTAGTAAGCTACAAAAATGCCGTTTTTCCAACCAATGAGTTCAATCAACCACAGGATCAAAGATGTTCTAATGTGATAAATTATATTTTTAATAAAATATAATTTAAATAATTGCGGCATAAAAAAAGTAATAGGTAATTTCTTTTGCATACTGATTATAAGTATTTGAGTAAATAATTTTCAAAAGATCAAAATTTTTGTTTCTTTTTTTAACCTATACGACCTAGCGGCAAAGGTTTAATATTGAATGCCCTTTTATTTTGGTGATTTCATACATTGAAAGTAAGATTTTCTAATAAGAAACCAAGGTAAAAAGAATGAGAAAATTAAAGATTTTATACACAGTAAAAGCTTCACGATACACTGCCCAATACAAGGAACACCCTATTGACCTAACTTTTAACCAACCAGAGTAGATTGCGAGTAACATTTTTCAACTCCACCTCTTGAAATTCTTCCTTGATTTTGATTTCAAATTTACAGCTCTGATTTTATTAATTACTATGTTTAGTTTGATAACATAAATCAACAATATATGTGATGTAAGAAGCCAAGTAATAAATAGCTTTAGTTAAATATAAAATTATTTAAAAAGTCACAGGCTTACATGTTGTCGTTGACAAATGTCAAGCTTTGACTATGATGCAATTAGCTCTCCAATACTTATGAGGCAGATCATTAACAGTTTAGAATGCTTTGCACTCGTCTAAGTGATCAGCCTTGAAAACTTGTTCAGAGTCACATTAACATCATAAGTAAGAGTCTATAAATTTAAACGAAACAAGTTGGCAAGCAAATTATGATGCCTGGTTATAAGTCTAAACCTTGCAAATGCTGCAAATTTTAGAAGGTCTGAGAGCAGATCATCCACATGATTACACTCCATTTCTTGTTCTCAGAAGTATATGTAAAGTCATACATTTTAGAATTTCGAAATTTTCTTTTTATTAGCAATTTAATGGAGTGATAAGAAAATTGCAAGATTCATTTAGAAATTTTAATAGGTATTAATAGACTTTTTTTTCACATTATAGGTTAAATACAATATATTTTTTAAATCAAGATTATCTTCTTATGTTAGTTTAGCATAAAAATTCGGTTATAAAAATGGAAACAATTGCAGAAAAATTTATATCTTAGTTTTAAAAAAAAGTCATAGTTGTCTAAAACATAATTAATAACTTTTTTTTATCTAAATGTTAAGAGAAATATGAATTCCACTCACAAACTAATCATGATGCCATAATTTACACATTAAATATTCCAGTGCAGGTCAATCCATAAAATTTATCCTAAAAAAAGGGGGAAAGAATTTGCATTATTACAGGTTATGCTAAGGTTAAAGCTTGTTTAAATGCATAGGTATAACAATATTACGCATTAGTAAAGCACCTCAAAACAAAAAATAGAAGAAAAATTTTTTTTAGGTAGTTAAGCCAAAATAAAATCTTTTCGCAAGCAACGTTAAGTTAAAATTAATAAAAAGAAAAAGAATATGAACAAAAGAGTTTCAACGAAATAAAAATTTCAATTACTGTTTTCAGAAGAAGTAGATAAATGTTAAAGGAATAAATTAATTGATTATTACTTAAGGTAAATGTATTTACCAAAATGTAAACATAAGATGATTAGCAGCTTTCTAGGCTTACAGAAGCATAAATAAATAATAAAACGTTCAGCTCAAACTTTGAAGCATTAAAAAAGGATAAATTGTGATTTGCATCGCGGATAATATTATTAAAACTATCACAGACTTTTTATTTATATAATATTTTGATCCTAATCCATTACTGGTCACGCAGCTTGCTCTTCACAAATCTCAGACACAAACACAATTTCCTTTCCATTTGCTCTGTTTCCCTGGTCTTAGCTCCCTTCTTGGCCTTGGTTACAGCTGCACCAATCAATTTGAAAGAAATATAACAAATAAGCAAACAAAAAAGGTAAATAGATGTTCATATTACACAATTTGACACAAAATATTTTCTTTGGAGCTAAAATTGTTTATTAATTTCGTAACATTCTTAAATAAATTCATAGTTTTTTTCCAAGTTGTTTTAAAGATGAAACCGAAACTAGCAGAAATTCATGAAGAAACAAAATTTTCTCGTCATTGTAAATGTTGAAAATAATACTTTAAAATTGATTTATTTTAACCACAAATTTTTTCTTTTACCTTTCAATTTAAAAAGAAACTTTTTTGCTCGAAAATAATTTTTTTAAGTTGCAACAAAACAAAAAAATATGCTGAAATTATCTTTCCCGACGTATTAAAATGTATTTTGTAAAATATGTCGTGAGCATTTTTTAGGAAATTAATAGTTTTTACTTAAAAAATTAGAAAATTTAAATAACAAAATTAAAAATAAAAATCTGACGCGGTATCTTTTCACTGTTGCGTCAATTAAGGTGACTTTGTTGTCAAACAACAAGTGACCTCACTAAAGAAATATATGATTTCTCTCATAAACATTTTTTGTTTTTCATTGTCATCGTGTTTAAATTTCCTTATCGATGACTTGAGTGACGTAACTTTCGTGCTGTTTGATGTCTGCTAAAACAGTTTCAGCAAACTCGCGTTTGATAAAATTCAAAGCTTTAAGAGTTAGAAGTTCTAGGAAAATTTGTGACGAAAGATTAGCATGCCGAGGTATTAAACCTTATGCTGTTTTTAATTGTAAAGAATGTGGTTCAAATCAGTGTGAGGCATGTGAAGCATTGTTGCATGAAGATTTTCGTCTAAATTTGCACAACAGACAAATTATATCGGGTCCTCCAGCTGACGAACTCTGTGAAGGTAATTGTGAAGATCGTAATTTTGCGGATCTTACTTGTTCCCTCTGCAATCGCAATTTTTGTCTTGTGTGTGATCATTTGATCCATACTCAATCGAAACAGAACCACGTAAGGACAAAATTTACCACTCAGGCAGAAGAATTTCTATCGTGTGACGAAATTCCTGATGAATATCTGCCAATTTTGGAACAATCAAACGATCCAGGGCATATCAGCATCAATTCTCTCAGCACAATGATGTCCCTTAGCTCAAATCTTAATGACGGTTTACCTGATTTATTTCCTGAGCATGAGGTTGAATCTAAATATGGATTAAAAAGCTCCAAAAAATCTACAAAGGATCCAAAAAGTTTTCTACTTATCAATGACAAGGAATTGTTGCAGGTAATTTATCTTTCTTTTTTTGTAATAAATTTTCTGTTTCTAGCAAAATTTTAATTTGAATATTTACTTTTATGAGATATTTCATTGGAGATATTTCACTAATAAATTTTTGTTGGGTGAACCACCTCTCCTCACTCAGTCAAATATAAATTTATTGTGATTTTTTTTTTTATTTAAAAATTACGTTTACAATTCATGTGTTAGTTATTTATATAAATATTACTATTGATATTTTCATTTTATTTTACTTTATTTATACATCAGCATATTATTTTAATAGGTAAAGGATGCTGAACATTTTATTGAAAAATTAGGTTGTGGTAGTCGTCAGCTGAAAGTTGTTTCAATATTTGGTAATACTGGCGATGGCAAATCATACACTCTGAACCATACATTTTTTGATGGGCGAGAAATCTTTAGGACATCAGCTTCTCAAGAATCCTGTACAGTTGGAGTTTGGGCTGCCTATTGTCCATCTGTGGGAATAGTCACTGTTGATACTGAAGGTTTTTTAGGACAGGCATCTAATACTCATACAAGAGCCCGCATGTTACTGAAAGTAAAGATTTTTTATTTATTTTATTTATTTATACTCCCTTAGCAGGATTAGCTGAGTTTTTTTTCCTCAAAAAAAAAACTCATAATTTACCCTCAATTTTGGACTTGTTTTCGAAGTTAATTTTTTTCCATTTATTTGCGAAGTATACAAAAAAAAATAGCATTATATTTGTAAAGGAGCTTTTTTATTAACGCTACATTGTTTACAGTTTACAATTTTATTTAAATTAGCAAAGGTTTCGTACAGACTATCATTCACTATTGATATTGAAGTTTTTTTAAGACAGGCATCTATTTCTCATACAAGAGCCAGCATGTTACTGAAATAAAGAATTTTTTTTATCATTTAGAGCTAGCAGGGTTTTTTTTTTTTACAGCCTATAATTTTACCCACAAATTTGGTCTGTATTTCAAAAGCAAATTTTTTTTCTTTGAAAAAACCTATAATTTTGCCACCTATTTTTGGTTTCTTATTCAAAACCCTATTTTTTCCCCATTGATAAACAAAGTATGCATAAAAGAAATTGCATTGTGTTTGCAAAGGAACTTTTTTACTGAAGTTACATTGTTTACAGATCAATTTTATTTAAATTAACAAAAGTTAGTTTCGATAGACCACCATTCACTATTGATACTGAAAGTTTGTTAGGACAGGCATCTAATACTCATACAAGAGAATACATATTGCTGAAATAGGGATTTTTTTTTTATTTATTTACTAACCAGCAGAGATGGCTAGGTTAGACCCAATTGATTTTTTTGAAAAATTTATCATTTTACCCACAATTTTGGTTTTTATTTCGGAAACAAATTCTTTTCATTGATAAGCAAAGTACTAATATTTAACTCCTTCAAAGCCCTTTCTACCTGTTAGATTATCAACATTTCTTTGATAACTTCATTTAAATAATATTTCTTAAGTCTCTTTAAGAACAAGTAATTAGAATAGTTTCAACTTATGTTTATTAAATGTAATTTTTCACTTCTAGGTTTTAGCTATATCTGATGTGGTAATTTACCGAACTCGAGCTGAACGCCTCCACAATGACATGTTCTCTTTCTTGGGTGATGCTTCTTCTGCATATACCAAACATTTTACACCAGAACTAGAAGAAGCATCCGCTCGATGTAATGTTGATGGACCGATATCAGTCTTAGGCCCCTCTGTTATTATTTTTCACGAAACCCGACACACTGAAGTTCTCTCGAATAGTAAGAGATTTTAAAAAATCTATTTTTGTTCATTACGATTGATCTATTATTAACTTCTTTTTAAAATTAAAGCCATTCACTAATACACCTTTCATGGTTTAATACCAGTTTTAGGTCCTTCTGTTATTAATTTTCATGAAAAACAGCATGCTGATGTGATCTCAAATAGTAAGAAATTTTGAAGAGCTATATTTGTTTATTATCAGGATAAGTTCTTAAGATTGATAAATTAACTCTTACATCCTTTCATATGTAAATAAATTTTTGAGGCGCTCTTTTCTCTGCATTATTTTGCTGTACCGACATAAATATATACAAGAAATTAGTTTGTTTTTCATCAGAGAAAAACAGGCTAGTTGAAAAATAGTATTTTATGTGAAGGACTTTCAGAGATTAAGCTTATTAAGTGTTATATTTTTATATTTGTATTCTTTACCTATAGCAGACATGCCAACTCTCAGGCCATTTAAGTATTTTCTCAAGCTTTTTTTATAATAAGTTTATAAATCTAAGCATAAGTGCACAGTTTGCATAATTTTTTCAAAACTTTCCTCCATATCAGCAATTTTGTAGTTTAAAGGTATTTGGTTTATCATTAATTCCTTTTTAGAATTTTTTCTTAATATTTTGAAACGCCAGGTATACCGTAAAAAGAAAAAAATTTAATACTGCCTTTAACTTAGCATTTACAAAGCACTGCATTAACAAAATGTGTTTCAATGGGATACCTGCAAGTTCCTGATTGGTTGTTGAAACATGGCATTTGTTTACGTTAGCAACTGTTCTTTCCCTTCTATTTTAAGTAAACCAAGCCCATCTAGTATCAATTCTCTTGGGTGACACATTTTATATTCTTTCACAAATATTTTAACTCTTTCATTATATATTTCTTAACACAAAGAGAGGAACGCAGCCATGCAGAGCATAAATAAACTAATTATGCATCGAAGTTGCCATGTATGCAAACAAAAATATATATCATGGTAGGAATAAAATGCATAAACAAATAATAAATCTAAGTTAAATAAAGGTGTAGACGAGAAATTATTATATTTCAAGAAATTCCTTGTGTGATACAGGGCTGTATTTAATTAACTTCATGTTAATTAACATTCTAGCTTACGTTGAGAAACTTAATTGAACTTTAACACACCATTTTGCTTATAAACAATCGACTGGCACTGACATCATAGGTCACATGTGTGTGTGTTTTTGTTGATAGTTTTTCTCTGTTTGTAAAAGTTTTAAGAAAAAATGACAAAGCTCAATTTTTGATATTCCAGAAATTTAAGTTTTGTGCTTTACTATACGAAGACAATAATTCAGAACAGAAGTTTTTCATTCTTTTGACAGAATTAATACAAAAATTCAGTACAGGAAAAGTAATATCTTCAGTGAGTTGGCTTAATTAAAGGTGGCAGTATTTAACATTCCTCACAGAGATGTGACCTAGGAGAGAATATTCCGTCACATATTAAAAATCCAGATTTAATTCTGTTATTTGTCGAAACAAACTTTGAAGAATTTGTTGACTTGGTTGGAAAACCTGAAAAAGTTTTAGAAAAAAAATTTTCTAATTTTTTTTTTAAAATTGCTAAATCAGTCATTTAATTTATTTTAAACAAATAGAATTATTTATTATTTTTTAATTTTAGGGTTAAAAACTTAATTAAAAAATGAAATTGGAAAATTTGTAAATTTATTTTTTAAACATTTTTATTGTTTTGTATATTACGCCATGCCGTGGTCACAAAAAGTCAAAGGCTTTTTTAAATTCTTAGGTTGGCAGGTCTGCTATTGATATTCATTTACTTGAGTTTGTTTAGATTTTTATCAATGTTTTTTAATCCTTTGTCTCTTTTAATACCCTAATTGCCAAAAAAATTAAGACTTGATGCTTATGTCTTTCATATACTTAGCCTTAATTACAAAATAAATTTAATAATATAATAAAATCAAAGTAATAAATATAAAGTTTTAGTTGTCCGTAGTCAGTTATTGCAAACCTATTTGGCTGAATGTGTGTGCCCTTTGGCTCCCTTCTTTGCAAGTCACTAGTGGTAACTATAATCACAAGTATGTGTTACTTTGAGCAGGGTTATGGGGTTAAAAAGGGAAAACATGGGTTAAAATAAACTGCAATATTTCCATGACTAACAACTATAAGTCTGTTTCTTTCTCAATTCAGATCCAGTCTGCAAAAGCACTGCCAATTATCAATCATAGTAACAACCTTACAAGAATATTTAATGTAATAAATATATAAATAGTTTAAACTCATTTATATACTTGTTGGAAATAGTACTTTTGAGAATTTCATTGTGATATATGATTGACACTACACTTTCAAGTAATAGAAAAAAGTTTACAGTCAATAAAACAAAGTTTACAGTCAATAGAAAAAAGTTTACTGTCTAATGTCTATTATAGGAACTCCAAAAACTATTTATAACATTGTTTATATGACTGTAATAATTGTAAGACTATATGTAATTATTTAATTATAAGTTTATGTTCAAATGTTTATTAAAGTCTAAAAATAATAATGATATGCTTACTGGATTGTAACAAAGAAATTAAGACTTGGAATTGGAGAAATTAACTTTCCTATAACATTGTTTATATGACTGTAATAATTGTAAGACTATATATAATTATTTAATTGTAAGTTTATGTTCAAATGTTTATTAAAGTCTAAAAATAATAATGTTATGCTTACTGGATTGTAACAGAGAAACAACACTCATATTCAGATGTTAGCAAGCTTAAACTAAAATGCTTTTAAGAACCTTAAAGAATATATATAATTATATATATATCTAAAACCAAGATAGTATAATAATACATATATATATATATATTGCCAATATAATAATGTCTTATCATAACATTTCAAAATTTTCAAAATAACTTCCTCTTTGTACTTTATTTTATTTAAACTAGATCATAAAGTTTTAAGTAGTCCTTTTCAATTTTCTTAAAGTTCTATATATTTATTTTTAATTTCACTGTTTTTATGATTTTTATATTTTCAGTTGAAGATACAGAACCAGAACTAATACTTAGATCAAGATTTCAAGAAAATGGTTTGAAGGTTGATGCTTTTAGTAGTTTGGAATATTTGGGTATACATGCTGAAAATGGAAAAAGTGATTTTGTTCAGTTGCGACAAAGAGTGGTTAAATTAGTACAAAATTCTTCTGTCCGTGTAGCCAGATCTCCATCAGTAATTTTCACAGTTCTTAAAGTGAGTAATTTATTTTTTAAAATCTATCTACCATTAAAACCACCTAGATTTTGGTTTTGTTTTCTCAATGTTTCGTTTATCAGTTAATTTTTGATGAAAATGCAAGTTGTTGATTCAGATGAAAATTAGTTTAAGTAGGGGCTTAACTTTTAAGTTTAAATTGGTGCTACTTACGATGGCTTGTAACAGGCTGTAGTGCCTCGATAGAAGAAGAGCTGTTAAGGATTAGGGAAAAATATAAATTTTCAAAATAAGTAAGATCAAATTATTTATAAATTTTTTTAACTACTCATAAAAAATTCAATGCTATATAACTCTTGCATGGTCAGTAAAACAGTTTTTTCTCAATATCCTGTTTAATAATTGCTGAACCAGAATTTTGAACAGAGCAAAGCTTATAACAGATTTGTGTGATGACAGAGGTGTAGTAAATGGATTTAGGATCAAATCCATAATTTCTTTCCAAGTTCCTGTTTATAGGGAACTTGTGAAAAATAACATGAGACTATATAAAAGTAATTTTTCCTAAAATGAGATCCTATTTCTACAAAATGGGTTATTTTATCAAAACCACCCTTATGTAGACTATGAATATTCCAAAACCAAGAATCTGAAACAAATTAAATTGTCTATTGGTTGCTTGCTTGAAAAATTACATTATATCAATCTTCTGTTCATTTTTACATGCACTTTTGGGAATAATTCACACAAAGCTTTATTGTTTTTGAAAATTAGTTTTTGAATCGTATGAATGCAAACAAAGCAAAATATTTACCCTAAATTGTAAAAAAATAGGTATTGAGAAAAATTTGGATTATTTTCAAATTTCAGAATTATTTCAGAATTCATTTTAATAATTTAGAATTTAGCAAACATTCCTTTTTTATTCATGCAGTTTTGTGAAGAGACCCTATTTGAGTTTTGAATTTTTCTGAAAGTCTCTTATACCGTTTCAGGTTGACAACAGTTAATGCATTGATTTTGTATTTGAAGTAAAATAACTTAAATATTTGGAGACTTAAAAAATATTTTGCTGCTAAATATTTTTTTTCCAGAAAGCTTACATTAGTAAGACAGGCATTAATAAAAAAAGTGATTTTTCTTATATATTAAAATTAAATTTTTTTATAGATATATGAATAATTCAATTTTTCATTAACTGATTGTGACTAATCTTTCATTATTTGATTTTATGTAATCCTATTTTTTCTTCTTTTTAGACTTTAAATGAAAAGTTCAGTGGCAATTTAGAAAAAACCCTACCTAATACATTTCCTGATCAATATTTCACTTGCTCAGCCTATTGTAAATCTTGCAAGTATGTATACTGATAATCATTTTAATACATGCCATTTTTCATGCTGATTCATTTTCAATTCAATTCAAAATTAGATTTTAGACATACTAGTTAAAATTTTTAAAAATCTATGGTACTCATAAGATCATAATGTATGTGAAGATTTTAAGAGTATATTTCAAACATTAACTTTCTTATTTATATGTACTAAGGAATACATAAATGCTGAATTAGTTACAATAATTAAATTAGAAATTATAGTTTTTAGTAAACAGAGTACACTTTATTATTTCATTTGAATGTTCCTAAAGAGTAAAATAAAAGCTAAAATATTAGTACCAGAAAATAAGAGAGAATTTTCACTTCTAGTAATTTAACTTTTAAACATGAAGTTGCATATTCATATTTTGCACCATTTTCAGAATAGGCATAGACAGCTCTAGTTTTAGATAGGCTAAACTTGTTCTAACAGTCATGAGTAACTGTTGCAAACTCTTAGCAGTTATGAAAGTAGCATATTATTTGCAAAAGCGCATTATTTCATATAACAACGAAGCCTTCGAAAAAACAACCTCAACGCAGCTTTACTGTAAAACTTACAACTGATCTTTAGTTTGCATAAAGTGGTCTATATATATGCATGTATTAAAAGAGATTTTAGCATTTTCTTTTTAGAATATGCTAAATTGTATAAGAATGTAATTATTTAAAATTTAATGTCTTTGCCATGTGCTACTTAGAATACGAATAATAGTATTATACCTATACGGAAACGTAAATTTTTAGGTTTTTAATGTGACAGTTTCATTTATGATTAGAAAGCATCAAAACTTTGGCTAACCTTGTTTAAACTTATATTATTAATTTTAAAAAAAGGAACAATTTACTTTCAAATATAAATTTTTTGAAAAAAAAATTTTTTTTTTCTCTTACTCTCTCTTTTTTGCGATGTTTTTCTTCTTCTTTTTTTTTTTCTTTTTTAAAGAGCTTTTATAAAATCACTTTTGAAAATTCCAGCTTTAAATTGGTTTTTGAACATTTTAATTTATTATGTATTATAGATCTCGCTGCTCAAATAGCATGAATCACGAAAAAGACGATATCCCTCACAGTTCTTCTAACAATTGTATCTATCAGCATCAATTTGAAAACAGAGTGTTCCTATGCAAGGTAATTATTACTGATGCATTGAAAAATATTTTTAATTTATGTTTTTATCCATTTTCATTTCTTATAGTTTAACTAAAAGTAATTAAAACCAATATGAATTTTAGCAAAAAAATTAGCATTTTTATTCAATATATTTCGTTTTGTACACTTGTACTTGAAAACCTCTAGACAATGTTTATTTAGTGTGTCAATTTTTTGATATTATTTAATTTTCTATTTTGCTCTGTACACTCATGTGGAAAAAATATTTCATACCTCTGCCTTAAATGAGTGACTAATACTAATTGATAGCTAGTTTACTTGAAAAAAGATTAGTGTTGAAATTGGTAATTAATTATAAATTATTTTACATCTTATAAAGTTGTTTTTTTAGTTATATTTTAATTACTTGCCCATTTAATATTTAATGAAAAAAAATTGTAAAAAGTTATTGAAGATAACTTTTTACATTTTAGGTTTGCTTTGAGAGGGGTGAAAAGATAACTGTTACACCTGAAGTTATGGAATCTAATGACTCATCTTGGATGGGAATCGCAAAATATGCCTGGTCTGGGTACGTTTACAGTTCTGTCATTATGTCAGTTATCAGCATGATTAGTGCAATGAATTTTTTAACAAAAGTCTTCCATTGCTATTGTATATTTTTAAATTTTATTTTTCTATTAAACACAGTTATATCTTGGAATGTGCAAAATGTGGAGTAATTTATCGAAGCCGTCAGTATTGGTATGGTAACCAAAACCCTTGGGACACTTGCGTCCGAACTGAGATTTGTCACATATGGCCAGAAGTATGTTATATTTGGATCTATAAGTATATTTAGTCAGAAGATTATTTCTTTAATATGTCATTTTTTACTCTTTTTTTTTTTTTTTTTTTTTTTTTTTTTTTTTTTTTTTTTTTTTTTTTTTGCTCACTTTTCATAATTTTGCTAATTTTTTTAAAAACCTTTTTCCAATTTTTGGGTTTTATTTCTAAAAATATCGAAAAATAACTATATTAACAAAATGTTTCGATCATGTGCTTTTCAAAATATATAAAAACTAACCAAATTCAACTTTAAATTCATAGATTGATAAAGAACGAGATTACATGGTGCGTAGCGTTTTTAAGAAGTGCTTAAAGGTGCTTATTTCCGATTTTTGTTTTTTAAAAGCCCTTAAAGGTACTTTTCTCATTCGGTGTCTTTAAAAAGTGCTTAATTTTTCCCTTTTTTAAAATGTCTTCATCATGTCAATTTTTGCCACATATGATGCAAAATTGTGTTTTTCACATTGTTCTATTCTACATTTTCACAATTCATTCAACCACAATCCATTTTCGCCTACCGTCGGTCCATAGCATATGAAAGCATCAATCATTTTACATGTTTGATAAATACTTACAAGTGTGCATGTGCGTCTTCTGAGTAGAAGTCTGTGAGATTTTAGCTCCCTTATGTGCAATTCGGCTGCATTTTGTAAAATATTCTCAATTTCAGTCTTAATTTTCTACCCACTGAAATCGAACTGAAAAATCTCTCACTTTCTTATAGTGGCTAATATAGTCAAGAAAATAGTGTTTTGTCAGAAACTAGTTATTTTATCACGATCATGTATAGTCTTTGAAAATTATTTTGCATTTTGTTAATGTATATCTTGCTTAAAAATATTTTTTGAGTGCTTAGAAAGTACTTAAAAGGTGCTTATTTTTTGTTGAAGGATTTGGCTACGTACCGTGGATTATATTTTACATTTCTTACACTTCTTTTTACTAGCATAGAGTATGCTATATTTTCTACCATATTTATTTATTTATAATAAATTGATCCACTTGTTTAGAAATTGAAAATTATTATTTAAATGCATTACATTTGATAATTTTTTCTCAATTTTTTCCGGAGTATAATAAAAAATATTGGGAACACAAAATGCAGAAAAAAATCTTCTTAATTCTCTATATACACATTCTTCTTCTTTTTATTTTTTTTATTACATCTTCTTTTCCTCTTTATCTTCTTTACATCTGTATATTGTTTAGTTTTAATTTGTTTTATTTTTTATATCTTTTTCTTTAACTTTTTTCAACATTCTTTTTATATCCTTCTTGTAAATCTTAATTTATAACTATTAGAATAATTCATAGCATTTAATATTGGACAAAATTAGTAAATTTTGCTACAGGCTAGTGACCAATTGTAAAATTTTTGACAGTGGCCACTTTTCAAAGCATGTGGCCATTTTTTTGAAAATTTTAATTGGTTTGAATTTTTTTTTTTATTTTAGATATATAAGGCTCTTTTTTTTTTAAAGCATTTCTCAATTATGGCAAACGTTACATAGCTCATTTCTAAAATGGACAAAAAAATTTAAGAAACTAGCGTGAAAAAAATTTTTTTACTGAACATTATTTCAGAGTTCCATATTTATTGAAAAACTATAAAATGCACATGGGGTGCATTTTATAGATTGAACTGAAAAAAACTGGTGATCAGTTGGCAATTGACAGACAATTTTTTAATTTCCATTTGTTTTATTTAACGAGACCCAGAGGCGACTGTTAATTTTGTCCTGTAGTGCATAATTATTGTCAATTCATGTAGTGCATTTTTTTAAGCAAATGGATTTTTTATATTTTTTTAAAAGAATATTCAATGTTTAGTGTTTAAAATGGGTTGTAAATATATCATACTCCTAATATTGTGTTTTACCATTACAATGAACAGTTTAAAACAACACAATTAGTTTTCAGTCTTGGCACAGGTTTTTTTCTTGTATTTAAATCTATTACTAATGATGAATGAAAATTACCTGTTGTTGCCTTTGTAAAAGAGTTTGGTAGATGAAGAATCAGCTCCCGTTTCACATTAGCAATAGATTTGACCATGGGAGGAGAAAGTTTTTTTTTCTCTAAAATTGGTTGAGAGGGAAAAATGACTGCCATCTTTCATAATGGTAAAACGTTATGAGATTATGATTTTGACATGACTCTAACAAATGGTTATTTATAGAGTAAACTTTTTACTAACTATTTAAAATAAATCTAGCTTTAATGACCTATTAAAAATAGCTCTTTTATCTTATTATCACCTATACCAATGTTTTTTCTCACCTGTTAAACTTATCTTGCCAGAGCAGCCTTCAGTAAGCAATTAATATATTTTACTAGGTGGTTATTATTTGTTTTTATTTTCAATTAGTGTTGCCAGATTCTAATTGTAGTTAATAACTTATTTTTAGCCTGAAGGTCTGATGCCAAAGCCTCAGAATACTGCACAGTATGTAATTGATAATATTACAACAGTGTCAGAGATTGTGTCAAACATTGGAGCAAAACCCACAAAAGTACTTTCTAGTTGGGTTGCAGATCAAATTGCCCCCTCTTACTGGATACCAAACTCAAGAATAACCGTAAGTATTTTAATTAACTTTAAAATAAATGTTGTAAGAGTTTTCAGAATTAAAATGTTTTTTTAATAAGCATGGTGCAGTGAAGCTTTCCCTATGTGTCTCTTTTTTTAAAAAATTTTATTTAATTTTTTTTGTGTGTGTGAAGCATGTTAACTGATGAATGTAAAAAGTAACACTTTGTTTGTATGTTCCCAAAAACTGATATAATAATTTATATTCGAAATATCTATTTTAAAGTTTGTTTAATGCAAAAATTGAATTATACTGTTTATTATAAAGTCTTTATATTGATCTCTATTTTATTTATACACCTGAAAGTTTTCCACAAAACTACAAATTCGTAACATGATGACTTTATTTATTCTTACTTAAAAAGATATGAATTAATGTTTTTTTGTCCCATAAAAACAGCAAAAATTAATTTATTTACACTGTAAACATAATTCCAAGTTATAACTCTTGTCAATGTTTTTAAAAATATTTATTGTAAAAGAAAATTTAAAATTCATTTTGGTATGCAAGAGATGTTAGTTCTGTAAATATAATTCTAAGTTCTAATCTTCTCACCTTATGAATACTGTTAAAATACTTTGAATAAAAGAACATTAAGATTAAATTTTGATGTGTAACAAATGTTTGTGTTTTGAACATAATTCCAAGTTATAACATTTTACCTGTTAAAATATAGTAAAAGAAAATGTAAGATTTATTTTAATATTTTACCCGAGAGTTATATGGTGAGAAATCAGCCATATTTTAAGGTGTATTTAGTTTCAATCTACTACATAATAAATTGATTTAATTCAGAGCCCCATAAAACAACGCAGAAATATAAAAGATATTTAGTTTTAAAAAAAATGAAAATGTGTTTTATTATGTATTTAATTCATTTTTCTTTGTAAACTATTGTTGACTATTTAAAAAAAAAATTAAATGCATGACTCTTTTTCAGCATTGTGGTAATTGCCCCAAGGAATTTGATGATATGGAAAAGAAACATCATTGCAGAGCGTGTGGCGGTGGTTTTTGTGAGGATTGTGCATCAAAGTCACGTATTGTTCCAACATGGGGATCTTCTCCTGTAAGAGTCTGTGACAAATGCTTCAACAATGGTAGGAACTATTTTATATCATCTTATCCAGAGGTGACTTGAAGTTGAGGGGCTGCTTAATTATTTTTGTTTCATGTTGTATTTTATTAAAAATACATATGGACAGATTTTTGGCTGTGGTTATCCAACATCTGTTACCTAGTGTATGCATAAATCTTTGGATCTTTCGAAAAATTCTGAAAAAAAATTTTTTTTTTAAAACAATAGTTTATATGGGTCATTTAAGAGTTATATAAAGCATAGTCATACATCAGTACTGCTATTGGGACTCTGTTATAAGATTCTTCTTCAAATCTTTTTTTTTTTAAATTAATTTTTCATCTTTATTTAAAGTATTTCATCTTTGAAATGATTTTCCAATTTTTTATTATATTTCCCAGAATGTTTAAATAAAAATACTACGTAAAAGTATCTATCATATGCATTTGAAAATGGGTAAAAACTAATCAAACAATGATTTTAATCTATCGATTGATAAAGATTGAGATCAGGTGCTAACTGATTGAATTTTTTAATGCGGCTTATTGGTGGATCATACTTCTTAAATTTTGTGAAAATCTATGTTTTATTTATATAACTGAAGTTTCTATGGTGAATTTTCTTAATCTATGTCTTTCATATTTAGATTAATGGTTTTATTTTTATAGTAGTATAATCATTTTGAATTAAAAGTTTATGTTACCAAAATTTTGTTATTCCAAAATAAATGGAAAATTTTCAAATGCTTTTTTGACCCATTGATCCATTCAGAATATGATACATCAATGCTTTTTTTAAAAGTTCAAAAAACTAGCTATAAATTATTGTTAGCATCAAATTTGATATTTTTTAGACAAATATCGTTGGTTATTAAATTTGCTGCCCATTAAATAGTTTACTAATTTTTTTAAACTTGCTTTTTTATCACCCCCTTTTCTTCTTTTTTGCTATCTCATTCCCAGGTATTACCAAATTGTTATTGAAAACAAGTTACAATTTAATTTTGCTATAATAATTGATTCTGTATTAAAACAGTTTAATCAACAGTTTGTTTATATCACTTTTGCATAGTTATTATTCCATTCTCTGGGCAATAATTAGACCTGTTTTTCTGGTGAGCAAACTGCAATACTAACATAGACTCGCACTGAATGCTGATGTCAAAGTTGATATAAGTATTGAAATTTTGTTATGTAATCTTTTTTACGCACATTTTTAATTAAGTGTAATTTCCTCAAGCTATGTTTATGCTTCTCTTCTCATAGGTATATTTAAACTTAATTATGTTTTATGAATCACGTTTGTTTGTCTTTTTTTTAAAAAAAATTATTTGAACCTTTATAAAATTTGGAAATGGGCTGTTTTACGACTACTGTAGAACAGCATTAATTCAAACTAATTGATATCATTGCCTCTTAAATAGTATTATTTAAATAGTATTAATAGTAAAACCTTTTTTATTAATATTATTAATAAATAGGGAAAAAATATTTTTAGCAAATACTGTTTTTGAATCAAATGTATAAAAAAGGAAAAACATTGTAAAAAGTATATAGCTTATGTACTTAAGTCTTACTGACTCTTCATGAATTTTCAATTTTCAATGGTAAAGTTATGTAGTAATCTTGATGAATCATAAATTGCAATTAGAGCAATCAGATTTTCATTCGGTATTAAAATTCATCTTAAATAATTTAAGAATGTTCAAACAAAATAAGGCAACGTTTAAAAAATAATAGTTCTTCACAATATCATTTGTTTAATCAAACGTGTAGATTTCTTCCAATTTTAATAAATTTTCGAAAATTGGTGCCCTGCGGCTACTTAGGTTTCTTTCTTACTCTCTTTGCATCAGGTTTTAGTTTGCAACATTTTCAATTAGCCTAGCTGAAAAATATAATGTTATTTACATTTGGAGCTTTATAGTTTTGTGTCGTAAAGTTTTACTTCCAACTTCACTCACCTTTTGGAAGAAAAAAAAAACTGCTTTGTAAATTTATTTTCATCAGACTGGTGTTATTAAATGTTGTTTATTCTGAGTGAAGTTTTTATTGTTATTTGTTTTGCTTAACTACATTTCTATCTTTATTTTAAATGAAACTTGTCTGAAATGATTATCAGTTATTTCATGTAAGTAGAGTATTTGTGGTTTTTTAATTGTATATATTTCTTTCTTAATTTAGATGGTGTGTCTGTTTCAGATAATCTCTCAAGCACTCACAACCTTCACAATCCTCCAGAAGTCACTGTTCGGAAACTCGGGGAAGCTGTACATACGACCTTGGAAACCGTAGCTTCTGCAGTCAGTTATCCCATAGGTATTACAAACATTTTTACAAACAGATATCTGTCACTTATATGCCTCAAACTTGTTTCGGAAAAACTGTTAAATAATGCAAGTATTTAGCATAGCATAGCAACCGATCGTTGAAAATGTCAACAGGAAATGGTAGTAGGGATAGAAAATCAAAAATATTTTCTTTGAGCATCAAATGTACATCTAAATGAATCAATGATATAAAAAAAACATGAATTTCGTAGTAACTGCAACTACTGTTGTAATTAGCTAAATTTTTTTTAAGAAAAGAAGTTGTAATGATTACAATACTTTTGAAATGTAATCATTACTTAATTCTTCTTAGGATACCCATTTGGGAGAATCCTATTTGCACGCGTGTTCAAACTTAAAAAAAGTGTAAAGAAAATTCTTTTTAAAAAAAATTTATTTAGAATTATAAATAAACCAATTTCTCTTTCAACCTTCTACTTTTTATGCCTTTCTTGACTATCTCAATGAATGCGAAGAAATTATCAAACATTTGTGATTATATTGAAGTTTAAGTTGACTTAACTAAAGAAAACAATGTGAAGTACATTGTGGGTTTTCTTACTGTGTCTCCTGTAAGATTTGCTCTGATCATATTCAAAAATGAGTTGCTTTTAAATCTTGTTTCTTTACTAAATTAAGGTTAAGAGTAGTTGCAAAAAATTGCTACAAACTAGTGTTTTTTGTATCTCATTACTTGCCAAAAAGTAGTGCACTATTTTATGTACAACAAAAGTTGTAGTAACTGCAGTAGTTTCGCTACTCGTAGCATGTTACTTTCGACCTCTGAAATGAATACAGTACATGATGATACAATAAATGTAAAAAGTTTGCACCGTCAGATGCCAAATGGGTTCCTCCGAGTTCTTTCTCTCTCCCTACCTACCCTTTAACTGCTTTTTCAGTCATTATTTTTTTTAGATTATTTTTATTTTGATCTGAACTCTCATTCATTTTTGGCTTTGTCTTATTCAACACCTTATATACATGTATAACGGAAATTATCTGAAACGACTTTGAGAGCAGTAACTTTTTTTAAAAAAACAAGGGAGGGATAAAAATGCACATTTTCTATAATTTCTTTGTTTTTTCTGAAATAAACATGTTGCATAGTTTTGTTCATAATTTTTTTTTTCTTATCTTAATTCTATTTGTGCTCAAAATAATATGTTGATCAAAATAAATTTACTTTATATAGCATTATTGATAATGAATAAAGTGATAAAAAAATTATGTTTTCCAAGTATACTATTTGTAAAGAATCATTAAACAAAAGTAATCTTAATTTTTTTTAACTCTTTTATTTATCATGTAATTCACAATTTTTCTTTTTTATTGTTTCAGATAGAAAAATTCCTTGTTAAAAAAATTTCACCTTAAAATCAATAAAGTATAATTGCACAAAACATATTGAAAATAATTTTCAAGGAAAAAAACCATTATAGATGTATAGAAATCTATTTAATTGCTATGCGTCCCTATATCATGATTAGCTGGCAGATGCATCATTTTAATACTTATGTGCAGATCAACTCTTATTTTTCATTATACTTTAAGAGTATCGATAGTCTACTAAACCAGAAAATACGGTAAAGAGTATATTAGTTAGAAACGTATTATAAAAGAATACAAAGTTGGTGTATTTGCTCACTTAAATTATGTTTCTTCAAATGTCCAATTTTTGAAAATAGTAAATTTATTATAATTTATTCAAAATGCTACCATTTTTGTTCCTCCAGTGAATTCTAATACTTTTTAAGCTCTTATGCAAATTAATTTTAAAAAATTGTCAGTTAAGCATATTATTTTTTTTACACACAGTTAGACATTTCACTTTTTCTTCCCTAGAACTTTAAATAATCCACATCTTTCCTTTAGGAGAGACTTTTTCCCTTAGATTATAGGTTAAATTTTTTATTTTTTTTTCGTCAGTTTTTTTTTTTTTTTTATCCCTTCAGTTTCTTTAAAAAAACTTTGTTGATATCATTTGATAGTACTATAACTTTAGGTAGGAACTAAAGGCGTCACTAAATTATATTAGTAAATGAAGTGCTTGATGACTACTTTTACTTTTGTTAAAACAAAGATAGATGAGCCAGAAATATTCTCTCGAAATAAAAATTTTGTTTTGAAAAAAATATTTAAACAGATAGATTCAAAAATATTTTTACAGAAATATTTAAACAGAATACAGATAATATTTAAACATCCTACGCATTTGGTTCTGAACTAGCTTTCAAAACATGGTGGATTGTAGAATTATGTTAGTATATTTTTATTATAATTCCTAATTCTCTCAAAGTCTGAATGAATCATAATTGTTCCTGTCAAAATTCTAGAATATCACTTGCTATATTTTTCCTATTCTAATTGAGTATGACTTTTAATTTTATATGTTTTAAAAGACGTTTTAGAATGGAGTTAATATTTCAAAAATTAATAAAAATAATTAAAAGCAAAATTAGAATTTCAGTCTAAAATCCTCTGATGATCAAGTTCTGTTGAGAGAAAAGACATTTATGTCACAGCTCATATTAACAAAGATACTAAATTTTACTTTTTAAAATGCATTTATTGTTTCAGGATTCATTAAAGATTCAGCTCGTCCAACTTATTGGGTACCTGATCATCTTTTAAAAGAATGCTTTGTTTGCAAAAATCCATTTGGTCCTAAACTTCTCAAACATCACTGTCGATCTTGTGGCGAAGGGGTGTGCAAAGATTGTTCCAAGTCCAGGAAACCTGTTCATTCCAGGGGTTGGGAGTATCCTGTTCGTGTTTGTGATACATGTGTCAACAATGGAGAAATTTAGATTAAGTGCTTTTGAAGAATAAAATTCCTCTGATAATGTTCGATGGGTTTTCATTCCTCTCTAAACATCAGAAACTTTAAAGTATTTTAATCTTCTGTTAATTTAGGGGTGCACAAAGTTTAACCCTAGAACAGACAATGTATGTCCTTACGATTAAAAAAAGTAATAAATTTTTTTTAAAAAAATGCCAAAATTTTAACATTGAAATTCAACAACGTAGTGGTTCTAATTCCAAGTGTAAGAAGATTTAAAACTTTCAACATTTAAATTTTTTCTAAGGAAAATTTTTTTTACCAAATTTTTTTTTAAAACAAGTGTGTTTCACATATTTTTGTAAAAACAATTAATAAATCTATTATATTTTAAGAGACAAGAAGTAAATAAAATTTTACTTCAGAGAAAGTTGGAAGCTTGCTTTAATTTTATTAAAACACAGTAAAGAAAAATTGGAAATGATTTTTTTTTTTCAAAAATCTTGCACAACTACTTCGTCTTATTTTTAAAACAAATTGATACTGTTCTTATTACACTTAGAAAAAAAAATTGCATTATTATCAATTGATGTAGAAATATAATTCATTGCAGCTCCCAGGGCCATTTTTTATCACTGCTCTCTTCCAAAATAACTGTGCCCCCCTATATTAACTTAAAAGTATTTCCTTTATACATTATGTATAGCTTTAGTTAGGGTAAAATTTTCATCTCAGTATCTGCACAAAAATATTCACTGACAACTGATAAATAGCACCCGAGAAACTTATCAAAAAACATCACAGAAGGGAACAAAATCAAAGTGTTTATCTCTCAGCCATAGCAGAGCACGCCACTATATATTATTTATAATTTTTTTGCATGTTCAAAAATCCTTTGATAGTAATAGTTAGTATAAACAGGTACTGATCTGGAAATATTACCCTATTCTGTTGTGAATATACTCGAAGATTCTTAGAATTGTTTCTAAATGTGTAACTGGTAAATGTGTATAAAATAGATAGAACACTTTGTAAATTTTTTTAATGAAAAACTTAAAATGGATTTTGCATGAAAAGTTTTAAGTCACTTCTGGGAAATATTACTATTATTCCTTATATGTTAAGCACTTATTTTTCTATTACGTCAAAAAAATATATTAGAGCTGTCTGACATATTTATATAAAATAAGACATCACAAAATAGGTTTTACGCTTTCTCTGAGCCAAATCTTAGTATTTTTGTAAAATCTATGAATTTCATTCAAGATTATATGAATGTAAAACTTGTGTGAAAAATAGTGTACAGGTTCAATAGTTTCATTGAAAACAACACTATATAAACTGTGATACATTACTTGCTTTAGATTATTTAAAATTAAATATGTTGCCTGTCCTTTTTTCTCTCTCTTTTTTTTAGAAAACCAAATTTTGCTTTTGGCTATTTATGCTTCAAAATGCAACGTTAATGGCTAAAGTTATTAACTAGTTTCAATCGATGTTTTATTTACTTATGTTTTATATTTTGAAAATTTTTAATTTTCCTGTGTCACTTTAGTTATTTTATTATATTTCTATCAGCTTTTTCAGATAAGTTTTCTATGGTACATATAATTCAAAGCTCTTGCAATAAAAGCACTACTAAATAGTTCAACCTGACCATTGTCAGACATTGTAAATAGTTTCCAAAATAATAAGTTTCAAAAATAATTTTCTAATCTTATTTACAGGGAATTAATGAATAAGGTGGTTACTTTTAAAATATTTTTTTCATCTAAAAGTTGAATTTTAAAGAAGAGTAAAGAACATAATTATACATTTAGCATGTGATTTTCATTGTTCTAATCAAATCATTTATTTCTAACTAAAATAATTTTCTTATTCATAATTATTAAAGAAATTTTAATATTCTGGGTATAGCAGTAGATATTTTGCTATACATCTTAATGATTTTCAATTTGTGAGCAAGAGTTCTCTAGCTAATAAAAAATTAATTGAATAGAACTTCAAAAAATAGAGGAAATATGTAATTGTTTATCAAAAGAAGTTAATGTTTGAATACCAAACCTTAAATATTAGGGTGTAAATAATTAAACGTAAGTTCAATAAAATCAATTATGTGTGACTGATATTTGTTTTTTTAAAATATTAACTTTTGGTGTGCAAATGTGTTTTGATTGTTATCATGTTTTGAAATACATCAATTATAAAAATATAAAGAAATAAAAAATTTAATGAAATAGATAACAGTGTTAATATTTCGTTACAAAACTATTCTTGATCTTTAAACTTATAAACTCTATATTGAAAGTCGTGAGAATTATCAACATTAAAAGTTCTAAAATTATCATCTAAAAATAAAATGTAATTAATTAGTTTTTAGTGTATACGGCTTGTATCTATAGCATTTAGTTTTATATGGATGCAATCGTTATTAAAATTTGAAAAATTCCCTCTGCATATAGGTAAATTAAAAATAAAATCTGTAAGGAGAAAAAGATTTATATTTAATAAACTAGGAAACATATTTTATTATAACTTATACACGAAGCATAATTTTGGTCTTTTGATATCCGATAGAATTAAAATTAAATCTTTCTTATTTGTACTGTTCATGTAATGGGGGTGTATGGTTCATGTAATAAACATACGAACCAAAAAAAATTTCATACTTGAATTCTTCAAAACCTTTGTTTTTTAATATCTTGATTTCTTTAATTATTTTTGTATCCTAATTACCTCAATTTTTTTATGTGTTTTATTCTAACTTAGCATTGCAATGATTCGTTTTTCAATTCTTACAAGCCTTGCTTCAAATAAAAATAATAATAATGGTTTATTTGTGTTATTTTAATTAAGTAGGAACACTTTATCTTAGTATAAAAAGTTCAAAAAGATAAAATTGTTATTGTCTGCTTGATTTTACTTATTTTATACATAAAAAATAACGTTTAATACTATACAGCATGCTATTTACTCTGATGAATAGTGATTATAAAATTGTGCAATATTTTCTACTTTTCAGTAATTATGAAAATTGAGATTATATTCATTATATTTCTAATATTGTGATAACTCCTATTATATTAAAGTGATCTCAATTATAATTTCATACTTTCCTGGCAGATTTTTGTATATTTTTTTTACATTGTATTTTTGGATATCCAAATTATGTCTTCAATAATTTAAATTTTATGTACAGTAATTTTATCTTGTAAAATTGGATTTCTCTTTAATGTATACGTTTATTTTGCAGTACTGTAAATGTAAATAAAATAGATGACTTTTTTTTAATTATAAAGGATATAAAAAAATGATTTATTTGAGGATTGGATTGATTGGAAATAATTTAATTGAGGATTACGTAAAAATGTTATTGAAATTATGTTTTCTATGTTGTTTTATAGTATCTATGAACATTGTTTTTTTTAATTATTATTAATTGATCTGGTGAATAAAATGGGGGAAATAAAACTGTTTATGAATGAGAATATGCACCATTATCTTGGAATCTTAAACGTTAGAGATCACTGCATGTATAGCATATATATCAAACATTTTTTAACTTTTTTTGTAATGATTTTTTATAGTAATTAAAGGCAGCTCCTTCCTTTGGCATATTTAATTGCAGATTGAACTTAATTTTATGCTCTTAACCTTACTTTGATTTGTAGGACAGTTTTTTGCATATAAAAGCTGCACAAATCTATCAAAAATTTACCGCTTATAATTTTCTATTCAATTGGAGATTTTAATTTTTACTCTCCTTTTTTCAGCTTTGCTTATTTTTATTCTATGATACTGAAATTTAATTTACAATGTTAAAATTAGTTTTAAAATACTTTACTACTAGCAAAATCATCTTGCTTATTGTACAAGCTTTAATATAAGAGAAAATTTTTTTTATTAAAAGCATGATGATTCCACTGCTTTGCGTCATATATAAATATTATTTCATTTAAATTTTATTTCTTAAATTAAATAAATTTTAAATTTTACTTTATTTTTTATTTCAAAAAAACTTTTTTTCTTATTTTTAAATGTAAAATATGTTTTGTTTAAAGAAATAAAATATTTATGTCATCAAATTTATTAAAATAATTATGGAATTGTATTATATCTCAAAGTTAATCTATCATTTTTGTAATTCTATTGGGTCAAAATAATCAATGTTCTTTCAAATTATGAAATCTGTGCTCATTTTAATGTAACCAAAACTCTAAATAATATTAATATTTTTTGAAAATTATCATTAATGATTTTCTGGAATATTCATGTATATGTTTTTGTTCAATAAAGAAGCAAATTTCTTTTATTTAAATATGCAAGTAGCAATTTTGATTACATGATTACATGATTTATGATTTTCTGGAATATTCATGTATATGTTTTTATTCAATAAAGAAGCAAATTTCTTTTATTTAAATATGCGAGTAGCAATTTTGATAACATATTCCTTATATGAATCATTGTAGTTTAATAAAACTACAATAATTTGAATGTTTCTTTGAAATATATTATTTTAACTTTGTAAATATTGAATATCTCTTATTTAGTATTGTATGTATACAGCTCTGTACATCAGAACTTTTATTGTAGTATAAGTCAATAAACTGTTTTTAAAGCCTAATTTGTTTATTGATGTTTTTTTTTACAATTTATTTATTGCGAATTTTTTTATACGAAATTTTTTCTCTCCAAACAATGAGTTTCCCTTAATATTTAATTATTATTATTAATTTAAATTTTGAGCTGTGAGTATACAAGTAAATTTACAGAGTGCATGAAAATGATCTTGAAGTTTTAATACACAATCCACAGGTAAGAGATAAAATAGCTATTTTATGTTTCTTTTCTCTGTAGCGGAAATATATCTGATGTTTTATTTGTGGATGGGAAAAAAAACAATACATGAAAAACATGGGGCACATTTAGGCAATGTGTAAATTAGGTTTTATACAAATTAAACTTCAATATTTTGATGTTTACAATTGACCAATTACTTTTATATTTCATAGCGTGCCAAAGTTGCAGTAATTGCGCAAAAATTAATACTTATTTAAAACAATGTATATTACTAATATATCGCAAAAGCAATTTAAATTCCTTTTAAATAGAGCTTGATTATTTTTAAAATTATGTGTATATAATTTGTTTTGTGACCGTCCACAAATGATGTCGTGCATAGGGAGGAGGAAAGGGCTTGTAAAATTAGGACAGATTGTGATAAGTGGAAAGAAAACATTCTACTAATATACACATTCTATTAATATTATTGTTATATTTACAAATGTTATTAAAACATAGTTAAAATTTAAAAATAAAATTTGAAACATAATCTATTAATTTTTTTTTTTTGTGTCTGAACCTCTTGCATATATTAATGTAATATAGCACCTGCGGGACAGATGATGAAAGGTGCATAATAAAGTATAACAAAAGGGGATCAACTACCATTTTATACTAACCAAATAGTTTCACTTAAATAAATTTATTACATTGTCAAAAAAGGGATGATTCGTGGTAAAAAGTAATAAATTACTGATGGAATTTGTATTATCTTGATTAAAACAATAATAGCCTTCTATAATCATTCACTAATTTTTGGAACATTCCTGATAAAATTAAGTAGTAAACAACTGAATATAATCGGAAATTTTTTTTTTAAAATTGTGATAGCTGTACTTGAAAAATCGACATAGCAGTTGAGTGCTTCATTCTTACTGTTTTTACTTCATTTTCTTTCTTAGTTTTCCTCACTATTAGCATTTAGAACTAAGTAATTTGTTTGCTACTACAGCAAATTATCGTTTCAAAATACATGTATTTTGGCTGAAAATATAAAACATTTATTAGGATCAAATTTAATTTTAAAGGAAATATATAGAGAATATAATGCACCATCAAATTTACAAGAAATGAACTTATATACACGTCTGCTGAAATATATGGAACATATACTTTTTCTGTTCCAACAGAGTGTACCTAATTAATTTCTTATCTATTTTAACCAAATCGAAAAATTGTATTTGCTTTGCTCCCAAATGATGGAGTCCCGCAGTGGACTGATCGTTAAGACACGGTTCCCAGCAGATCACCGAAGTCAAACATCACTGGCTGCTGTCAGTGTGCGGGTGGGTGATCACTTGGATCAGTCTGCGCAGGGACCGAGGGTGTGCGGTATTGGTCCTCGTTAAACTGTGCTACCGTAAAGTGCTCATCTTCGCGAGCAGGTCGTTGGGCTACCGAAGCGGGGGTGCCATCCCCTCCGCAGAGGGTCAAAATTGTGATGGCATGTCTTCGGATCATCCTCCGGGATGTTTCCCAGACCGTCGCCAATAGCCCATTGTGCAGCTCCAGTGCGACGTAAATTAACAACAACAACAACCAAATGATGGATTGTGCAAATGCAAGTTTAAAAAAAATATAATACAATTTTAAAAACACGCTTTTTTAAAGAATAGAACAAAATTGTGTAATATTACTAATTAGAAAATTTTACTTTTTCTCAAGTATTTCGTTGAAATATTTCAATATATTTAGCAATTTCAAATATTTTAGCAGGTTTGAACCCTTTTCTTTTTTCTCAGTTGTAGTGGGAAAAAAGTAACATATCACTCAAAGTTATCGGTTACTTATTTTTGTTCTGCTAAAGATTCGATTAAATAACAAAGATTATGGAGTATGTGGGGTAGAGAAAACGGAAGAGTGTCCCACTTAATTTTTCTTGCTCATGATTTTAACTGATATTTCGATTTGTTTACATTTAATTAGATTTGAGGAGCTGTTGTTAAGCTGAAAATTGTTTTAATGGAATGACAATTAATGATGTAATTGAATGCAATAACTATTTAACATTTTGAAAATGACTTTTATACTCTCTAAAAAAATTTTTTTTCAAATATCAGTAAAGTTTCTGTGATTAATAATTTTTATTTTTTCTTAAAAGTTTTTTAGTTATGCACTTAGACGCGATCGATGAAGGTGATGAAACAGCAGCTGTTAAAGATGAGGTAAAATTTAATCAGTATTTTCGTTTCAGCAAATTTAAATTTAGTGAATTTTTCTTTTAAATTATTTTCTGAAATTTCATGATTTTGCCATTAGTTGTGCTTATACCAATAAGTTGGCAAATAGCAAAATTTACTTTTTCATTATGGGACATTCTAAACTTTACGTTCACTTTTTATTTTACTTGTTTTGAGTTTACTTTTTTAATGTGTTGCCGTAATAGCTTAGTTCTATAGTTTTATGCTTTCTTTGAAGAGCTAATTTCATCTTAAGAGATAATTTCATGTTAAGTCTTAAAACCATCATAAGGGGAGCTAATATTATCTAAGCTAAGTAAGCTAAGCTAAGCTTAGCAAGTTGTTAGTTTAATAAAAAAAACTTTAGACTGAAAAATTGTAATGTATTTGATGAATAGCATATTCACTGAAGGAACTTATCACTTAATTATAGGTATATTTAGACAATTACATACTGTAACAGAAAAACCTCTAGGGAGTGATCACTTAGTGGTTACCTCAATTGACTTCACAATGTTATTGAAGATATACATGATTTTTCGCTACCGATTTTAATTTTACTCAGTAATGTCATTTTCTTGGTGTGGAAATGCCACCCGTTTTGGCATCATGAGAACCGAATCGATGAATAAAATTTAGCTTCAATAAAAATGACCTCTACTGATATAACTATATACAGGGTATCCGTGCACCTGGAAAGTCATGAATTTCGGTATTGAACAAAATTTTTCATAAAATGTCATGATTTTTACAATTTTTAAAAAAAATCATGGAAAGTCATGGATTTCATCCTGTTCCAAATATCTGAATTTCTAACAAAATCACCACTCAGTCATATTTTATTTGAATATAAAATGATTTTATCATGTTCTTTAAAAATTATGGTGTTCTTTCAAAAAATGAAAGAAAAAATATCATTTCTAGAGCGAATTATCCTTTAAACTCTCTTCTGTGATTTAAGAATTTTTATTATTATTTTTTTAAAAAATTTTATCAATTTAAAATTCTAGTTGAAGCAAACCAGTTATTGGCAAATTTTTTTTTATTCTGAAATGAACAGAAAAATCAGGAGTATTTCTTTCCTTTCTGACGAACAAGAAAAGTATCTTTAGAATATAATTCTGCAGAAAGAAATTTTTTTTTGCTTTTGTATTTTTTTGAGCTATTGTATTGTTTCAACTCTTTCCTTACTCTGTTTTTTAAGTTTAAAATATATAAATATGAAGATGAAGAGTATAATAGTTTTGGTTATGCCTGTTTCGAATAATGTGATTATAATGCTTTTTTTAATTTATTGTTGCGTTTTTGTTGGAGAAAATAGCAACTTCGTTAAGTCATGAAAAATTCTAGGAATTAGTCATGGAAAATCATGAAAAGTCATGAATTTGAAAATCTAAAATGTAGCAGATACCCTGTATATATTTGTAAAAATAAATATGTGTGAAAACACATATGTGTAAAAATAAATTTACCAAATATAATTGATAGAACTATTATAAATGTTTAAGTTTGCATTTAATTTTGTATCAAAAAATTTAGTTTACTTTATAAAATGAGCTGTTAGTTTTTTTTTCTAAAATATTTTTTTTTCTAATTTAAGTTCTAGCTCTAAAAATAGATCAGTGATAGCATGGTCTTTAATGCACCTGAACTGCAACATGAGATTATCAATCTCTTTCAGAGATCGCCAAAAAAAGCTCTCTAAATAAGAGCCACTCACAAATATTTTGAATACATTTGAATCTGCTTAATTGTTTTATTAGCATTTTTTATTTTGCTATTTTTGTGTTTCCTTATGTGACCTTTTCTGCATTTGGTGCAGAGGTTTGCCTGGTCTCTGGGAGAGGTTTCAATTTTCTCTCCTAAAGGTTTTCTTTAATACAAATTCTGTGAAAAAAATTCCCTGCCTTCCGCATGCGTTCATAAATATATGAAGCCACTACACACAGGTGATCTTTCTTGGAGGTTTCACTGTAGTTAATTTACCATGATTAATATCACATTATCTTATTAATAAATTTGAAAAAATAATCTTAATGAAATGAAGACATTTATTAAAGATTTAATAATGATAAATTAAAAGACTTATGAAGATAGGATTTGTTATTCGTAATTATTCACTTTAGGTATTGCTGGATTTTGACTTAAATTGTTTAAATTTTTGCTCTATATTTGGCATAATTTTTAAAGCCCCAGAATACTAAAACACTGTATGTGTTACCTTGGCATGATATTTTTCCTTTAAAGTACTAACTACTAAATTTAAATTTTTATGATCCTTTATTATTTTTTCTAAAAAAATTATCGAAGTTAATTTTAAGGTATACAGACTTGTTATTTATATGCATCTATCTTTGAAAAAAAAATTATTGCAAAGTTGGGTGATAGCTGATGATAATCTGGTTTCAATTTGAAAGTAGGTTGGAGGAATCATAGACATATAGTTGCAGATGGTGATCATCGAAGTGAATGATGATGTAATCAAAGTTGTGTTGATATAATGACAGATTTGTGTAAAGGGATGGGAGATTGTTTGAGGATGCAAGAAAGATTCATTAGAGTTTCAGTAAGATACGTAATATTTTCTGCAGAATTCAAGTTATTCGAATTTTGAATGAAGAAAATATTTTCAGTATTGCTAATTTTTTATTTTTGTGCGGGTTGAATGTTTACGTGGTTCTTATTGCATTTTGTGAATCCATTTGGATTTAAACTTGTTGTTGTGAACATTGGTATTTTTGTTGTTGATTTGCATAATTTATGAGTTAGGGTGCAAAATTTGTAGCGTTGCAAGTTAAATTTTCTGGAGAAAAAAAAAAAAAAAAACGGTTTTAGTGATACAAAATAATGAAGACAGATGTTTATTTGAGGATTTATGAATGGAATTATAGTTTACATGTGAGTTTTTATGTATTTATATTTTGTAGGATTTTCTTATTTTGTTATATAATTTTATGCCCAGCAGTAACAGAAATGTAGCTGGAGGAAATTATTTGGTACATATCTGCAATATTTTTCTTTTATTAATACAGTCAACCCCGCTTAAAGGAATACCATCGGTTCCAGCCAAATCTATGCTATTAAGTGGGTTATTCGATTAAAAGGGGAGTGCTATAATCAATCTTAAATTCTGAATTTTTGTGAAATTTTACTTTTTAATGGTATTTAATGCGTAGTATAGCGTTTTGATTAAATAAACTCAGTTTTATGATCAATAAATAATTATAATTAAAACTTTCTGCCTTAGTATCATAAAAAAATATCATTTAAAGTTACATAAAAATAAATCAATGTTGGTGAATCATGTTGGAACTGAAATATTATTTAATCCCATGTGAAAAATTCTATAATTGAAGACTGTTTTTTGTACCCGTTTAATTTGTCAATTTATCAAAATTGGATTTTCCCTTTTAGTTTCTACTAAAATTTTCATGACTTGTCCATATTCCTTTCAAGCGCATTCAGATTTTTTTTAAAATTTAAATCTTCGAAACTTGAGAAATTCCTAATTAATGCGCTATTTTCGTTGGGGATTTTTTTGAAATTTATTGATTCTAAAATTAATTTTTTTTTCAATTAATTTAAATCATTCCTTTTCGCTCTCAACTTGCAACCAACTCAAAATTATTCACAGGATTAAGCAAATATTCTACTTTAGAGAAAACATTCCTTACACTAGTGTATTAGATTTTTAAAACTTAATAATGCATAAAGAGGGGACCACAAATCTTGACCAAAAATCAAATCACTCTATTCCTTCTTTACATACTAAATGATGTGCGAGTGAAGTAAGTCAAAGAGGAGTAAAACACCCTTCGTTTACTCCAATGTATAAGTGGTAGCAAGATTTGATTAATTTTTCAACTTCATCCCAAGCACCTACTGATGAATAAGAAGTCCCTATTGAATCCATCTTGTATCCTTATCTTAAAAAGGGAGATTGTATTTTAGCTGGTGAAACATTTCTCAAAAATATTATTTTTTTTTCATTTCAGTAGCACTTTGAGCAATTAAGCGGGGGCAAAAAACAACAAATAACCGTTTAAACGGGGAAATTTAACATTAGTTTAATATAAAATGATTTGGTTCGATTAAATTTTATTCGTATAAGCGGGTTATTCGATTATCCGAGGGGCGATTAAGTGGGGACGACTGTATTTGCAATTTAACCTACACTGAAGATTTCTTAAAGTTAAGTGTTGCTGCTCGGAATACATTTGCTCCATATTTCCTACACTGATGTTTTTCTAAGGTTATTATGTGCTACTGCCTGGGATGCATTTAATCCGTATATTATTAACAGGGGGCACACGGATAACGAAACTGTTGTCTAGGAGTTTAGATTTGGTATGGGTCTGCACTATTTTCGGCAAGAAACTGGTGCTATTGGTGGCGAAACTGCTGCCTAGGGGCTGAGATTTGATATAGGTCTTTGCTATTTTTCACTTATAAAATGCAGTTTTATGTTAAAAAAATATGTGAACTTATAATTTTAAAGGGTTTAAATTTTTGATGTTGTTCTGGGAGGTCGGGAAATTGGCACTAATCAAAAAGTGCCAAATCTGGTTGGCGAAGAGAAAAAAAAAAAGTGTGTACTGGTAACAAAGTAGTTCCTTTTCAATGTCTGATTTATTATTTTTTTAAAAAAATTTTTGTACCAGTTGTCAAGAAAACCATTACCAAAAAGGTTATGGATAAATATCAAAATATATTGCTAGAACTTATTTTAACTTAAATTAAAAATTTCCATTCAATTTTTCGCACTATTTTTTTAATGATCAGTGAATCAGGCTTACAAAGATTTAGTAGAGTGTTGACTTAGTTTTGTACATAATTGATTTGTATAATTTTCTTCCTACCTCATTTTCTAAATTTACCCTGTTTCTTCTTTTTTTATTTCCTATTCAATGGAATTTTCAAATTTTATATTCACATCTATTTATATAAATTAAACTCAGTGGTGTAACAGTTCAATGAAGGCCAAAGGCTATTGCCACCATCCCAATTTTCTTGACCTTGAGCTCTGAGGTGCAGGAGCAGATTTTCGGGATGTGTGGTCATCCGAGCGTAGAACCCCCATGGCAAGCATGCTTGATACTCATTTGATTGACTTATTTAAGGTATGAAAGGCTGAATGAAGCTTACCCTGTTTGGAGGATAGAACCTCAGACCTGTGGCACAGGAGTCCGAAGCGTTACCACTCAGCCAACAAGTGTCCTACTGATAATAGTTATTAAAATAATAGGTTTTGTAATCCATGAAATGTTTGTCCATTGCTTTAAAGTAAATTTTGTTTTATTTAAATATCATTTTCCTATGATTAAATTAATTTTTTTCCTTCCATGCAGCATATTATCACATTTGGAAATAAACCTGCTATTTTCAAGCACAAGGAAATTGTTGGTAATTCTTGTTGATTTTTTGTTTTATATCTTTTACAAAATGTTTTCTGAAGTCTTAATAATAGGACTCCCACGGGTCAGGGAAAACCTAGAATTGTCAGAGAATTTTATTTTGACTCTAAAGAGCAGGGAAAGTTAGATTTTTTTTTACAAAGACCTGGAAAATAACCAGTTTTAAAAGTGTCAGTAACAGTAATCAGTTATTGAGATTCGATTTAATTAATTCTAACATCTACTACAATTATTTGTTGTAAAAATTCCATTTTTTTAGTGAAACTTTTCCATGTTTCTATCCTCAATTAATGATTTTTTCTCGCTAAGTCTAATATTTGAAGAAAAAGAATACATATAAAAAAAAGTATATATATATCGAAGTTTTCTGAGGGAAATTGCATAGTATAGATAAATTATGGTCTGGATTTACATTGAAATTTTCCTGAAATATCTGGAAAAGTCAGGGAATTTTTTTCCTGAAATTAAGTGGAAACCCTTTAATAATGTTGTGGCTTAATTTATTTCTTCAGCTATCATTTAAAAACCCATTGTGGGCCAAGAGATCATGAAGGTTAAGTTGCCTCAATTTCATGGCCAACAGTATGATGGTAGCAATGTGGTCAGAATTACGCACAGGTTGCCTTGACTTCCCAGACAAGTTGGTGCCTATTGATCGAAAACTGGGTGGCCTTCGAGCCGCCACTGGGGTTTGAACCCTAGACCTTCACAATAACAGCTTAGTACCTTAACCACTGGAAGCTATCACGGCTCTCAGTTATCATTAAGTATGTTAATTCAAATGAAGTGAATGAAGAATTTATACAAATGTGAACTACTGTGTAAACATTTTCTTTTAATTTAATTGATCAAAAAGTAAAACCTCAGAAGATATGCTAAAGCATTGGGATGTTCACACTTTTGAGCTTTTGATTGTAAAATAATGTATCAAACTAATAAGAATTTTCTAGTTTTTTTTTTTTTTTTTTTTTTTTTTTTTTTTTTTTTTTTTTTTTTTTTTTTTTTNCTTGCTATTTTTACATTTTACCCTCAATTTTTTTTTTCTTTTTTAATTTTTTGTGTGCCTGTTTTCAATATAAAATGGTTCATTAAACCATTCAAAAGTAACCTGAAAGAATTAGATTGCCAGAAAAAATTTTAAAATATCAAGAAATAAAATAATCAAAATTAATAAAATTATGAATGTTAAAATTAATAAAAAAAAGTGAAAATGAAAATTTATAATAATAAAAATTAATAAAAAATTTTAGCAAAAATATTTTGGGAAATTGAAGATCAGTATGAAACATGCATGACTCTTCTTATTACGAGAATATCAAAGAATTTTTTCTGTAATATTGAAGAGTTTGCGATTTAGGCTTAACCCTAGATTCTTAAACATTCTTCTCACAGACCATGCTAATACAAATATGTTAAACCACTGTAACTTTCATAGTGAAAGAGATATAAACTTTTAAGTACCTTTCTTGATTGCCAAAAGAATGTTTATGAATAGTGTATCTACCATGCATGTAAAGAAAACTGTCTGTGCAATGTTTTATATATCTTTATGTTAATTTTAACATTTAAATAGTTTGTTTTGTCATTTTTTAGATTTATCTCAGTCTAGAAAAGACATCGAACTTGCTCAAGCAGAATGGGATCAGTTAGGTTCAAATGAAGGTCATTTAATGAATTTCTTTTCTTATATCTGTTATTATTTCATAAATATTCAATACAATTAAAAATAAAAGCTATTTTTTCAGGTACCTTTATTCCTACTTGTAAAACTGAACCAATATCTGTTGATGAGGTACTGAACTTTTTCCGATCAGCAAACATGAGCCAATTTTTGGTAAGTGGTAATCATTTGCAATTAAAAGTACAATTTAATTACAGATTCGGCAAATTTCTTTTTTTTACCATTCCTTTATAAAAGATTTAAGGGTTTGAAAAATCTGATTTGTTGAACTGGGGGATCATTCACGAAATATACAAAAGTGATTTGAAGTGACATGTTTTTTAAATTTTCTGTTTCAGAATACTGGGAATGTTTTTAAGAATCTTAAATAATTTTTTAAACAAAAAAAAAATTTGATGAAACAAATGTTCTTACTATGAAATTTAAGAGACAGAGATTCAGAGTTCATATTTTTATTTAGCATTTTTATTAGATGATAAACTATTTTCATATCTTGTTGGATAGATATGAGTTATTTTTAAAATTTTAATTTCTTTGAACTGTTTATTTAAAATTATTTTAATTTATTTAACAATTTAAGGGTTTACTTGTGAATTAATTCTTTTAAATTTTTTTGTAGCATTTAAAATTAGTAATACTTTTTAATTAAGAATATTAAATAATGAACCAAATTACACTTTTAAACAATAATTCATCGTCTATTAAATCATCAATTTGGCTCCCTGTAAGAAATGATTTTTTTATAAGTTCAATAAAGTATTAACACACTTATTAAAGTATTAACACATTTATTAACACTAAAGTATTAACACACTTATAAAGTATTAAGTTCAATAAAGTACATAATATTTTAAAACAACTAATAGAAGAGACATAAAATTTACGATGAAATTACTGAGTGCACTTATAAAAATATATTTTTCAATTTAATTTAAATTTGATGCAATGTAATTTTTTTAATAATTTTTATTAGAATTTAATTTTCAATTAATGTTTATTTATATTTTGGTAAAATTTTTTTTTTGAATTTGCTAAAACTACTGTGGCATGTCAGAAAATATGACAAGATAGACATGTAAAAATCATTCAAATTCTACTGTTACTCTTTAACTAGTATATTTATTGTCTAGATATTTAATTTATGTATGTAATTATTAGTTTATGGTTTGAACTAATTTAAATATGCATTTTTTTCTTCTAGAAATGTATCAAACCTGTAAAGCAAAGGAAGAGAATTGAGGCTTTAAAACACTGGATTGTTGGACCTCCCAAATTAAATCTAAGTTTAATTTCAGAAAGAAATTTATTCTTTGCCATTGCTTTATGTAAGCTGTAATTTGTCTTACTACATAAATAAGTCCTTTTATAATTTTTTGTAATATTTTTGTTTTCATTCATTTAGATGTTTGCATGTGTTTTTAATAATCATTTATAATAATTTAGTATTTTGCTTCAATCCAAAACAACTAGGCTTTATAACCTGGCCTTCCAAAACTAAATCCAATTTTTTTTTGTTGCTTTATGTAAGCTACAATTAATCATACTGTATAACTGAATTTAATACAAATTCAGTAGATATATAGATAATAATTGTATATTATTCAGTGGCTTGTTGCAATTTTAAAACTTATGCTAGTATGTAATTCTTGTAAGTAGTTTTATTGTCATTGCATATTATTACAGTATTGTAATTTACAATGTTAAAGAAATTAAAAAAGCAATATTTAAAAAACCAATTATTTGTTAGACGCTAAGATAGAATCAGCAGTTATGAATTATATAATGTAAGCAAATAAGAATTTATGATTCTCTTTCCCTCTTTTTATTTACAGTTTAACTATTACATATAAATATTTCTATTTTTATTTATTATGACAAGTAGAACCTAGTCACAGACCTGGTAGCAAAAATCATTTAGCATAGCAACGAGCACTGCAGATTTTGCTCAGATTTAAAAAAAAACCACTGTAGATTATTTAAGCACACAGTAGATATGAATATTATTTTGCCTCTCAGATTTAAAAAAATTAACTGAAAATATTACTGATAGAGGATACAGAAAATTTTTTTTAATCTCCAAAGTTACTTAATTACTGATTGTTTCAAGTCCTTAACAAAATTTAGTTGCTTATATGCAGATGTATAAGCAAAAGTAAGGTGATGGCTTTCAAAAATTCTAAATTAGGTTCTTTGATTAGCTGGAATTTTGAACATGTAAGAGCCTAAAAAAGAAAAAATCTTTAAAATTTTTTTTTTAATTTCTGAAATATCTAGTTGCTTGTTTATAGACTGTCTAGGGACTTATTCCATTTTTCAAATTTCAATTATTTTATTAATTTATAAGTATTAAGAGTTTCAATTAAAGCACTAAATTTTAAACTTTTTTTCTGTATCATTTCTATGTACCTTATATATGCTAATTTTGCTATACACATGTCAGATTAAACCTAAATTTTACAATAATAGCCGATCTGACCGTGTTAGGATCACGGACAAATCTATATTTATGAAGATTTTGCTTCTTGTGTCCCAAACTTGCTGTTTACTTTAAAAAATATTATCTTGCTTACTTGCTTTTTTTAAAAAATAAAACAAAAATTCTTAGTGAAGTGGTTTTATTTACTAATTTTATATGACAATTGAATAAAAAGAAGTGTGTGTCTTAATGTAGGTCCTTTTGATAGCAGTGAAGAAATACATATCAGAGTACTCCAGACTTTATACAGAACATTGACTAACTCTAATAAAGATTGTCCTCGCTATGGGAAACATTGGGAAGATGTAGGGTTCCAAGGTAATTTATAGATTATTAATATGATTCGTTCAGTTTATTACTAAATTTACTTAATAAAATCAGTTTTATTTCTAAATTTTATACAAACAAATATTATTTTTATCAATAAGTATTATATAAGTAATGTAAGTTTCTTTTCGAAATAATTGATAAACATTCATATAATTTCTTAGTTCCTAATAGAAAAAAATAATTTTGTTTTTTTTTTATTATTTTTTTATGATTGTTGTTATGTTATTTTAAGAAATAAAATATTTTAATTTTCATTCATATTATGTTGAGTTCCATCCAAAAGTTAGTTCCATCTGGTTGATAGGGCACTGGACCCATGTCCAAGAGATCGTGGGTTCGATCCTCGCCGGCCGATGACTCCCCGTGTAGTAAATGGTGACTGATGCACGTTAAATCTGTCGAGTCTCAAAGTCCTCCATGTTCCCATAACAAATCATACGTCTAGGGGTACTGATCCAGGAGTTTCCTTGTCTTCTGGATTGGTTCAAAATGACAAGGCTGCGAAGTTGAGCATTAGTAGTCGTAAACCTAAAATCGGGTCGGCTGTTCAACGACGGTTATAAAATATGAAATAAAATACTTGATCCAGAGCCGCGATGGCTCAGGGGATAGAGCGTTCGCCTTCCAATGGGGAGAACCGGGTCCGAATCCCAGTCGATATGAATTCCGCATCCGGCTTGCAACGACCACAGTGCTGACGGAAATATCCTCAGTGGTAGACGGATCATGGGTTCTAGTCCTTTTGCTGTCAAGCTAACCGTGGGAGGTTCTCGTGGTTTTCCTCTCCATGTAACGCAAAAGCGAGTTAGTTCCATCAAAAANTTACTAAATTTACTTAATAAAATCAGTTTTATTTCTAAATTTTATACAAACAAATATTATTTTTATCAATAAGTATTATATAAGTAATGTAAGTTTCTTTTCGAAATAATTGATAAACATTCATAGAATTTCTTAGTTCCTAATAGAAAAAAATAATTTTGTGTTTATTTTATTATTTTTTTACGATTGTTGTTATGTTAGTTTAAGAAATAAAATATTTTAATTTTCATTCATATTATGTTGAATTTTTAAATTTTTTTCTGTATTATTCGTCCTTTAATAAATTCCCTTAAAAACAGTTAAGAAATTCATGTAAAAATTTATTTGATGCTTGAAAGAAAAATCAAATTTTAAATTACATAGATTGTTTATAAAGTTGAAAACAGCATATGGTTACAAGGACCTATACGTAGTTACCATCATAAATGCCAAAATATAGAATAAAGAGGAAGCCGGCCAGGTGGCCGAGCGGTTAGCGCACCTGACTGTGAAGCCAATGGCCGCGTGTTCGAATCCCGCTCTGGGTATGGATGTTTTTCTCTCTTGTGTTGTCCTCTGTTGTGTGTAATGAGTGAATGTGGCTCACCTTATGAACGGGTTTGTGGCAGTGTGGCCTGGGCAATGTTACTCATCTCTGTGACTTTGGTTCACAGGTGCCCACTGGGAAGCGCGAAATGAGTAACAACTCTGGCATCTTCTAAGGCGAAACGAATAAAGTTCAGTGCCTGCCATTGGAAAAAAAAAAGAATAAAGAGAAATTAATCTCTGTCAGATTAATTTTTCTTTAATCTATGTCTTGGTAGTGATAACTGATGATACTTGTTTGCAGTATAAAATTAGTTATACCATCTACACCCTTTTGTACGACCCCCAATACAACGACTCTTCAATTATAACAACTGATTCATTAAGTCCTGTTTGCTATTCCATAGAGGCACTGTTATTTTAATGTCCATAGCACTCGAAATTTAGCCATTTGATTTAGAAAAAGTTTCAACAAAATTATTTGGAATAATTATTTCCTTTAATAATATCACACTATAAATAAAATACTTTCAAACTCCCTTGAATGATCGAAAAGTGACATGACTTTCTAAATTCAGTTCTAGGTGGTCATAAATAATGATCATTCATAATCTGTGTGACTTTCTTCTCAAAGGATGCTATGAATTTATCAATTGTACTTTTCTTGTTTGAAAACTGTATTCATTTTTTTTTGTAATATGTTATATAATATGTAATATGTTATATGTTTTGTAATATGTTCTGTAGTTCCTTTTTCTTTTTGGCAGTTTCATTGATCTTGGCATATGACATATTTATTTTAAATGGCAGTCCCAAAACAATATATTAATGCATTTTCACACATAAAATTTTATTTTAAAGGTCTTGGCATATGACATATTTATTGAAAATGGTAGTTTAAAACAGCCTATTATTTTAAATGCTTTCTCTCATATGAAGCTTTATTTTAAAGGTCTTGGCAGTTGTTTTGATCTTCTCATATGGCATTATTGTATTTATTTAAAATGGCTGTCCTGAAACAACATATTAATGCATTTTCCTCCATGAAATTTTATTTAAAAAAAATTGGCATGCGACATTGTATTTATTGGAAATGGCAGTCCCAAAACAGCATTTTATTTTTAATGCATTCTTACACATGAAGTTTTATTTTAAAAATCTTGGCAGTTGTTTTTATCTTATGTCATTGTATTGTAAATGGCAGTTTTAAAACCGCATATTAATACATATTCTCGATCAAAATTTTATTTTAAAAGTTTTGACGTACGACATTATATTTATTGAAAATAGCAGTTTCAAAACAGACGCCCAGTCATTTGCTTTAAGGCTTTGCTTGCTGATTAATGAATTAAGTTAGTCACCTGGAGCTTCAAAAGTTTGTCATTTCATGCCACACATGATTTAGTCCATAGCTTTATTAAAAGTTATTTTTTTAAGAAATTTAACGAATAAAAAATTTAAAAGTCTTTAAGTAGTTGAAGTTTTTAAACATTATAATTATTAGATATTTCATTTATTTTTCAATTTAATTTTTTATACATGAACTCAACTAGTTTTTTCATACAATCAGTAACAAAATGACAAGAATGGCACTATGATAGGCTGAAACACTACTGTGCTTAAACAGTGATGACTTTTTCAACAGCAACAATTTTTATGTAACTTTTAAATGATGCATAAAGTGTTTAAACTATTAACATATTATTAAAATGCATATGTTAACCAGAATTTACTGATCAGTTTTTTAATTTCATACTATATTCCGAAACAATAAATTTTTATCTATTAGATATTTGGTCTTAAATCAATCAATCTAATATAATCAATATTATTTTTAGTGACCATAATTTAATTGCCATACCTCAGAGATCATAATTTTGATGCCATGACTTCTACGTATCACCTAACCCCGGATAAGCAACTTCATTTTACTGGGCTCTATCCTTTAATGGTCATGGTGGAAATGCCATTTTATTTTGACCCTGGTTAGACAACGTGAACAGTGCTTGACTTTGTAACCCTCTCTCCAAACAACCAACGAGAGGACTTTCAGGCATGATTGATTTAACGTGAGCCTTGCTGCATATATATATAGGTTGTAATGTCAGCTGCCAAGATGGAATTCATAAGCTCCAGCTCTATGCCAGGGGTGTGAGCTGTGGTGGCTGAGCGTTCGCCTTCCAATGAGGTGAACTGGGTTCGAATCCCAGCGATGGCTGATTGATAAGAATTCTGCACCCAGCTCGGACCGAGCTACAGTCCCTTTGCTGTCAGGCTAACGGCGAGAGGGTTTCGCGGTTTTCTTCTCTATGTAACACAAATGCGGGTTAGTTCCACCAGAAAGCTCCATCTGGTTGATAGGGCCCTGGACCCATGTCCAAGAGATCGTGGGTTCGATCCTCGCCGGCCGATGACTCCCCGTGTAGTAAATGGTGACTGATGCACGTTAAATCCGTTGAGTCTCAAAGTCCTCCATGTTCCCATAACAAATCATACGTCTAGGGGTACTGATCCAGGAGTTTCCTTGTCTTCTGGATTAGTTCAAAATGACAAGGCTACGAAGTTGAACGTTAGTAGTCGTAAACCTAAAATCGGGTCGGCTTTTCAACGACGATTATAAAATATAAAATAAAATACTTGATCCAGAGCCGCGATGGCTCAGGGGATAGAGCGTTCGCCTTCCAATGGAGCGAACCGGGTCCGAATCCCAGTCGATACGAATTCCGCATCCGGCTTGCAACGACCACAGTGCTGACGGAAATATCCTCAGTGGTAGGCGGATCATGGGTTCTAGTCCTTTTGCTGTCAAGCTAACCGTGGGAGGTTCTCGCGGTTTTCCTCTCTATGTCACTCAAATGCGGGTTAGTTCCATCGAATTTCTCCCAATACTTGATCTAGCAGTTCCCTTGTCTTCTCGATTGGGTTCAAAATTACAAGGCTATGGAATGGAAGATTAGTAGTCGTAAACCCAAAAATTTGGTCGGCTGTTCAATGAGGGGTATAAAATTAAATATGCCAGGGGTGTGAGTGATTCCAAAATTGACTGCGCCATTGGAGCGCACTCCCTTGACTTCTATTAGTATACTTAAAATTTGGCCTTACATGTTAATTTTTTTTTTGCTGCTCCAAATTTATAACCACATTATAAGAGCTATTTAAAATCTATCCTAATACTCTTTATGTATTTATGTCGTCATTGTAAATTAAATATTAGCAACTGTATATTTTCTTTTCATATTACTGCTTCTAACGAATTTTACGTTATGTAGGCATCGATCCAGGAACTGATTTACGAGGTGTTGGATTTCTTGGTCTCATACACTTACTGTCTTTTGCTCTCAATCCAGCCACTGCTGATCTTGCCAAATCAATTTCTGTTCTTGCTAAAAATGAGAAGCAAGTATGTGTGATTTTTCTTCTCTGAACAATTCATAAATTGTCTGTATTGAAATAATTTTACTGACGTACTGCATGAAGTCAAAGAATAATATAATTCTTTAAAGAAAATGTATATACTTAAAATGTATGATTTTTTTTAAAATGTTTTATTCTTTTACTGTTTTAAAAGTTATTAAAATTAAGGTTCTTTTTAATTTTTATAATCTTTTTTAGAATCTTTTTATAATCTTTATAATCTTTTATAAGAAATTAGGATTAAGAATATAATGCAATTATTTATAGTTGCAGAGTTCTCCCTAGGAATAAAAAAGGGTAGGGTGCTACCTCCTCAAGGAAAAGGGCACTCACTTAACACCTTAAAAATTTATCAAATTGCGTAATATTAAGTAATAACTGAATTTGATCCTCAACAATATATTTTAAGTACCCTCTTATATTATTTTATATAGATATTTCAAAAAGTAGTTCTCACATAGTAATAAAACAAGATAAAAATTTATAGTATGTAAAAAATAATTGAAGGCATGCTAAAAGACAATCTCTGAGCATAATTTTTTTTTCAAAAAAAGTAAACTAAGAAAAAATGTTTGATTGATAAACCTAATATTTTTTTTTATTAAACTTAATTATTTGAAACTTTTTCTATAATTTAAACTGAAAATTATAAAAAAAAATGAGCATTTAAAGGTGCATTTTTTTAGAAAAAAGTATTTATTTAAAAAATAATTTCAGAATTTAAAATTAGTTAAAACATTAATTAATATACCCCTGAAAAAAAGAGAATTTTATAAAAATTAAACCAGTTGAGAATAATCCTAACAAAATAAATATTTGTAATAATAAGCAGAATTAAAACTTCAAACACAGATGATTTTATCAGTGTATAATTATTATTTAAGCAATGAATTATTTATTTTTTTGATTGGAATATTTTATTGGAGTAAGAAGGCAGTGTTTTGAAAGGATGGTGGCTTATTTTTACAAAAAAGGCAAAGAGAGTGCATATAAAGGTATGAAAAGGCAGATAGGGCCGGCCTCCCTTCTAAAAACGCTTTAGGAGAACACTGCAATTGGACATGAAAGATGAAGCATAATTTATTTATTCAGGTGTTTATGGTGTTTTTACATTAAAAAAAAATTTTGAAAAAAATCAGTATCTCAGCTGTTTTTAGGTGATGTCATAATTTTTATTAATATAATTAAAAAATAAAACATTTGATCTTCTAATAATTTGATTTAGATAATTGTTGATTCAGCATAATAGGTGCATGACACCATTATGTTATAGTTTTTTTTTTTAAAATCTAAATGTTATTCTAATTTTTATGTTTGAAAATAAAAATCTGGAATTGTGTAATTTCAATAAATTTGTAAATTTAAATAATTTAAAAAAATTCCACCAGCTCTAAATGTAGTTCTTTTATCTTAATATGGTTTGTATAATAAACTAAAACAAAGCATATCATTTGCTGCCTTACTCTCTGCCTTTGGATTGAAAATTGATAGACGGCTAAACTTTAAATTATTTATCATTTAACTAAGAAAAAATATTTTATTATTTGTTTGAAAAATTAAGTTTTAGGATGATCAAAAAATTTCTCCTGCAGATTTTATTTTTTAACCGACATTAAACAGCAGACCCAATTTTGAGGTTGCGGCTATGAATGTTCAACTTTGTAGCCTTATAATTTTGTGTCCAATCCAAAAGACTAAAAAACTCTTGAAGCAAGCATTGAGAAAAACTGGCCTTCAAGGAGGAATTTTTGATGGAACTAATTCCCATTTGCATTATATGGTGATGAAAATCAGGAAACCTCCCATGGTTAGTTAGATTCTAACCTATGATCTGTTACATCACCACTGTGGCTGGTGATGCTGGAGTAAAATTCGTATCGACCAGCTAACACTGAGATTCAAACTAGGTAACCTCATTAGAAGATTAGCGCTCTTTTCCCAGAGCCGCTCCACCTCCTCTCCATCAGATTAATATAAATTTCATAAAGCTTTTATAAAAATTGTGGATAACAGTAATTTCTTATAAACTAAATGTTACTGGCAATTTATGATACATCAGTATTCTGCAGAATTTGTGAGCATTTTATTGATTTTCTATCATTTTTAGACAAATATGGAGCATGACAACTAGTATTACATACTGAACCACGGTGGCTCGTAGGTGTAGAGGGCCCGTCCCTTGATGAGGTGTCCCAGGTGTGGATTCGAGCAATGGCTGGTCGATACAAATTCTGCTCCTGTCTTGCACCGAACTCAATGCGGACATAAAATGTTCTCAATTATTGATGAATTGTGGATTAAAGCCATCAGGCTAACTGTCTGAAGTTTTCTTGGTTTTTTTCTTCCGTGTAATGCAAATATGGGTTAGTTTAAGTCAAAAAGTCCCCTCTAAAGGCTAGTTTGTCTCAATACTTGATCCATGAGTTCCTTCCTTCTTCTGTGTTGGGTTCTAAATGACAGGGCTATGGAGATAAACATTGATAGAAATGAACCCAATAATGGGTTGGCTGTTCGACACCGGTTGCAAAATAAAATAAAACTGTTACATACATGTATATAGTACCTTGACTTTCCAAAGAAGGATAATTGGTGCTCATTAAAGTATGGAAAAGGTAATGATTAAAATATTATTTAAAAGATATTTATATCTCAAAATTACTGAAGTTATTTTGACGGAATAATGAAATTGGTCTTCATTATTCCGTCTTCATTATCTGTCTTCATTATCTGAAGAAATTTTTGTCCAAAATATGTATTCATACTTTGCCAGACAGCCTAGGCAGCGTGGGAAGTGTTAAATTATTTCACACATTGCTGGCCAGTTTTTTTGGCATTTAATAAAATAAGTAGGCATTCTATAGAATGGTGAGTCTATAGAATCAAAAACACAATTTAAATAGATTCTTTTTTAAATGATTTACAAAGTAAGTAATGAATACACGTCTAACGTCTAGATTTAATAAAACGGTTTCATCCAGCAATGCTTGTGCGCTAATAACTAAATAGTTTCTAGTTTTTTTTTTGTGTGTGTTTGTTTGTCATTTAAATTATCATTTTTTGTGATTTTTGTCCCTTAAAGTGTTATTGACTGAATAAAAAATTGTATAATTAATAACATTCTATATATTATTTCAGAACTTTCCTTTTTGTGCCATGGGGATTAATATTACTAGAATAGTTGTAGAATCAATGCGGGAAGAAGTTCTAAATAGGTCAGTTAGTTTCTCCTGATTGAATGTGATTGATGTTATGCATTCTCATGGAATTTATACATTTTTTCTGTGATGATTATTTTCAGGGAGTGTAACAGGTGCATGGATGTTTTCAAAGTAACCAATGATTTTTATGCAGGAATTTTCCTCAGGTTGTATGTTATATGGTATCAACAAAAGAAAACTATTATGGACTCGGGATTTGTTATTAAAGGTGCTTTTATAGTTTTTTTCATTACGATTTTTAACTAACTCCTCTGTTCTACAAATTAAATCAAAATATTTCATCTCATTTTACAATTTTAAACAACAAAATTTCACTTGAAACTAAAAAGGAATTGGTTTGGAGTTTGGGGGCCCATATATTTCACCATTCATCATAGTAATACATTTTCTTTTATTTATTTTTTTAGGTTTTTAGTTATTATATTTTACCGGCTATTACANTTATTTATGTCAATAAACAACTAAAAATCTTGCCGTCTTAAATTAACATAGGAAATGCCATTTAAATGGATCGTTCAACAGAATGTTTGGAACGGAGATTGGAAGGACACGTCGTTTGACGTCATGAAATACGTCATCACTGTCCCTGTCTATTGGCCTTGCAACAGAATGGTTCTGGGTTCGAATTCCGGACAAGGCATGGATGTTCTTTCTTTCTCTGTGCTATCTGTCCTTACTGTGGGAGCAACATTGGCACACAATATGGTGCCCCTGAAAGAGTGGCCAACAAATTTGCCCTAAGTATGCCTGAATTGATAACTTTCAACCCAGGTGGGCATTGAAAAAAAAATTGTTATATTTTAGGTGCATGTGCTATACAGGTATGTATAATATAAGCTAAGTTTTTAAATTGTTTAGGAAAATTTCTTAAAAGAGCGGTTTTGGGGAAAAAAATACAACTTCCTTGCTTTTCTGTGTATTGTGCTTAAATCTAGGGGAAAACTGTAAAGAAACCATCAAATATTACTAAGAAGCATGTTTAATGTAAAAATATCACCTTCCTTTGGCAAAAGTGTAGCTAAGCATTATATTGCTCCAAATCCTTCTTATCGTAAAACTTTTACTAAAGGCTTTGTTTAAAAGTGATGGTGTGCAAATTTTGAAGGCTGTGCTATTTCCAAATAATTTGCTTAAATTGGCTTTAGAATTATCCTATTCACTTCATATTTTATAGCAATTATTCAGCCCATATTGACCCTATATTGATTTGTCTGATTCAGTCAATATTTTTCTGCCTAAATATGACATATATTTAATTGTAACTAGGCCCATTGAGGCAAAATCTAGACTTCTTAATCTTAGACCCTCAATGCATGTCCTTGTAGGTTCTTTGTACAGCCGATTTTAAACACTACTCGTGCGAAGATAAAATTGTTATTTATAGAGCTATATATAGTCAATGCGACCTGTTCTAGCTAGAATATAATTTATTCCAACTAAAATATAATGTTCAGTCAATAAGTTTTTATTAAAATTATTGATTTTTGGAAAATACAAGAAAAATTGAAATGTCAAAAAATTTGGGTTAATAATGAACAAAATAAATCAATTAACACAGTTATCGAGATAAGAAATTCTCCTAGATGAGTTTTTTTCTAACATTGCATAGGAAATTCGAAGTGTCATTTTTTTCTTCTTAAGATGTTAAAAATTTCACAAAACTGAGGTAAAAGTTGGGAAGGTGTGAATGTAGTTTGTTTGTATAAATTTTTTTCTCTTTAATTCCATTCATTAATCTTTGTTTTCAAATTTACGCATAAAAAAATAGGTAAAAACTAATTTTAATATCTTTTGTTTTATTAAAACTCAAGCCTATAATATATTAATAGTTGGTAATTCATGATTCCGCTTGTGTTAAATACGTTAACATTGTAAAGGGAACGCGACAAATAAGTTATGAAGCTTCCCCTGAGATGAGTAATTTTCCCGCAGAAAAAAAAAGAGAAGTACGTCAGCAAATTTACACAGGCTAAATTATAACCAAACATTAAGTAACTATACCAAAAAATCTTTTTCAATTCTTTATTAATAGCTGAGGGAGAAATAAGATTAATATCTAAGTATCAAATTACATTGTTTCTTTTAAGCCTTTCAAGTGCTAGATTAGTTAAGTTTAGTTTTCTTTCAAGTGTTAGATTAATCCTAATTAAAAGCCTTAATAGTTTCGCATTTATAGTTCAAATATTACATTTGAAATTCTTTGTTTTGTCTATCAGTAGACATAATAGTTATAAATATGCTTATTAATAGTTTGATAAAGTAGAAAATTCATATTTTAAATAGGAACTTGCTTATAGTAAAAAGGGACCCAGAAATTTGGAAGAACCATAGCTTTCTAAAATCTAGTAGAATGACTGATGACGGAATAACTAACATGTTGTGTAATGTAGCTATTAATTTTTAAAAACTTTATTTTTTTTAGATTTAACTGAGATTGCTAAGAAACATTCTTCTGTGATATTGAAAGAACTATCCAACTATTTAAAAGTGAACCAAGTTCCTGATAAGACGTCTAATGTTGCTCATGGATTTGCAGGAGCTGGAGACAATATAGCCACAGTATAGCCTATAAAAATATTCACCTGCACAATCCTTTTGTCAGATCATCTAACAAATGTTTTTTACATTAATATTTTAATATCTTTTTATGAGTTATGTCATTTTAGTAGTCATGATTGTTAATAATTTTAAAATTATCTATTATTATGTAAATTAATATATATATATATATTTAAAGGTTGTATCTTTGTAATTTTAATGCAAAATGTGAAAAGAATGTTCTAAATCAGTGGTCTCCAAAAGATGTTTTGCGTAAGGGTTACATGATTCCCAAAGTTTTTTTTTTTTTAATTGATTATAATTTCTGAAATCTGTAATCATATTTATGCAATTATCCATTATTTATTTAATATTTTGGTTACATTAATGAGAATTAAACTAAAATTTAGTAAATATATAAATAGCAAAATTTAGAAAAATATAGATATATTCTAATATTCATATATTGAATAAATTATGAAAAAGAATATGCTTGTATGAAACAAATTTATCAAAAAAGATATACAGTAGATCGCCGATTATCCGAACTGCTCGGGACCGAACATGGTTCGGATAATTGGAAAGTTGCTTAAAATCTAGTGTAAATGATTATTATTTATGCATTAACTTCCCTTCACACCTTTTGTAGGCTTAGGACTGGCAATACTATCTAAAATAGCTCTGGCGTGTTTAAAATTTTTTTCCTTTTTCAATTTTTAAATATTTTAAATAAAATTTTTTTTAAACTTTTTTTTTTCATTTTGAATTATTTTTATCATATTTCAGTTTTTTATAATTTTTTTTGTCAATTACTGATTTTAAAACATTTTTCATTATTTTCCATTGCAAAAGAAATCCAGCAAAGATCTCGTTTCAAAGAAGACGCGTTTTTTTTAGCAGCCATTTATCCCTTATCGTTTTTTTTTATCAGCCATTTATCCCTTATTCTTTTTAAATAAATCAACTGAACTGGATCAACATCATTTTGACGTTCTAGCCAATTCATTGCGAAATCTAATGGATTGCATGCTTCTATATGAGAAGGTACACTATCTTGAACTTGAAACTTTCGCTTCGTCTGTAGAGTTCCGATTTTCATTCAAAATTTCAGCAACAATTTCATCATTTTCATCCGAAAGATCTACTGGTTCAGAAACTTCAGTTTCGTTTGTTTTTCTGTTAAAAATTTTATTCCAAGATTTAAGATTCCAAGCACTGTAATCACTAATTATTAAACATAAGTTACAACTACCCGTTCCCCAATTATAGAACTTCAGAACTTATCAATTCATAAACTCCTTCTGCATTCCAACCATTGTAGACTATCAAAATGAAGCTTGCATTCTTCGAAGATAATTTTCTGTTGTAAAGGGCTAAAGGGGTATGTAGGTTTAGCTGTATCACAATACATATATGGCTACTATAAGAAATTTGCTAAAAAGGTTGTAAATTAAATATGATCTTCAGATGTAGGGGGTATTATTAATTCTTCTCAATTTAGAAAAATTGTCGATAGGTTAAAAAGTATTCTAAACTTTAAAAAAAACGAATTCAGACACAGTTCGGATAATTGGACATTCGGATAATAAGGGTTCGGATAATCGGCGCTCTACTGTATATGTTTATCTGATAATCGTTTTCAATGTTTATAACACGTATTTATACGCACCAGATTCTAATATCCGCTTATTTATCCAATTTCAGGTTATGCATGCAACAAAAACTAATTCTAAATAGATTAGATATACTTACGAATTTAACTGCCTAACATAAAACCTAATTTTAAAGCTATTATGGATGAAGCAAAAAAAAAATTATTTTTTACATTAAAATACATTCAAAATAATTGTCACAACTGCTAAAAAACTTCATTTATAAAATAGGGGCTCTGTTGCTCTTTTAGATTTTTATAGTTGCAAAAAATTGGGAACCATTGGTCTAAGTATTTGAAACCCTAGAGAGGATACTGAAATGCCCATTCCATTTTCTGAATTGTAACACAGAAAGTTATTTTTTTTTTAAGAATTAAATTTTATTATAAAATACAAAGTGCACTTATGTACTTATGTTTCATGCATAAAATATTAAAATAAAGAACCTTTTTATAATCAATGTTGTACAAAATTTACAACAATCGGTGATACTGAATTTTATGTACTAATCATTTCTGTACTAATGTTTATCTAATATTATGGTAATGAAAAACTGAGTAATATCTCTAAAATTTAAATAATATCTTTAAAGTTTATTTTTAAAATTATAATTGTGTATTTTAATTAAGCTGATCTTTTAATCCTTGTAAAAAAAATTTGCTTCCAATACCTTTATTTAGTTCCTTTATGTCATTTTTAACTCTTAAAATTTTTTAAATTTAAACGTGACATTTGTTTTTAATCAGAATATAAATATGTTTATTTTGTATTAGTACAAATCTTTTTATCGTTATGTGTAAATTTTATTTTATATGAATGTAAATAAATACAAACATTACATTACTAGTCAGTTAAAATGGAAATGTTTAATATTATCATAATCATGAGTATTATTATATTATTCATGCATTAAATTATGTATTTTTTCAAATGTGAACTTAAATTAATTTTGAAATTAAGTTTGAAAATTAAATAATTACTTTCTAGTTTCAGTTCTTATATTCTACACACAAGAACAGAAATGTGGCAAGTTTACATAATTTTTGATTGATTTTTAAATATTATTTAAATATTTAATGCTCAGGTAGTTCTTTAAAAAAAAACCTTAAGCATTTCTTCTTATTTCTCAAAATACAGTCCTCAAAAATAGAACAAATTCTGGAATGGTGCATTTTTATAGACTACTATTCATTTATAATGAATCATTTCTTAATAGTTTTAAATGTAATTATTCACGTTGATGAATCACTCATTTTATAAATATAATTCACCCCTATTAGATTTATCAATATTCTTGGCCTTGCATGTACAGTGTACTTTCCGAAAAGCAATATTATAGTACTTTAAATTACTTAGCAAGCCATACATGTGATAATAAATAATTGTTGAGCTACTAAGTCAAATATCTGTACAAAGATTTGCTTTGTTTAATGTGCTGTATATATTCTTAATTATAGATATATTAGATAGATCATTACACAATGTTGATTGATTTTTATTGTATAATATTAAGTGATATTCTGTTTAAAAAAAACAAGTTTTCCTACATTACATGTCTACTTAATGTCATTCCTATAGCATAGCAATGTGATTATTGATCATATTTCAGTTTCATACAGTTTTTAAAATCTATTTAATATTAGCTATGCACAGTGTACAAAATAAAAAACGGACCTCCCTGAATAATTTTTGATCTAATGATCGGATCTTCACGTTCTAGGACTCAATCTTAATGGTCTAAGGGTGTGATATCAAATATGCTATGATATTTTAAGTGCAGATGATATTTTAAGTTACAAAATGAGACACAAAAATGCACTTTCTCTGAATAAACATACCTTTTTTTGGACAGATTTAAATTTCTGAACCCAAATATATAAGGGTAGGGGCAATCTGGGAAATATAGTCCCAATAGTTTGATCAGGAGAGTGGTTTGAAGTTTGGACCCCTTAATGTTTATTTGGCTTTTTGCATAGTTTGCCATATCTAGAGATTTTTTTAAGTGAATGAAAAAGATTTTGCGCACAATTATAAAATTTGTTTATCTAAGGATAATACCTTGTGAAAAAAACAACTTTTGGCAAATATTTATTAATTTTTATTATTTTATTTAATAATAGTCTCAAATATTTTTGAATTGTAATTATTCAATTTTTCACATCATTTTAAGGAACATAATTTTTCAAGACAAAATTTGAGTAAAGTCAGTTCAATAGTTCCTGAGAAATTGAATTTAAAAAAAATTCGTATTTTTAAAATTTGATTTCTCAAGAACTATTCAACCAATTTCACTCAAATTCACTGACCTATAGTGATATTTCCCAGATTACGGCTACCCCTTATATTTTTGGGGTCGAAAATCCAAATCTGTTTAAAAAAAAGTGTGTTTATTCAGAGATTTTTGTGTCTGATTTTGCAACTTAAAATATCGTTTGCGCTAATTAATTAGCATTATTGATGAATTTGAAGTCAGCCCCTCGAACCATTAAGCATGAATCTTAGAACATGAAGATCAGATCAAAAATTATTCTGGATGGTTTGATTTTTATTTTGCACACTGTACACATATACTTAGCAATAAATGTAAATAATATTTTAACAAGATTTACAGATCTTACTAAAGTCTAAAAAGAACAATTTTCTTTTCTTAGTTTTACAGAACTTGAAAATTCTAATACCCATGTCATGTAAAAATTCCAAACATTTATGCAATTTTTATCCTTACATACTTGTTTGGGCATATAAATATTTATATATAAAAACCAACGCATCACCTCTTCAAATTTGACAAAATCAGCCTATAGTATCAAAGCGAAACGAAAATTGATAGTATTTTTTAAAACTTAAATGTTACTAAATTTAATTACATAAACAAGAATTTATAAGATACGAGAAGAAATGCACCTACTGATAAATATTGAATACTTCTTAAAATAATAATGCTCTGCATTTAGACCATCAGTGATTATTTGTATAAAATAATCAATGAGCAATGCAAAGCAATTTCCCCATTGCTTATTCGATCTTAATACTTTTTTTTTTTTTAACAATACTTAATTCTGTTTTACAATTAAAATAAAAATGGTGTAGATAAAATGTTCGAAATATTATTATTTTGGCAGATTAATAAATAATACACTTCTGTGCACTTGAAAAAAGATGTTTGGACTTGTAAAAAAATTTTCTGGGTCATATTTTGTAGATTAATATGCTTGGTAGGACGTGTAAAAGTTTTCAAACCCTGTTATTTTTTATTGTATTAAGAAGTTCTTAATTTGCATAGATTTTTTTCTAAAATTTCTATTCTAAGACAATTTACTTTTTGAATATTTTTTTAGCTAAATAGTTGTATTATATATTTTTTTTCTTAATGAAATATTTTTACATATTCATTATGATATCACTGTTTTATAAATCTGTATGTGCAATACACAAGTGCCATAATATGCATTTCATTTTAGAGGGTAGATGTATTCAATAATAGATTTGAGTATATAACAGTAACTTATTAATCTGCACTAAAATTAATATTCAATTATGTTAAATGTTATTTCAAAATATATTAGTATAGTATGTGAAATAAGTAGTATAAATTGGGTTTATTTAATACTGGAAAAATTTTACATTGTTTATTTAAAATTTTATGTTTTAAGTTGTTAGCAAATTTTGGTCTATAATCAAAGTTTTTTAATCTGGGTACTGTAAAGCACCGATTATCTGGATCAGTGAATATCAAAGCCGATCCGGTAACAAAAAAGAAAAAAATAATAATCGGACAAATTTATAAAACAGAGCTAGTTCTTGGCCGAAACAGGTGCAAAGTTAAAAATTGAATAAGTTTATGCAGTATTGCCATATTCAAGTGCTATAGAAAAACAGAATTTGTACTCTTGCTTCAAAAGTAAATGAAATTGAGAACAAATTTTTCTCCTCTCTATTTCGTGGAAGAAAAGAGAAAACTTATAAAAATGATTTAAAAAATAATAAAGCTTTATGCAGTGCTGATAAAAAAAATAGACAAGATCAATACATTTTCAAAAATGTACTTTTTTGCTGGTGTAGCAGAAATTAAATAATAACTTGATAGATTGATTATCATACAAATTAAAGTTTTGACTTTCCGTAATTAAAAAATAATGAATTTTTAATCTGAAGCATGATTGGAAGCGATTCTATGTATATAAAGGGCATTTGATTTAAAAATCAATACTTTTATTTATAATACTAGAAACCTCTAATTTTGTGCGCATTTATTCAGGTTTGTATACTAGTACAAGATACATTATGTGTGAAGTTTCATTTTAATGGATTGAGAACTTATTTTGACATTAATTAAAACACTTTTTTAAATTACCTATAATGTAAAAATGTCTCTTACCTACACCTTTCGTTAAAATGTTTTTTAAAAAATTTTGCTCAAAAATATGATCTAGAAATTTTTTTAAATAAAATGTTTTTAAACGTGTTAGAAAAGAATCCAATGTGAACACAACTAAAATGTAAAGATTTCTTTGTTGCAGGTGCCATGCTAATAAATGTATATGTGAAATAAATATTTTTTATCATGAGATAATGAATAACACGTCATTTATTTTTGGCAGGATGCAAAAATTTTGACATTTATTAAATTGCATTATTTCTAAAAGCTTTGATTATAGCCTATATAACTGTGTTATTAATTTTAAAATTATCCAGTGAAATGTTAAGGAATGGAAATTACCCTTCATAGGAATATATAGCAGTTGGTCCATGGTTACTTTTGTGGTCTTTTACAAAGTAATATTTAATTTCACTTTTTTTCTAATTATAATAAGTGCCTTCCAGAAATATTATCTTCACAGTTAAAGAAATTATTAATGAAATTTGTTTATGTACTAGTTGAATTACAAAAAGAAGAACAACACTATTTAAAGTTATAGCTGATATTATCTATGCACAATTTTAATGTATATCTATGTGCAAATTATTTAGAATATATTGTTTTATTGTAGAAATATATTTTGCTTAGCTGATGAATGTTGAAAAAAATTTGTTGTCTGTCTATTTTTATGTGATAATGATATTTTTTTAGTTGTATTTTCATTCGAAAATTATTTTTAAAGTATTATCTGTGTTTTGTGTAGTAGAAAAATTATAAATATATCTATATAATTTCATTTTATGTTTATAGCTACTTACTGGTAATTTTTTGTAACAATATATTATGTAATGTTGAATTATAATTTTCTCTTTTTTAGTCATAGCTACTCAAAATAAAAAAGATTTTGAAAGAGCCTTAATTGAGCAGCTTAAAAAATTAGAAATATATTTTCACTCATATTCTTGATAAAACAACTGTAGACAGTTTGTTTTAATGTATTTTTTCAAATAATTCATATTAATTTATAAATTTTTTTTTGTAACACTATGTGCTTTGCAGAGTATATGGTTTCAATATTTTTATTTTTCCAATTTAGTAACTTAGGGTCTTTAAACATTAAATGTATTTATTAAAACATTAAGGTGGCAGGAGCACATGAAGCAACATTTGTAAATAATAGTAAATGCTGCATATTATTAATAAAAAAAGTTACTTTTTGTTTCAGCTGACAAATAACTTATTTATTACTCATTGTAAAATTAAAGTTCCAATACTATTTTTATGCTATTTTTATGGTACCTATGCTATTTTTATAGCACGCATATTATTTTTTAAAACTCCTATGCTATTTTCGTAATTGTGAGTTTCTAACTATTATTAATGACTGTTACGTTTTATTTATTTTTAAACATTGACCACTTTACTAATTAGGAAAATAATTCAAAACGTCAATTGAAAAAAAAAAAAAAGAAGCAATAGTTTAGTGAAAATAAAAAGCATTTTTGGTCTAATTTTTTAACATTTGACTAAATACTCTCTCTTTGCATTGTTTTGACTCAAAAATGTGCAAAAATGAAAATGAATTAATTTTAATTTAGGTGGAAAAATGTTGCCAAATTAACGATTTCTTAAGAAATTAAAAATATTAATTTTTAAAAAAAAGTTAAATATTAGTTAGTTTGAATCTAAACAATTCCTTACAAGGCACTTACACTGTGGCTTTTTATTTTAATAGGCAAAAGAGCTACGAATAACTCCCATAGGAAATTGAAACTGTATACTCTTAAGAGCGTATAAACCAAATATTCCATTACATCATGTTCTGCCCATTACATCACCAGTTATAAGGTTCTAAACACCTCACATTATTTTATGTTTACCCTGTATTGTCTCAAATTAATATGTATTTAACGGTCTCACAAGAGGTAAGATAATTTAATGTTTGCCTTAAACATTAAATCGTGTTTTTTGAAGGCTCTGTCATCGCATGAAATTATGTTCTTTTGGAATAATTTGCTATTTTCATAACTGCTGTGAGTTTGCAACAGTTATTAATAACTGTTATGCATGTTTGGTCTGTATGTAGCCAGCGCCCCCTATTGTTAACTGCAAAATATCAATTCGAAGAAAAGCCACAGTTTAGCGAAAATGAAAAGCATTAGTGATCTAAATTTTTAATTTGAAAAATTACTCTTCTGTATTATCTGGGCTCATAAAAATTTGCAAAATGTGAGAATTGTTGATTTTTATTAGGGTAGAAAAATATTGCCGAATTGGTGATTTTTAAAAAAGTTTAATAACTTTTAAAATATGGAAGTTACTTGTCCGTTTTGCAGATTTGATAATTCTTTGTGGCAAAATTATATAAATAATTTAAAATAATAGCTTTTCTTCAAGTAAAATTTCCTCTGTGAGACATTTAAATTGGCGCTTTTTTATTACGAAGAGTTTTTCAAAGACTCCTTCGTCACATGTTCCTTTGCAAATAATATGCTGTTTTCATAACTGCTGACTGATTTATCATGACTGTTAGGTCAAGTTTGGCCTATCTAAAGCCAGCGCTGTCCTTACTTATTCTGAAAATGGGCAAAAGTCACAGTTTTGTGAAAATGAAAAATATTTGTGGTCTAATTTTTTAACATTTCGAAACTTACTCCAATGCTGCGTTATCTGGGCGCATAAAAATTTGCAAAATCTGATAATAAGGCAATCATCTAAATGTCGCCAAATTGGCGATGTTTAAAAAAATTTAATGACTTATAAAATATTTATGTTATTTGTTCATTCTAAAGCTCAGATAATTCTTTACGGCAAGCTGATTGATATAGTTTAAAATCATTGCCTTGCTTCGAGTGTAAGGCATTTAAATTGTGGCTTTTTTATTTTCTTTGGCGACGAATTTTCGAAAAACCATGTTAAGTGACTGCAATTGAATTCCAATATGTTGTGCCTCTAGAATGATTTTTCAAATATTTTGATTGCGGCTGTAAATTTAAACAGCTGATTTGCACAATTTGAAACATGTTTTATAAAATAGGATTGGTATTTTAATCACTGTTGTAGTATAGAAATATTTTTAAGTATGTGTTTTATTTACATTTTATTTCAGAGTAAAATATTTATTTTTAACTAATGTTATACTATGTATTTTAATTGCTCAATATTTTTTTTTACTTTTTTTGCATTTGCTACTTCTAAAATTATTGTTTTTTGTTAAAATAAAATCTTTTAGTTGCAAGGCTTGCGGAAATACCCTGTTTTTACTGATTTGTTCATTTTTACCACATATCAAAAACATAGTTTTTCTCATGAACATTTAAAATAATTTCTTCAACCGAGTATTTAAAAAAACAACATTATCGATGTCTACAATTATATTTTATATCTTTTTACAATTCTGTTTACGAAAAGTTAATGTATTAAGTGCAAACACAGTTGTTATAAGATTTACAGATGTTTCAGCATTAAACACACTCAACATCTAATCATTTGAATATATGTTGAGAATAGTATGTATCAAAACATCTGTATGCATAAACAATTTTTATTTGCGCATAATACATTGTTTTCTGTGAGTTGCTAAAACTAGTTTGTCCTGCAAAAAATTTATGTATAACTTTAATAAATAGTTTTTATAAGCATTGACATAAAAATTTAAAAAATTACATCGTTTATTAAACTTATAAAAATATAATCTATCTTTCAGAAATAGTTTTCAATTGGGTATACTAAATTTAACCCATGAACGGCATTTTCTGCGAGCCTAACTTCAAGCCACAAATAAACAAACGAAGTGTTTAATCGTTTAAATAGCTGCTCGCCAGATTTTATTGCATTATAAAGAAAAGTAATTGATATTCGATTTTTGATTAATAATTGATTTATGTGGATAGTGGCATAGAATTTAGCATTGCGTCATGGGAAATGTTATTCCTACTAAGTGGAAGTAGTTGTGTTTTTTTTAATATTATACCCAATTAAACTAAAATTTATTTATCGAATCTCGTAAATTCATGTTGTTTTCGTGCTGTTGTTTGGTGTGCAAAAAAATAAATAAATAAACGGACCACCTTTAATAACTTTTGATCTTCACGTTCTAGGACTCAATCTTAATCTTTAGGACCTTAAATAAGCTAATCAATAAGCGCAAACGACAATTTAAGTTACGAAACCAGACACAAAAACATACTTTCTCTGAATAAATATATCTTTTTTTCAATGAATTCGTATTTCTGTCCCCCCAAAATGTAGGGGATAGCCGCAATCTGGAAAATATGGTTCCAATAGTTTGGACCCTTAATGTGAATTTAATTTGATGCGTATTTCGCTATATCTTGGGAACTTTTTAAGCGAATTAAAATATTTTTGCACACTATTATAAAATTCGCTAGTCAAAAGATAATTCCATGTAAATAATAAATAATCGTTAATATTTATTATTTTATTTAATAATAAAAAAAATTGAATTGTAAGGTTTAAAAATTTTTTGCATCGTTTTAAAGCACGTAATTTTAAATGGCAAAATTCGACCGAAAACGGTTGAATAGTTCATGAGAAATCAAACTTTAAATATATGACTTTTTTAAAATTAGATTTCTCAGGAACTATTTGATCAAATTTTGATAAGTATATTTACAAAATTTGATAAGATGCAAAAAATTTTATACCTCCCAATTCAATTTTTCCCTTGATTATTAAATAAAACAATAAATAATTGCAAAAATTTGTTTCTAGCCTGGAATTATCTTTGGATAAACGAATTTTATATTTGTGTGCAAAAATTTTTCCATTCATATAAAAAGTTCTCGATATACAGCGAAATACGCTAAAAATAAAATTAACATTAACGGGACCAAACTATTGGGATCATATCTCCCAGATTGCGGCTACCCTTTACATTTTGGAGGTCAGAAATCCGAATCCGTTGGAAAAAAAAATATGTTTATTCAGAGAAAGTACGTTTTCGTGTTTGATTTCGTAACTCAAAATATAGTCGGCACTAATTAATTAGCATATTTGAGCTCATCCCCTCGAACCATTAAGAAGAGTCCTACAACGTGAAGATCCGATCATTAGATTAAAAGTTATTCAGGAGGGTCCGTTTTTTTTTCTATGCACACCGTATAATGTTGTATTCGTCCGTAATACTTTATTTTTGTGTTGTTAAATCTACAATGCTTCATAACTGGGCGCAGTCGTTTAAAGCGTCGCTCACATCTTTGGTTGGAAAGCGAGGGTTATGAGATGAGTTCGATCTTGGTCACCGACAAAACAACAGGCGTGTATACGCAGCAAGGTGCATGTTGAACCAGTCATGGTTGAACATCCTCTCGTCTCGTTTTTATTTTGCGCTTTATATTAAATTAATAATTTCTATACTTCTCATAATAAATATAACTAATTAGTATAAAAAATAAAATACAACTACAAAGGATTTGATTGATTGATTTGTTCATTTACGTCGCACTAGAGCTGCACAATGGGCTATTGGCGACGGCCTTGGAAACATCCCTGAGGATGATCCGAAGACATGCCATCACAATTTTGATCCTCTGCGGAGGGGATGGCACCCCCGCTTCGGTAGCCCGACGACCTGCACGTGAAGTCGAGCACTTTACGGTAGAACAGCTAAACGAGGATCAATACCGCACACCCTCAGTCTCTACGCAAACTGATCCAAGTGGTTACCCACCCGCACACTGACCGCAGCCAGTGATGCTTGATTTCGGTGATCTGCTGGGAACCATGTCTTAACGATCAGTTCACTGCGGGACTGAATTACAAAGGAAGAAAAAAATTCAATGCTCCCTACCCCTCAACAGGTTCAAATCATACAACTGTTTTTCATTTGACTCTTGACTGCTATACTGTGGCAATTATCAACACTATCACAATGCATTCAAGGAAAAAAAGATATCTTATAGATATTAGAACTGTGAATGATGACATTTTTCAATATTTGAAAAAACGGCTGCATGTTTAAAAAGTGACCATTATTAATAAACGTACAGCTGACCACTGGCCGTTAGCAAAATTTACTACTTTCGCCCTGTACCAATTTATGAGAATATGATGGAGAAAAAAAGTTTTTTTTGTAAATATTTAAACACAAATATTTTCAAGATTTTTTTTTCTTTAAAATTATATGTATAAACAATATCCAAAAAATTTTAAAACGGAGGAATAATTTTTGAATCAATTATTGAGAAACAATAGCCGAGAAGAAAAAATTTGTGGTACAAAATTTTTAATTAAGGATGAAAAAACTTTCATTTGTAAGTCAGAATTTCAGGTTACAAATATACATTTGTTTATTATGAATATTTTGTGATATCCATCATAATGCTAAGGGCCTTTTTATTATTATTTCTTTACCCCTTATTTTATTATTATTTCTTCATCAATAATCAAGAATGTAACTAACAATTGTTTCACAACAACGATTTTATCTTCATTTGTTTTTTATAATTAGTATTTTTTGTAGCCAGAAATGAAATATTAGTTAAAACTTAAGGTCTTTAAATTATATTGTCGAAAGAATTTTTGTTGTTCCATTTACTTGGAAAAAAAAGTACAAAATAAACAAAACAAGATTTGAATGTCAAAATTTTAATACATATAAAAAAGAAAATAATGTTCAAGTGTCAAGTATTTTGATTTATAAAATCCAAAATATGATCTAGCTCACTAAATAATTAGTTAAATGTATGATACTATTTCTCAAAAAGAAGAAAAGATTGTTGGAGATTTTGCTGTGCTTTTATTAGAACTACCAGAAATAACCTGATACACAAAGATGATGAAAAGACATATAGTCGAGTGATATTTAAATATTAATAATATAAATATGAAAAATCTTCAAACTAATAAGCCTTCAAATAGGCAAAACACATTATGTACCAAAATTTGAAATAAATAATACAAAAACTGTACTATACATTTTAAAAAGGAACAAAAAAATATTATTTATTCAGGTCTTGATAAAAAATAAAAAAACAGCAACAAATGTGGTTTTACAATTGCACAACAACATAAATTTACTCAAAAACTAACTTTCCCACAGTCTAAAGACAATTGTGATTGGTTAAGGGATCTAGTCGTAACAAAGGCAATATTTTCTTCAATTTTATCAATAAAGACACTTTTGTATACATTAAACTTGTCTAAAAAATAATTAAAAATTCTCTGAAAAAAATAAAAAAATAGTCATACAAAATTAATGCTATTCTTTTTCCAATCTTAAAAAGTGTCGGTTTGTGTTGTGTTTCGTTAATACTTTTACAAAAAATATATAAATCACTCAAAATAAATTAATTTTTTTTTTGAACTTGTACACTGATATTTACATATGAAAACTAATAACTATTTTAACTATCACAACAGTAATTTAAATAAATGATTGACAATGTGCTTTTACAAAAGAAAACTTTAAAAATGTTTTCTTAATCAACACAATTTTCAATTTTATTTAAGAAATTACACTATTACTAACGCAATTTTTTTTTTTCCTTCCATTTTTGGACGTTTCAAAATTTTATGATTATCTTCTGTGAGCATAAATATGAATTGAACAAGAAGCAATGCATATAAAACATGTTTTGTACTCATTAATATGTAATTTCTTCTATGAATAGACCCAAGCCGAAATCTATCCTATATAGTACACTCAAATATTATCCTCTTTTTCATACAAAAACTAATGCAGCTATCTTACTTAAGTTTACCATTTTTAAAGAGTGACTGTGGTCGTTGTAAGTCATCTAATAAATAATTCATTCATATAAATAAATAAAAAACAGTATACGTGATACATGTATCAATACACCAGCTCAAAAAGTTACCACTTAAATATTAAGTAAGGAGACTAGAAATATAATAGACAACATTAAAAAATAAATATCTTAAAATCGTTTAATGTATTTATAACAGTTTAAACTCAACAAATCAAAATAAAAATCGTTTATAACAAAAAAATTAATAAAATAAAGTTGATGAGGATATGTAATGAGTAACAGTGAAATTACTATTTCTATTAACTAGAGGATGAAATAACTCGTAAATATAGTTCTATATCTTGAGTATTATATATATATATATATAAGGTATCAAATGAAGACACTATTTTTAATAAAGGTGCTTTAAACAATAGGATAAATATTTAAAATTAAAAAAATAAATTTAACGTTTATAAAATGAAAATAAAACTAATGATTTTAAAATCCCTTAAAAAAAACTATTTAACTGTAATTTGCTAAGACTGAAAAGTAATTCTATAATAATACTAAACATAACTGAATCATAATCTACTTATAGGGTGAATATCTACTTGTATAATTCATAAATAAAGTTAATATTATAGTATTGTAACTATTTTAACACCAAATTTCTTCGTTTTTTTTTTCTCACCTTGAAATTAATTTATGATAATCGAATGAATCATACTTAATCTAACCGAAATATTTCTAACAATATTATAAAAATTTCTAATTCATTAATATAATGAAATAAAAGTTATAGAAAAAAGGAAACAGTTTTGCAGACTTTTTAAATTTTTTAAGTTGAAATTAAATAATAAATTGAATAATTTATTTAACAGAACTATTAAAACAATAAAGGGAATAGATTTAACTTGTAAACATAATAAAGTAAATGCTTAGTTATAAGAAACTATTTTGTTGACTTTTTTTTTATTTTGAAATTAATTTTAGATTTAATTATATTTTAAGTCTTAAAGCAATTCTGGTAAGTAAGTCTCGTCACAGATACTGGTTCGATGTTTATTTCAGGTTTCTTTCCTAAATATTTCTACTTATTTTACTTTGTTTGGCACCATCCTTTACGTGTTATTTTGTTAACTTTTTAAACGCTGCAATATTGAAAAAAACATATTGATATAAATATACAAGAAGAATGAGAATTATCCAATTAGCTTTGAGATGCGAAAACACCTAAAAAATTAGATAGCTTAATTATGTGGCTTACATATAATAGCAACAACCCATTAAGTGCTATTTATATACAGGACTCAAAATCGACAATGGATTAATGGACCAGGACTAGGAAACAATCACTGATAATCGGGTGTAAAGATATGGCACCCTTTTTTGTGCCTTGCAATTATATGCTTAATCATAACTATGAAAATTACGCATTTTCTATAATCATCTAATTTCACATAAACTTTCTTTTTACTCTAAATATTTAACATAATGAACTAATTATGGTAAATGTGTAGCATTTAACCCAATTACTAAACCGTATTAAGTAAATTTCAAGTTACATAAAGCTTCTATTACATTATTTAATAAGTTTATTTAGTTTAAGTATCTTTCAAATCACTTAGACCAGTAAAAATGTTTAGTCTAGTGAAACTTTTTAGTTATTCTTAATTTCTACTTCTTTTTTTATGTGTTTTCATTTTTACTTCATACTTATCCATTCCTGATGCATTTTTATAAGGTATTACTGTGCTATACACAAGAAACTCAATTCAGTAATTTTTTAGTAGATGTTGGTTAGATAATTCCCATTTGCTAGTATATTAGAGAAAATATATATAAATAAACATTGTGAGATAACTCATTAATAACTTAATTTTTCTTAACGAGATTATGTAACTTATTACATGAAGGACTAGGTGATGTAGGAAAAAAAAATTATCGATATTTGCATCACAAATAAAAATTAGAAAATTATCACAGCTAATATCAAAGCAACCATCTCGGTGGGTTTTCCACAGACGGGAATAAAAAATATTTTTTATTGCCTTAGTTACGACCGTCACAGTTTTTTAGTTTGAACCACTTTTGTCAACACCGAATATTCTACAGAAAACTATAGTCCTAAGCCATTAAACAACATAAAACATTTCTGAAAAAAGAACAGCATCAAAGGGATGCAGATAAATAATTTTTTAAACACTTAAAAACAGCATTTTTTTTCTTGAAGATCTGGGAAAAAACATTTCGAAAACGTTTCCCCGGAAATTCGTTTTTTTTCCTACAAAAAATAATACTGGTAAAAATCCTTTTAGTATTAAAAAACTATAGATATGGCAGTTATAAATAAGTTATTAAAATTAAAAACTAACTCCAACTTTTTACAAACATCAAACAAAATATGTCAAGAGGAACCAGCTAATCATTTTTTTTTTTTATCTTTTAATATCTTTCATGACTTCCTCTTGGTAAATCTTCCAAAATGAGTATGAATACAAAAATTACAAAGGAACACAGTGAGATGTAAGGACATTTCATGTCTTTCTCCCCTATCTCTCTCAAAAAACATTGTTTTTAATTATTATTTACAACCGTAACCGGGTTGTATACACACCTTCTTCCGACCAGCTTTCTCATTTTACCACCTAAGAGGTCCGCATAGCATCACTCCTAGTAAGCCACATAGCCTTGGCTTTTAGTTTTTACCGAACACTCTTTTTGGAACTTTCAAAGGGAAGTCAAGCACAAAAGCAATGTTCATAAAATATCAATCTGCCAATTGAGGTGCTTCGGTGAAAACAGGAAGGCATAGGCTATAGGAAAAAACAGGCATAGCACCATTCACAAAAATAAGAAATTCTGTTAAATATAGAGAAGGTGCTTCAAACTGGCTTTTTTTTTCTTCATTCTATACACACACACATATGCTTAGAGAAAAAACACTACACAGTCAGAAAAATACAAAATGTGAAACATTATAAAACTTGAGAAAATGTAACATTAATTTACAAAGGTATATTAAAAGATATATTAATTATACTGGTGTATTACAGTCTAATATAATAAAACGTTTTTTTTTCTTAAAAAGCTCTCACTCATTTTTTTTTTTTTAAATTCCTTGAACTTTCCACTGGATTAAAAACATAAGAGTAATAAAAAAATCCGTTAAAAAAATTTAGTCATGGCTAAAAAAATAACAAATGCACACACATCAAAACATCCACTAAATCATATAAACATACTAGCATTAAAGTACAGGTCCTTTACACATTGAACACTCTACATAGAACCTGTAAGCATTTATACATTCTCGCATAAGGAAAAAATAAGGGGAAAATAAAGCTTCTTTATTTCGGCATAAAGAAATTTAAATAAACTCATCTAACATTGCAGCGTTTAAAGCTATCAGTACAGTATAACTGATTGAGAACAGTCAGTACAGTATGACTGATTGAGAGCAGTCAGTACAGCATGAGGGTCATCTGTCAATGACATGTGTGGGAGAAATAAAACCTGTTAATTTGTTGATCTGAATCTTTCTATATATGATCTAAAACAAAGACCGTTTTGACAAAAAAATAAGTTCTCTGAGTCAGTGGGTCTTTTTGTTATTGCACATTGACATTTCCCCAGCATATAAATATACTTTGTACATCATAAAGGCAAAAATAGAATAAAAAATAACTCTGCATTAATAAGAGAGACATCTACGTACAATCAACTATATAAATAGGTTAATATCACTTCAATGAGCCATAATAAATAGATTTTTTTTTCTTCACATTTTTACATCAAAAATAATTTCAACAACACATAAGTATAGATGTTTCCTATATAATATTTCAATAAATAAACACACACATATGTATACACCGTATCTGAAAATATACATATCTTTATACCACTTAAAAAAGTCAATTGTTTTAGTAAAACATGTGATTGACAGAGGACCCGTGACGTCAGAGAAAGTCCAAATAATTATTAACACGAATTTTTGAGAGTGTTCACGTATTTTCAAACGTGTGATATGATTAATTTCATTTCCCCTCTCGCACTGTACCATTGCTGCAAAAAAGATGATCAAAAATAATTCTGAGTGCAATACAATAAAAGTTCCTTTCAAATAGATGGATTTAAAACTTGTAATTATTATAACCTCATATTTTAGTAGCTTAAAATTTAGAAGAATAAATTTTCTATGCGAAGTCTAGAAAATTGGAATTTCACCTATGAAAAAATTTTCTGAGCAATTGGTAGTATATGTTTTACCGATAGTTAAAATATGTACTTATATCTCAAATATATCATACAGTGGTTACTTTGGAAGAGTAAAAGCAGATCTATTTTGTTTAAAACTAATTGTATTTATTTTTTTTTGCTAGCCATCTATAAATTTAAAATTATTTTTACACTAAATTTCTTAAAGCACACTCACACGCTGAAAGCAAAAAGGGTGTTTTGCTTTCATTTAAGAGTTCCACTATCTATAAAATATTATCTAAACTGTTAAAGAATGCTAGCTAGAACTAGATTGATATAAATTCCAAAAGACTTTTTAAAGACAAGTACTAAAAAGTTTTTGTTAATAGTATATAAATCTAAATATCTAAAAAAGTACTTCGAAATAAAATATATAAGAGAATATCTATTTCAAAAAGCATATTTTGTTGCTCTACTCTATGATTAGAAAAGATATTTTTATGGAGAAAAACCTATAGTAGTAATATATTGATAAGAATATTAATAAAAATTACTGGTTTAACTATTAAGACAAAATATTTGTTAAAGAGCAATTTATTAAGAAATTAAATTTTTATTTTTTAGTTTTATAAATAATTTAACTATAATTTGAGAGAATATATTATATATATATTTCAAGCATATAATTATGTACAATTCTTTTCTTAAAAATAATAAATTCTAGTATCTTAAAGAAGACTAGAAAATCCACATTAATTTTAAAATTTTGACTTTTTTTTTTAATTCTCCACAGTTTGGTTTTCCTTAAACATCTTAACATCAATAGAATTAAAAAATATTATATGTGACAAGCGTCTTTTTTTATTTTATTTTTTTTGACTAGAAATTCACTCACGCAAAACGTCGCCTCCGATCTGATTGTCCCTAACCCTTTATAAAAACCGATGAGGAATAACATGGACACAATTTTTTTTTCTTTAGTTCATAATATGTACAGCAAAGATCATATGAAAAATACACTATGAATTTTAAACTTGTGCTATATAAAAGAAAAAAAATTCGCGTTTTGTTTTTTTATATATCCAAGCAGAACATATACAATATGAAAAAAATAAAGTGTTTCTATAATATATCTATATATTAAATAAGAGGATCTGTTAATATATTAAGACATGTTTTAAATATTCATGAACTATAAAGCTACACATCACAAATCACAGAAGAACACTGAATTGCACAACAAGGTACACAAGTTAGTCATGTAAAACAGCTAACAGCGACTGAAAGGTTTTGGCATATTGCTAGGAAAATATCGAAGTACACTGATTTCAATTAATGAAAAAATAAATAAAAGGGTCTTTGGAATTTTCATATCAAGCCAATGTCCTGACTTCAAAGGTATGCACTTATGTCCAGAGCTATGGAGTCGGTTGTTGAAATCTTAGAATCTGATTCCAGGCTTTTGTGAAAGTCCGACTTAAACTAGATTTAAAACTTCAACTAAATCTTAGGAAAGTAGTAAAATTATTATTTAGTAAATAATAATTTCAAGTAAAATATTTTTATTTTTATGTTCAATTAGAATAAGGTATTTAATTTAAGATTAAAATTTCCATTATAACTACAGCTCAGATTTCGATGACCTAAAAAATGCTCTTAAAATAAGAGAAAATTCTTGTAATTAATAAATTTTGTTCAGAATCCTAATATAATATAATAATAATATATTCTAATATAACAATCATCATTGCAGTTTTTGGGCAATGAAGATTTATCAAATATATAAGATGACCAGTGTGTGTGACAAAAAGCTAATAAAATTTAGAATTATTTGGTTTTTCAAAGTTAACATTTGCAAGCTGTAAAGCCTTAAATGCAAAGCCAGCCAAGGGCTGTAGAGCAGGTAAAAGAGAAGAAGAATGCATTAAATAGTATGACTTAGTTAAAATGTGTGGGGAAGTTGTAAGATTGAGTGATACATAATTGTAAGTTGATTGAGTTGCAAGGCTGATTACTTCTTCAATAAGAATAAATGTACCTATAAATCTAAAAAAAATAATACTTCGTATAAAAAAAATCTTAAAATTTTTAAAAAAAGACCTAATTGAACAAAAGAGTTTAAAAATTTAAAATAAAGAATCAAATGCCATTCAAATTCGGGCCTTAATTATAACATAAGATTTGAAGAAATAAATTTTACCAAATCTATTTGTATAATGAGTTCGGATTGCACAAAGCCCATGATAGAAAAAGTGCTAGATATGGACATCTTACATGCACAGTTGGACATATTTAAAATACCTTAATACAAAGAGATTCTTTTTTTCAAATATTCATGAACTAATATTAATTTCTTTAGTGAACAATAAAAAATTTAAAGAATACATTTATTTTATGACAAGCTATAATTTAAATAATTGTCACTATGTTTATTTGAGTAATGCCAAGTTCACAATATTATGAATACTTTCCTAAATAAAATCAAAGACTTCTTTTAATTTATTGGATCAAACTTTCAACTAACCAGAGTCAGAATCAAAAAAATATTTTGAACTCATCAATTCCACAGCTCTGCCTATATCTTCAATAGATATAACAAGTAAAAACTTTTTTTTCTTCTAATTTATATCACACAATTGAGTTTAACAAAATAAAGAGAAAACTTTCCAATTTTTTTTTCTTCACATTGCTATGTACTGTTGGTGCATTTTACTACATACAAAAGACTAGAAAAACTGCATATAATACACACACATATATAAAAAGTGAAAGCTTTCTATAAATATAACAAAATCAAAAATACTATAAAAGTGTTTACATGTAGTTACAACACCATATATTTAATAAAATTCACACTAAGACTTCTAATAACAACAACAATAACTTACAAAAATCCGTGTAATAAATACTGCACTGAAATATAAACGTTTCTTAAAGTCTCATGACGATTTATGTCCAAAGGACATTAAAGTGAATATGGTTCTTTTTTTCTAGTACTGTTATGTATATCAGTACTGACACAAACATCTAAAAATGCATTGTATGCAGTGGAATGCACACATTACAGTTCAGCATAGCAATGTACATAAATATGTATATTTTATATATATAATCTTTGGTAAAGCATATTGCAATTTTTTTTACATTGCCAAATGCATATACAGTGAGAAAATAAATATATTTATAAATAATGACTATATTTTTTTCATATAAAAGATTTGAAAGACTAAGTTTTGCTGCCAACACCCGTATCCCAATTAGAACATATTTAGCTAATTCTGGTTTTTAATTTTTTTTTCTGAACAAACGAAAGGTTTGACATTTTGTTTAGTGTTAAAAAAAAATCTCACAATTCATTTTTAAAAAAAAATTATCATTTCCTACGTAGTGTCCAATAAAACCTACAAGGAGCACAATGGTGCCACTAGAAACCAAATGGCTTAGAAAACCATCTAAAAGGTAAGGCTTTAATTATTGCTCAGATTGGATGAGAAATCTGGATTTTTGAAACTAGTGCTATATTGAGTCTAGCTAGAAAAGAAAAATGATATTCAAATCCGAATTTTCTAAGCCAACTAGTAGGAAAGGAGGGATTGGGTGACAACCTCTTAAAAATGACTTATTCTTAAACACTGGCCAAATATGCTTGAAACACACAGCATTGCTGCAGCATTTTATAGAAATAAATAAATAGTAGTTAACAGCAAACATATGGATGAGGGACTTCCATTTGGGAACAGTCTACAAAGCTGTCAAGATTACTCCTGAAACTAGCTAAAAAACATACAAAAATCATTCAGCTGTTAAAGAAGCAATGCAAGGGTTGAGTTAACACCACCGGAAGGGAACGGCCCTGGGACGGTCAGCACCTTCCTTGACCAGGGGTTTGTGAAACTCGCGACCGGGTCGTGAATGAATGGCTGCCCAACAATGTTCACAGTAATATTGCAAGCAAGTGACATTGGCGCAGAAGAAAGGGGCAAATTTGCCCCCACACCGGGATCCTTGGCATTCATCACACATTTGGTCATCAAGAACATAAGGTTTCACCTCCACCTGCAAATAAAAGAAAAATTTTGTTGTAGCAAGAATGAAAATTCCATTTTTTAAAATCATAACATAGAAAAACGGACTACTTCGAATAACTTTTGATCCGATGATCGGATTTTCGAGTTCAAGGTCTCAATCTTAATGGTTCGAAGAGGTGGCCTAAAATATCCTAATTAATTAGAGTAGAGGATATTTTAAGCAAAGAATTCAGACACAAAATCGTATTTTCTTTAGATAAACATGCGTTTCTCTCAGCTCCAAAATAGAGGGGATAACCGCGATCTGGGAAATAGGATCCCAATAGTTTGGGTCAGAAGAGTGGTCTGAAATTCGGACCCCATAATGTTAATTTTACTTTATGTGTGTTTCGCTATATCTTGTGAACTTTTTAGGCGATTTGAAAACTTTTTGCACTTAATTATAAAATTCATTTATCCAAAGATAATTTTCTGCAAATATGAAGGAGTATATTATTATATTTCTAAATCGATTAATAAATAAAATTAAAGACCTAAAGTGGATAAGAGTAATGTTACACTGCTATATTATATTGTTCTATTAGTTGTATATAAAATAAATCGTTGGTTGTAACACATATATTTTAATTATACCCATTTAGTTTTATGTGTAAATACATTAAGTGCTTTAAAAATGTATTAAATACGTAGTTAGTGTTTATCAATATTGAGGAAAGACTTGTTCTGTCCAAAGAAACTAGCAATATTTCTTTCCTCTGATCTAAAAAATTTTTTTCTCCGTCAAACTAGTTTACAATTACAGTAGAGTCCCGATAATTCGAGCCCCGATTATCTGAGTTTCCGCTTTAACCGAGCTATCAAATATTTTAAGGATTTTTTTGTTCTAGTTTATTCTTTATTTTTAAAAGTACCGCTGAAAAACAAATCTGAATTTTATCTTCCAAACACTCAGGAAGATGAAATCCAACAACTTGATCCGATGAAATTATCGTTAATATCATCAATAATGAAAATGAATCTAGCGAAGATGATGAAGACAGCGATGATTAAAATCAACATATAAAAATCTCTCATACAGATGAACTAAGAGCTATCGAAAATGCTATTGAATATATAGAACAACAAAAACGGATTGACACCAGTCTTCCTGTTATCCCTCAAGAATGGTGAAACATTGCTGACTGAAGAAAAGCACCAAAGTTATGTAAAACAAAAAAAGATTAAGGACTTTTTTTAAATAAAAACTATTTAATTCTAGTAAAGTATGCTTTTTATATGTTTTTAAGTAAGCTTTTTCATTTTAATATGAACTGTATGAATAATGTTGTATATGTGTCTCGTATAAATGTTGTATTTGTTAAATATATTACATTTATACCTACTCTTTTTCCTTCCTTTTTGTACTCTTCGTTTTAACCGAGTTTTTCAGCTATTCGAGTTAGTCGCGGTCCACATTACCTCGGATAATCGAGACTCTACTGTAATTTTAACTGAAAAATTGCCTCACTGTTTTTAAAATTTTAGGATGTTTATCTTGAACAAAAATAAGCTTGATTCAGTGATTTGTTTGTAATAATTCAATAACAATTTATGAAACATTTCATTTAGAAACATCCACTATTTTAGCTATTATTGTTTTTAAATAACATTAATACTGTTAGTATGTTTTATCAGAAAATTTGGCTGATAAATACAAAAAAATAATTTTAAAAAAATGGATTTAAATCAAATAAAATTGATTATTTTAATGAATTTTTTTTAAATTTTTCTTTTTTAAACAAATCATGAATTTTGATACCACTGGTATTTACTGGTATTAGGAAATCAGTTGAGAAAATGTTTATCAATCTATATAATAAATTAGTTTTATGACATAAATGAAATGTCTACTTTGCTAAAAGTATAAAAATTAACAGCTGAAACATCCTGGCTAGAAAGAGAACAGAATGAAGAAGGATTCTAAAGAAAGACTTTTGAGTCAATAAAAAATTGGACAATTCAAGTGCATAAAAAGAAAAGTTCATAGTTTATAGATCAAAAAACGCTGTTAAGAAAGTAAAATTATGTAATAAGTTTATTGAAAGAAACGTTGTTCATTTACAATAAGAGAAAATTATTTAGTGTTAGTTTATCGATCCATCTGTATATCATATAGATCCTGGCTGATTTATTTTTCTTCAAATTAATGGCACTTACTAAGCCCGTTGAATTATGAGACCACATATATATTTCAATGCATTTAAATATGTAGGAAATTTATTATAAATCATATTTGCCTTATTTTTAATGCATTAATCTTTACTAAATGTAGATTAAGTATTAAAATGATATACTTTGAATTTGATATATATAAACCTCTAATTTTTGTAAATAACAAATGACCCAAAAAGAACAGCAAATTACCCTTTTTTCAATATCTCCATGTTGCAGCTGAACGAATCTTGCACTAATTGCAGCAATGTAACTTTGTTGATTTGAAAAAGCTACACGTCCAGCTCCCTTGGGGTACTTCAATTCAGGGTCAGTATCAATGCCTGCATAACACACACCTCCGTAAAGACGATCCATTATCATTGCCAGTTCAACTGAAATACATTACCATTCATCGAACAGTTAGCAATCAAGAATAAATTATAACCGAAATAAATACAAATTAGAACAAATTAACTACATCAAATAAAATTGCTATTTTTCCTTAAAAAACTGATAAATTTTTTAGATCAATGAGCCAGGGAGCCATAGAAATAAAACTATATAGTCCTTATTTTTTATTACCAAAAAATAAATAAATAAATAAAGTCATTTAATGATAAAACAAGACAGAATACACAAGAAAAATTGTTTCTATATATTCTATATATTTTTCTCTCCAAGAGTTAAGCCCCGAGGTAAAATTGTACAGAAATTTTTCTTTTATGCATTATTTTCCCATTTAACAACATAGAGAAACCGGTTTTTTGATGCAGGAAAGTCTGCACCTATAAGCTGAGAAAAAGCCAGATCTAACACTCAGAGGTTTAGGCATTACTTTCTATGATCTTCAGAACTGTCATACTCTTTGCATGCATTTCTATGTTCTTGTTTGCAATTGCAGAATCAATTTGTCAAATCTTTTTAAATGATACATTATTAGGTAAGTAACAATTATATAATATTAATATTTTCAAACCAGAAAATTTAAGCTTTAAGTGGACAAGCAAGTTTCAAACAGGTTGTTTAAGTACATTTTTATTGCCGATTTTCAAACTACATACTTTTATTTTCTATTTTATAACCCTCGTTGAACAGTCGATCCAATTTTTGGGTTTACAGCTACTAATGTTCAACTCCGTAGCCTTGTAATTTTGAACCCAATCCAGAAGATAAGGGAACTCCTGGATCAATTATTGGGAGAAATTTGCCTTCGTGGAGGATTTTTTGATGGAACTTACCATTTGCGTTGCATGGAGTGGAAGACCACGAGAACCTCTCATGGTCAGCCTGACGGTAAGGGGACTCTGACCCGTGATTCGTCTACCACTGAAGATATTTCATGTCAGCACTGTGGTCGGTCCAAGCCAGATGTGGAATTCGTATCGACCAGCCGTCGCTGGGATCGAACCCCGGTTCATCTCATTGGAAGGCGAATGCTCTATCCCCATAGCCACCGCGGCTCGAACTACATACTTGTTTGAGTAATATTATTATGGACCATTATTAAAATTTGACACTATATAAAAATACCTCACCTGCTTTTAATGGTCGTGGTACACCGCCAACAAATACAGTTTTTCGGGGGTCAAGAGGCATGGAAGCATCCAGGACAAAGTCAGCATCACTTAGACGCCATGGTCGTATTTGAACCTGTTAATTTAAAAAAAAAACTTCTGTTAGTAATTGCAAATCAATTATAAGTCACATTTTTTTCCTTTTTAAATATTTACTAATACTTTAAGAAGTAAGCATACAGGTTTGTCTTTAATAGTAGGACTTGACACACATAAATACAGCTTGTCATCTTCTTGGATGCAAGCGTCAATCAAAGCTTGTACTGAAGCTTCATCTTGAAACAGCAGAAAAGCATATCCTAAAATAAAAGAATAAACTGTATTAGAAAAAAAATTGAAGCATTAAGAATTTTATGAACTATTTTTAAGAGCAAGTTTTTTCAACAAATATTTAAGACTTTTATTCCTTGATAACCGTTTGGCGTAGATGGAACACCAATGACTCTCTTAAAAAAAATTTTCTGGCGCTCTAATTACAAGTAAAAATTCATACAGGTATTTTTTAATTATTAAAAACTGTCAAATTGTCGAACGAAATAGGCTATAGGTGACGTCGAGCAGAACTCTCTACCTATGGCAACACTTTACATGCCTTCACCATTAGCATGGGGAGAGCCATAGGAGAAGTAATTGTGACAATTAAATACGAAAAATATTAAGAAGGGGGGAAATATCGTAGAACATTTCTATACAACTGAAAAGAGGAGGAGAGGGAAGGGCCAAAGGCATGGAACCGGTCTTTTCCCCCTTATCGTAGATGGCGTATTCGAGCGTTTGCGATCGCAAATAGTTACTCAAAAAATCTGTTAGATTATCAGAATTATATTTGTACTTAAATATTAAATTAAAAACAAAAGTAGTTTGAAAAAATTTTCATTTAGATTAAAAAATTATCAATCATGAACTGATCAACTGATTTTGTAAATTAAAGAAATTTCAATAATGAACTATTGTCTCTCTTACGTTTAAATATCTACTGATAAGTGCAAATTTGAAAAATTATTGTTTGGGAGTTAGCCATCCAGACCATACTTGCTGAAGGACATATGTGTCCTATCTGCACCAATTTATTCCTATTTTGAAGCCATAAATTATTAAAATTCCAAAAATAATATTTTTCACTTATTTTGACCAAAATTAACACAAAATAATGAAAGAAATAAGAAAATTCTGCATCAAAGTTGTGATTATTTAAATTAAATATTTTGCATACAGGACTAAAAGAGCAACTTAATATAAGTAGATAAAAGTAGAAATATATACAACAATTATAACTAAAACTTTTAAATAATAGGTCAAAGCACTGTAATAGTATAGAGAATTTATTATACATGTTTAACCCACTAATGCCTGGTCACAAAAAGTTGTAGAACACATTTGAAGAGATGCCAACTTTCTCTGTTTAGTGGAAATTATTTTTCCAGTGGTAATAAAATAAGTTTTAATGCTTGATTTTAAATATTATAAATGTAAAAAGAATTTTAAAAAGTGATTTCTCACACTATTATGCACGAATAATTTAGACATAATATAAAATTACCTTAATTCCAATGAACTTTCAAAGGGTTTTCAACATAATACAGAACTTTGAAAGTATTAGCATTTAATATTATACCACTTCAAAAATTATTTTGCCAAAAGCAGAACAACTGGCATCCCTTTATTTGTTTATACTAAGTGGATATTCCTTTCTGTTATGAATCATTTACATACTACAATATAAATATTCATATTATAATGAAGATTGGATATTCATTGGGCTTTGCATGAGTGAAGCACAAACAATGGAACAAAAATGTACAAGACTGTCCATCATTTGTGTCATTATTTGTGCTTAATTCACATTGTATAGCTTTTCACAAATATTTATATTATTAAAAAATTATGGTAAATACATCTATATTGTTTCTTAAGAGTATATCCTAATAAGGAAACCCTTGTGCTGCATGAATTTATCTCATTTAATGATTATGTTAAGAATAAAATAATTCATAACTTTTGAGGTGTTTTTTTTAATGCTGAAAATATTATTAAATGATTATTTTAAACTAGAGCTGAAATATGCAGTTCCGATATTATTTAACTATACATTGTATTAACAAATACAGTCGACGCTCAATATAACGATCTTCGTGGTCTGGGCAAAAGCAGAAGTTATAATGTGAGGTCCTTGTATAGCGAAAACGTAAAAATTTCGTAAATATTAACACTTAGTTAAAAAAAAAAAATACTTGATCAATTTTAACAGATCTAGACTTTATTTTTATATGAATTTGGTAATCAACATCAAATTTGGTAATAATACAACTTTTTTTTCTATATTAATATAATACCCTATTATACACTATATTAATATAATACCCAATATTAATAGTACCCCATAAAACGATTCTTCATCCATGAAAAATGCTTAAAAAAATAATATGCTGGTTCGGCGATCCCACTTTTGATCATACGTCTAGAAGCCTGCGAAGACTCCGTTTTAACGCACAAATAAAGCATACAAACAACCTGATATTTTACAAAAATACTATATTCAAGCAAGTGAATAATATTTTCAAACAAAAAAAAGTATCTTTGATAGATTTATTGTATTGTTTGGCAAGAAAGTTATACAGACCATGAAAGACAGTAAATTATGAACACCTAGAACGTAGTATAAGAATTTAGGGGGTCATGATATTTTTTCTTCATTCAAAGAAGATTAAAGGGGTTTTTACATTTATTGTGTGATAAAAACGAAGGAAATAATAGTTTAAATAATTTTTTTCAAACTTTCTCATAGGAATTAAATTAACATTGCGTCAATGGAATAGCAAACTGAAGGTTATAACACAGGTCGTTATTTTTTTTTCCCCTAATGGCAGGCACAGAATTTGAATCTTTGCCTATGAAGATGCCAGAATTGTTGCTCATTTCGCGTTACCCAGTGGGCACCTGTGAATCAAAGTCACGGAGGCGAGCAACATTACCCACGCCACACTGCCACAAACCCGTTTATAGGGTGGGCCACATTCACACATCACACAACAGAGGACAGCACACAGAGAAACATCCATGCCCAGAGCGGGATTCGAACCCGCAGCCAATGGCTTCGCAGTCAGGCAAGCTAACCGCTCGGCCACCTGGCCGGCACACAGGTCGTTATAATGAAAGAGTTGTTGTAATGGGAGTCCTACTAATAAGCGCAGACTGTATAGCAAAGCTAACGATTTAATTTTCAATTTAAGTTGCAATAAAACTAAACATACCTTTTGGGGGGAAATAGGATTTAGATTCAGCTTTGTGTGGCCAATCAACAACCAAAGGCCCAAATCTTCTAAAGCTAGCATTGATTTCATCTATAGAAATTAAAAAATTTTCATCAAACTTTTAAAACACAAATAAAATTATTATGTGACAATGATGAATGTTTTTAAATAATTAACACTAAATCATAAATAAAAATGTAAATTAACAATATCGTTATCATAGGAAAATTCACTTGCTTTCATCTTCTTTTAAAAAGACACATTTTTTTTCTAGAAAATGACTAAAACAATTAGGAAGTTCTTAATTATATTTTAATCGACAAAAATTACTGTTATCCATAATCAGTGATACCACAGGTCTTTTAAAAATATCGGCGTGGTTGAAGAAGGTACATACTTTTCTACCTCTTGGAAAGGAAAAAAAACCATTTAATTAATAAAAATAATTAAAATATTGTTGCTTGTCTTTTTTGAAATTAAAGAAAAAAGGTTTGACTGTTCCAGGAAATTATAATTTAATGTCAAAGGCAACCAGAACAACTAGGAGAAATTTGAAGGATTATGATCTGAAAACTCTGTTCTTGAATTCAAAAAATTATCCTGATGAAATGTATTACAATTGATGAAAAAAAATTTTATTCAAATTTATTTAAAAGAATAATGGGTTTTATGAATTGCCTTAAATTAAAATTTGCTTGAGTTGAAAAAATAAAGGAAACATTTTACTTATGTTAAAGAGTTGTATTCTGTAGAAGGATATATAGATTCCAAACATTTTAATTTTATGAAAAGAACAATTACTTTTTTGTTTTATTTTTACCTTATTCAAAGTGGGGAAGAGTTGACAAAATTATTTCAAGGTGTTAAGGACGCAACCAATTTATTCCGTTTGCTATCCAGGCGAAAATTTTTCCTCACATAGCAAAAATGTTAATAAAATACCAAATTTCTTTTAAGTGTGCATTTAAATAATTTTAGTTTACTTTCGTAAACTATCAACTTATAGGACAGAACAAATTTTGTGCGTTTTCTAAAGCTATAAAGGCGAAACAACTTGTTATAAATTAATATTTCAATTAATTCAATTTCAATTCAAAATGATAATTCTAATTCCATTAATGTTTTCATTCCATGCATTTGAACTGAAAACTTTATGCTTAATTCAGAATATTTAACAAAAAAAAAAAAAAAAAAAAAAAAAAAAAAAAAAAAAAAAAAAAATCAATAAAATAATAAGTTTAAGCAACAAAACCTTCATTTAAGAAAACCTTCACTAAATAAATAAAATAAACATTAATAAAACAGTTGAAAGTGCAAAGTATTTCAATTTTTATTTTATAATTTAAATAATTATTAACACCGCATTAAAGAAAAAAATATAGGAAATAAAAAAAGATTGTCTAATATAGTAACTTTAACAATGTTTCCTGTAAAGTTTTACGCAATTGAACTTAATTTAAAGTAAAATAAGAAGAAAAATTCTACGACATGGAATATTGATAATAATAATAAAAAATTATTTTACACTTCGTTAAAACTTCAAAAAAAATAAACAAACTACAATATTATGAAAGCAATGCAGACATTGGCTTGCAAATAAAGTTTAAAAAAACTGCTGTTGTTTATGATCATTTAAACCTAATAAAACACACTGATGCTAGATTTAAAATTTTTTTTTAATCGGAGCAAGTTTTTCCCTATTTTCCTATTCCAAATTTCATGAAATATTTATCACGAGTTATGAATGCCTTAATTTTAACACATTTGATTCTTAAAAATTAAAGCATACAAAATTAGAAGATTGTATTAAAACTTGCAAAATTTCTACATACATTGCAATTTTTTTTATATTTGATTTTTAAGTTGTATTTAATGAAGAAATTAAGTTGTATTTTATCTATAAAATTGTGTAATTTTTTCTAATTTTATTCTTGCATGCATTACTAATTAGAAATATGCATTTACAACTCATAATAATAATGTACTTGAAGTTGTATAAATATAAATCGATTTACCAAAGGAATCAAGATATAAGAGATTTTAAAAACGCATATTGGTACATTTAAAATAAAAATTTAAATTTCTCTAGTAACTTTTAAATTATTTTCAAATTTCATATTGAATCAGATAATAGTTCTTTCTTTCGTTTTTAGAAATAATTATCTGAAATCGATACAGAAATTCAAATTACGTAAAGCTTGAATTTAAATTTTTTTTATACGGCATACAAATAGCGGTTATATGCATTTTATACTCTTAAAAAAACGGGTTCAATATTTTAACTTAATTTCAAACTTCAATTTTAAAACTAATTTTACTTGCATCTATATCCATCTTGCATGCATATTTGAAAGTACGAAAAATAATAAATTTTTTTACAGCAAACTAACACATTTTCTGAATTATTTTTCAGTATCAATTTCAAAGTTTTATGTTTGAAATAAATAAAATTTATAAATATATATATATTTTTTTGAACAAATAAAAACAGTAAAAAATTGCAAAACGAAATTAAATTTCCAAAATAATTTTAATCTATTTTAATGAAAATAATAGCAAAACATCAAAATTTCTACGTTAATTTTAACGTATAAATAAAAATGAGAATGATTATTTTCACTATGTTTTTGTATTAAGAGACTACAACCTTAGTAAAGAGTAGGAAGGAAAAAAAAAGATTTACTAACCTTCGTCAATATCTGGAGGTAATCCACCTACAAATACTTTTCGAGAAAACCTTTCCCCGGAATCGTTATTAGGAGATTTAGGTGCACACAGAAGTGATGAATTAAGCGAAGGTACAATTTGCTCTAGGTGACCATCTTCCAAAAGGTGATTATCTTCTAAGCCCGTGAAAAAAGGTGATTTACCTTGGAAAAAAAATGAAACAAATAAGATTTAAATTTTATTTGGCTATAGTATATTTCAACAATGTTGAACGGAAATTTTTTAATTTGTGCAAAATCATTATTAAATCTTCTAAACATGGCTAGATTTTTTATGCAAATGCATCTTGTACAAATGAATATAATTTCCTCATTTTTGTTACCAACTTTGTTTTTAGTTGAATTTTCTTTGTTTTAAAATATGATATAGGCTATATTTAAGAAATTGCTTCAATGTGAGTGTTATTATTTAGCGTATTAAAAACAACTCAAAATGTAACAATTTCCCTCTAACAAAATCCTTCTTCTTTCTTAACCCTATAGTAACTACACATTAATCTAATATGTTACTGAAGGCTCAGGGATTTAGAGCGCTCGCCTCCCAATAAGGTGGCAGCGATGGCTGGTCAATACGAATTCCGCACCCGGCTTGTACCAACCACAGTGTTGACGTAAAATACCATAAGTGGTAGACAATCATGAGTTAGAAACCCTTTGACGTGATCTAACCATGAGAGGTTTTACTCTCTACGGCTAGTTTTACCCAATGCTTATTGCAGGAGTTCCTTTTTCTTTTGGGTTGGGTTCAAAATTAAAAGACTACAGAGTTGAACATTGATAGTCGTAAACTCAGAATTGGGTCGGTTTTTCAACGCCGATTATAAAATAAAATAAATTAATAATTACCGACTAATAATCAGTTTTAGCTTTTCGAATAACACTACTTTAACATCTTTAATTGAAAATAAAACTGCAAATGAAAATCAGATTGTTTCAGATCATATACATTTCACTGCCATCTGTAGATCTATATTTCAATGAAAACTAAAAAATTATTTCACTTAAACTGCGCTATTTAGTTTGGGATAATTAAAAAAGATACATAAAAATGTTATGCATGTTTTAATTTTTCCATTCTGTGAGTCGAACGATTAGTCACGAAGTAACACTGATTTAAGTTTAATTATCTAGGGATTAAAAAAATAATAATTAATAAATGAAATGAAATTTCATGTAACAGATATTTCGGAAAATTTTTATTTCCCCATAAAACCATCCCCATAAATTTCTAATACTCTAAAGAACTACGGAAGTATAGTAATCACAAATCGTATCATTTTGTATTTTTAAAAAATATAAAATATTAACTTCTACTTCAGCATGCACAATCCAATTAACGAACAATTTTATTTCGACATGAGTACAAAATACATAAAAAGAAAAAGAATTATTGCAGCCTTTAAGAGATAATTACAAAAAAATTCAGCTATCACTTCTGCCGCAATTTTTAAAAGGAAGCAATTCAATATTGCATCATCGTAGCGAAAATTCTATTTATGATTACAATTCATGGCTAAAAAATAAGAAGAAAATTTTTTTATTAATATATTAGATTGTAATACGTCAAATAAAGCAACTTTTGGTTAGGGCAGAATAGAACTAATGAGCTTTAATGGGGCAAATTAACAGAATAACGAATTTTCAAGGAATTAACTCCTCCTTAATCATGTATTTTATTTAATTAGAAAAATCCTTCGCTGTGGTGCATTTTGTGAAACGCATTTTGACAGTAGATTTATAAAATAAATGAGATTACATTAAGCCCATGCAGATTAAAAGTTTTCTTATATTTATGGAGAAACATCTCTGTGAATTTCTACAAGATAGATTTTTTTAAAAAAAAAATTCGGCAATGTTTGCTTCACAATATTCGCTTCAAACAGTAAATTAAAACTTAAAGGATGAAATATGCATTCGCTTTTTTTTCTTCTTTTGTTGAAACATTTTTATTATACTCATTTATTATTATTATTCAGACTTATACTTTAAAGTTCCATCCATTTTTCTACAGTTTTTCGATGAAATAAGATTTATTTTTTAATGTACATTATAGTTTCTGAAATTTAATGTCTTTCCGAACCTTGACTTTCATGACTCTGAAAGACATTAAATTTCAAAATCTACCATGACTTTCAGAGCATTTTTTTGCCCATTTCTTAGCCACTTTGTTAAAAAAGATTTGAATAGAAAGTTCAATGGATAACTTACGTCAATGATATATAAACTGTTATTATTTTTTAAAAAAGAAAATTCAAACAAAAACTAAAAAAGATATTTGGTACTCGGTAGACAAATATTTTAGAAGAGAAATCTGACACACACACTGTCTGGTAATGAAGAGATGAGCTCTTAAGGAGATTATTGTGAGTGTGGAGGAGGTTTTACTCGTGATTACTAGATATCACACACGCGTTTAGTTTCTCATAATAGTAACTATATTAAATTTAGTTCAAAATAAGTATTAAGGGGTAGATATAGGTACAAATGTTATTATATTTTTTACCTATTATGTTATGAATTATACCAGCTTTTCCGAAAATTTTTGCTATCATAAATTCGTTTAGGCAATCGGGCATTTTTTGCGAAGAAAATGAATTTTAAATTTTAGAATGAGAGAAATGAGTTTGAAATTATAAGTTTAGAAAATAGTAAAAGAAATTTATACGTCTTTTAAATATAAACATGAAAGACGTGATTAGAAATATGAAAGCTTGTTTATCTAAATATATGCGAATAACGATAGTATAACTACAGCTCTTTAATGCGCATTCAAAAACATTGAGTCCAACAGAGGGTAAAAAAATTCATATTTCCATTTTTGCTATATTTTCACAATTAGTTTTGATATGAGGAAATAACCGAATAAATAAAAAATATATATTACATTAAACTCACAATCAAAACATTATTTTTGTTAATGCTCTAGGTAACTGCTCTTCTTAGTTAAGTTTAAAGTTTCACATTGAATTCCGGTAAATAATCAAATTAGTAAGAAAGAAAAGATAATGGAATTTTAGGATTTTGCTCTGCCTTTCTAATTTTAAAGATATTCGGATGACCAGGCATTTTAGTGGGGATCCAAAATATATCCTCCCTCAGAAATTTGCTTTAAAGCATTTCGTCGTCTCCGAACAATTTTGCTCCCGACATTTTGAAAGGGAAAGCTATAATTAAAGAAGAAAAAAACGTTAATTATATTCGTTAATTTAATTAAATCATCTAATTGCAACTCCTAAAAACGTATTCTCGGGGGAAAGAAAGGAGCAATCTAATGATAGAGTAAGATTTTTTATAACAAGTTTCAATATTCATGATCTGAAAGACATATTTTACGCCAATTTAAAAGTTTGAGCCGTGGTGGCTCGAGGGATACAGCATTTGCCTTCCAATGAGGTGAGCCGGGTTCGAATTCCAGCGATAGCTGGTCGAGACTAATTCCGCACCGAACTCGCACCAACCTACGTGCTGACGTAAAATTTCTTCAGTGGTAGACGGATCATGGGTTAAAGTCCCGTTGCCATCAGGCTAACTGTGAGAGGTTTACCTCATCATGTAGCGCAAATGCAGGTTAGTTCCATCAAAAAGTCCTCCACGAAGGCACATTTCTTCTAATACTTGATCCAGGAGTTCCTTTGTTTTCTGGATTGGGTTCAAAATTAAAAGGCCACGGAGTTGAACATTGGTAGTCGTAAACCCGAAAATTGGGTAGGTTGTTCAACGTCGGTAATAAAATAATGAAAAAAAATTTTTTTCAACCAATAAATAAGTAAAGTTATAACGTACTTCAAACGCAGGAACGTACTTTATCCGGATAAATACATCTATTTTACGAAGGACGGCTTCATATAATTGAACTCTAAAATAACACTGGGGAGCAAATATTTTTTGTTACATTTAAACAAATACTTGATCTTGCCTCGAGGATTTTAAATCATAAATTTGCTTCGCTCTTAAAGCTACAGATTTTTTTAAATAACATTTTTCGTACATTCTTTGTCGAAATGTTAAAAGTGCTATATATAACAGGGGGTCGAGTCAATGTTGCGACACACTAATAGGGCATACAAGGGCACATCATCTTCGTGTGCTCCTGAACAGGTTATAATAGAGAAGCGCCCCTCGCCGAGTACGACGACATTTACGGGCAAGAATTCCTATGTAATTTTTATCCTGATTATATGCCTTAACTCTTCTAGAAGTTAGTCGCTGCATTTATGTGACTTCCTGTTTAATATAAAGTTTTTAAATTCGTACACTTCGACTCAAAATAGAGTAAAAATGCAATTTAAAAAAAAAAAAATAGGTAGCTTGGAAAGAGAAACAGACAGCAGATGTGAAATCAGGATCTAAGATCTGTCTTAAAAAATCTCATGCAACATAGAAAAAAAAATTGTTCCACATCGTAATTGCAAGGGTCTCTAATACCAAAAACAAATAGGGTATGATTGCTCCCGAGTAATGAAATTTTATTATTAAAGAAATATAATTATTATACAATATAGCTAAGTAATACAATAATAACAAAGAATTTTGTATAGATCCGTATTTATCTATATTGCTCCGTATTCATTTACATGCAATGAAATATTAAGAGGTAAAATAACCGACGGCCAATATCGCACAAAAATTGCTAGAACAAAACAGTGAACAAAAACAGAAGTGCGTCATTTCCAAAACGAAGTACTGTAAGTTGAAGTTTCTTTTTTGCAAAAATTGAAACTGAGTAAGATTTTTCGAGTAAAATGAAGCATATTTTTAAAGGAACGAATTCTTTTTTTTTTCTTCTTCTCATCAACAATTCTGTCCAGGCGCTTTCCTACGAGGTGTAAATAATTTCATGAATAAATACTATATCAAATATTTCACACAATTTAAATTACGACCAGAAACGGTTCCTCTCAAATTTTTTGATTTGCCCAGTTTAAAACCTTTTCCTCGCCCCCCCCATAAGAATAAATAAAAACAATTAAAAAATTAAACTAGATTAGGAATTTAGAAAACGAGCTAATTAAAACTCGCGTTCTATAATTTAACACGAAACGAAACTTCATTTAACTCTTACGAGGGAATTATGTAATAAAGGCAATATAATCGAAATTTCCAAATTTAATTCTCCGTAACAGAAAAATGGGCGGAAAGTGGTATTAAAACTTCAAAAGACTAATCACCTAATTAATAAGCGATTATTATTCTTTTCCGAACTGTGGAATTGTGCATTTCCTAATCAATCACGCAACGTCACTAAATTTTAAACTTCACTTTCAAGTTAACTTCAACGCTATTTTCCAATACCTCAAATCATTCCACTCTTGAAAAGCGGAACATACAAATCTAATGAGAAATCCCTACACTACTGCTTTATTGGAAATATTTCACCTTCCTCTAAAGTCTTGAAGAGTTTCTTTATATTTTTCAAAATAGGAAGCTAGTCCGGAATCGATTATCGAATCTGACAGCGAAAGGACCCCGCCCACAACCCGACGACTGCTGCTGTTCTCTCCCACAATCTTCGCTCGTCCACCCCTCTCTGTCTGCATTGCTTGCCTAGGCCTTCCCAAAGACAATGTAAACGCGTAAATCTCCATTTTTACCAACTAGATAATTCGGCTTTGTGCAGTTTTCTTTTGTCTTTATCTACGCACCTAATTTATGATATTATTGTCTCTCAACCTCTTGTTAAAGGCAAGTGTAGACGTTTTTTTGTGTGTATTTGTTTATTTGCTTCCTATAAACATCGTCTTATTTGGTTGGGCGAAAAAATACCGTTTCTTTCTTGAGCAAAAACTTGTTTATAAAGAAATATTATAGGACGTAAGTAATAAAAAATGGCTATGATACGAAACTTATTGTTGCGAGACGTTCGAATGCAAATGGCTCCAAGGCAACCGATGTTTTAGAAAAGCGTTATTTTTTTTCCGGCCGTGAAAAATAAGAAACGGTGGAGAAATACGACATTGACGTAAAGAATGCATAACCGTGATACGGAGACATTTAAGGAAAGATATCGGCTTTTTCCAACACATGCAATAAAATATCACAATGTGTACATTGGAGGGCGACAGCTGCTATCTTTCTGCAAGACGATGATATATGCTTGAATAAAAATAAGGAAATCACTTTCAGGTCTACAGACACTAACTGGAGAGTAAATAATCGTAACCTTTAAGAGAAGGATGTTTGATAAAAATTTTAAATGAATAAATAATACGCATGAAAAATTCATTAAGTCATAAAACGAAGATACATTTACTAGTGATAAATATTGAGTTGAATCATCTATATTGCTAAACAAAATTTAATTAAAAGCATAAATTTTTTTTAAATGTTTAGCAACTAATCAACAAAGTACCTCGCATGGTTTCATGGTTCGCATGAACATACATGATGAACTAAAGTTTCCAACATAAACATATCTCGCAATACTATGGATTTTTTATTACTATTAATTTGCTTTTGTTTGTGCAAAAGTGGAAACTTAGAATCAAAATATCGACGATTTTTCGACCCGTTAGAGAACTCAAATATCGTAAGAGAGCTCTGGACTTGATGACAATGCAAATTTCAATGGAGCTCTTAATCTGAACAATTGTTTCCTAAATGTAGCAAACAAACTTTTATCTCCATTTTATGATAGGTACAGCGACCACTTAACAACATTAACGAAATAACAGATGCAATCTTTTTTTTTTTAAAAAGGAAATAAAATAAAAAAATAATTAAAATTTTAAAAACTATGTTTTCTAGGTAGGACTAAAGAGGAAATTTATTTTTTATTTCATCACTTTCGTAATAAAATTTCAACCCCTACGTTTTTTAGAATTAAGAAATAAATACTACAACTTCCATTTTTCTGAAATATTAATATAAAATTCTTTTCGATAAGAATGGCATATTATACTAAGCATTGAAATATTATACTTTAACAACAATTCTTTTCGGTAAGAGTGGTATATATAATAGAGAAAGATATGATTTGACCTGGAGTGCTAGGAATAAGAAAATAGAAATTCCTTAAAATATGCTATCGATTTTAAAGTGGGGAAAGGGAATTTCAGGAAAGGCTGGGTCAAGAGAAACCGGAGCACGAAAGGTCTGTCTGAGAGGAACAAAGCAATTAAATATGATTAATGAAGTTTTGGATGTTAGTTGCAGAGAGACATTCGTGCAAACCTTAATGATATTAGAAAGCTTTTGTACAAAATTCTACATATAATTTGTATTCAGATACATAGTTAAGTTTTACAAAAAATTTTGCAACTTTTGTAAGCAGCTATTTTTAAAGTGAAACTGATTTACATGTGGGTGAAACTGCGAGTGAGTTAAGATTATAGAAATAAAGTTAGCTTTTTTCAAATTTTGCTGTTCGGAATTGTAAAGTAGGATATTTCGCCTTCGGTGACTCGTTTATAAATGGATCATATTTACTGCTTTATAAATGGATCATATATACTGCTTTTGTTCAAATAAAATACATGAGACAATAAAAAAATAATATATAGCAATCGTAGAACTTTTCTAAAATGTATATTTAAAATTTTAAAGTAATTACGCTCTCATATTTTAAAACGAATTAAGTGCTTTAACACTACTATCTTTGCTCATGTAAATAAGATTGTTGTGTAAATTCTTCTAACATTAAAATATTTGAATTTTGGTCTAAGTGAAACATACTAAACTGAATTTAACTTATTTAGGAGAAAAAAAAGGTCATTTTTTCACACATATTTATTACACGTAGACTTATTTAGCACGTCTTAAAACAAACCTCCTGCAGGCGATAAGTTGAAACAAACACTATACATAATTTAAAATTATTTATTTAAATTACCTTATTGCATTAGTATTATAACCGTCGTTGAACCCAATTTTGGGTTTAAGACGGCTAATGTTCAACTCCGTAGCCTCATAATTTTGAACCTAATCCAGAAGACAAGGGAGCAAGTATATGGAGAAATTTGCCTTCGTGGAGAACTTTGGAACTATTTACATTACATGGAGAGGAAAAACGGCGAAAACCTCCCACGGTCTGACGGCAAGGGGACTCTAACCCATGATATTTTACGTCAGCATAATGGCCGGTGCGAGCCGTGTGCGGAATTCGTACCGATCAGCCATTGCTGGGATTCGAACCCGGTTCACCTCAATGGAAGGCGAACGCTCTATCACCCGAGCCACCACGGCTCTATTGTATTATTTATATCCGTCATTAACAGCCAACCCAATTTTGGGTTTACGACTACTAATGTTCAACTTTGCAGCTTTGTCATTTTGAACCAATCCAGAAGACAAGAAAACTCCTGGATCAATACCCCCAGAGGTATTGATTTGTTATGGGACCGGCATTATTGCATTATTAAAACAAAAACAAAAAAAGAATCTAAATAGCTTATGATATGAAGATGGAATTTCCATGTACCCAGTAGCAATATAGTCCGACGGGCACACTTAAGATATGCCAACCAATGCGTAAATAAGTTTCAAAATAAGGCCCTTAATTTATTCAGAACTAATTAATCTCTTAAAATTAATTAGTTTACAACCCACCTTCTCTGAATAAACATCTATTTCTAGAGGAATTTAGACCCTTAAAATATGGAAGTTTGAGTTGAGAATTTAAATTCAATGGGTTGGATCTAGTCACCCAAAACAACCCATAAATCTGATCGAAATCTTTGTTGGGACTGATTTCTAATCCAACATATACTACGCTTGATATTATTATTAGGTTTTGAATTGATCTAACTTCAATAGAAATTTCGCTACAATTCAAAATGGGAGCATTTTAATCTCAGAAACTGCTAAGATTTGTCCCATCATAAATTAAGCACCGATTACAATGACTTATTAATTTACGAGATTATATAAAGCAAACACTACACTTATTAAATTTAATCGCAATTGAAAGACGAAAGATATTTTCTTTTCATTTAGTGACTTTGTTTTCTTTGAGAGATAATTAATTTTTCTTAAAAAGGGGCGGGAATGAAACCCATAACTCAAGATGTACATTGAGTTAAAGGGGATATATTAGGAGATTTTGTTTTCATTAATAAATTTTGATGTTTACAATTGTCACAATTTGACGGCCAAGGGTACCAAGGAAGTTTTAATTCTGAGTTCCCTTTTTTTATTTATATTAATTTAGGGACGTGATTAGGTGTGGCAGTTTTAAGAAAAAGTTTGAAGCAGCTTAATTGCATAGGAGCTGCTTTGAAAAACAATTTTCCATTTTTGTAACAGTTTGTATTAGAATTTAATGCTTTTCGAGCTGTCTTGCTGAAATAATTTTACCCTGAATCAAAACTTGAAAACCGATTATTATTTTTTTAATCGATTATTATTTGAAAATCGATTATTATTCAGTGGTTGTATAAAGTATTTATCAAACAATTCTCTTAACTTAAATGAATGCATTTACATTTTTTTCACTTTAGCAATAAAATTATTTTAAAAAGAGGTAATTTTTAGGTGTAGCAGTTATTTTTAAAATAAAAATAATAAAGTCTGAAGAGTTAGATTTTATTGCTTAAAAGCTGTTTTGATAAACAATTATAATAATTTTTTATCAATTCTTATAAAACATAAAGCATTTATTTAACAATGATACAAACTTAACTACAATTAACACTTTTTTACCACTTTGACTACAAAAATCATTGTTAAACATGATATTTTAGAGAGATTTTTAAAAAAATATTTGTTGAAAAATATTTATTTTAAAGCGCAGTTAGAATGATTTAAAACAAAATTGCAAACAAGTTTTGTTTGGAACAAATTCAGAAGCTTTTATTTTTAACTAACACATCAATGCTATTAGTTTGATAGAAGTTTATCCGGTACATATTTTACACTCATCAATTTTTTAAATTTGAACAAATAAAACCTCATTGGTATGAGAGTACTTTCTTTAAAAAGTTTATTTCAATAGATTGCGTTAGAATACAAACATGTGTATACCTCTCCGTCGTCCATAACTACGAGCTGCGTGGAAGTAAAGATTACACACATTTAAAAATAAAGAAAGATTTAAAAATAAAGAACACCAAAATATATTAAAATGAATTAACTTACCAGGTACGTGAGATAACGACTGCATGTTGTTTGAATTATAATTGATGAAACCTAAAAGAGAAAATTTAATTTAACACCAAGACTAAAAAAATATCCAATGCAAGCAATAGGTAGAGTAAAATATCAGTAATATTTTTACATTAAAAATATAAAATCTGTTAAATTTACAGAAAAAAAACTGTCAGTTAGTGTGCCAGTATAAAACTGCTTATTTAAAAAAAAAAATACTGTTATTTAAAAACGGGAGCCTGTTTTTTAAGCGGCAATTTAACTTAGCGAAAAATTATATCTAAAGACAGATAATCAGATAGAGTATCAATTCGACAATGAAGTCGAATAACAATTTTTTTTATACAATGTTCAAAACCATAAAATAGTTTCTGAAAAGTAAGAACAAGTAGAGAAAATAGTTGTAAAATGATTTGAAAAAAGATGTAAGTTCTTTACAGTAATCAAAACTGCATTTCAAAACCGAGAATTTGAATTAACTGTTTTAATCGGTTTATGATTAGGGTGTTATTTAAACAAAAACAAAAAAAGGAACTCTATAAAATAACTTCTCCAGCATTGTGTTCGGTGCGATCCAAAAGCAGAAACTGCCTGACCGGTCAGTGCCGGGATTCGAACCCGGGATACCAGATTGAGAAGAGAGCGCTCTGTACATTGAGCCACAGCAGCTCTAGTGTTCGGTTATGAAAAAAATCTAAAACTGTCTTTATCTTACTTGTTGAAATCATATTTAAGTGTGAAAACTTTAAAATTATATTGGCCCAACTTAATAAACACGTATAGAAATTTAATTTACTGAAGAATTTTATCTAAAGACAGAAAATAATGTGGGAGAGTATCAATTCGACAATAAAGTCGAATAACTATTTTATTTATACGAGGTTCAAAACCATAAAATAGTTTCTGAAAAGTAGGAGCGAGCATAGAAAATAATCGTAAAATGATATGAAAGAAGATAAAGTTATTTTACGGTAAGGCAAAACTTGGAATTTGAATTGAGAGTTTTAATCCATTTATTAACCGATGGTACTTTAATAAAAATTTAAATTTTCTATAACTATTGTCCTAGAATCTAAAGAAAAAATCAAATTTGTGTTAATAATAAAAAGTATTTTTTTGGAATTTTTAAAATTACAATCTGTTTAACGTCAAAAAACAGAAATGATTGCGAAATAATTGAGATAATTCAGCAGATGAGCTACCTATTATACCTTTATAACACCTAGCTACTTATAACTCTTAATACCTTCAACTGAATTACCTTTATAATAATAATAATAATGACAATAATTTTAAACACTATACATACATAGAATAATGATAGGAATTTATAACTATCGGTAAAATAAATACGATCTTTAAAAACTGATAATTATGCATTAAAATTGCATATTTTACACTAACTGATTTTTTTATAACACTAAGTAGTATATTTAAACAATATATTTAATCAAAGAAGAGATTGAATTTTCATTCCTGTACCCTACTCAGGTGAAAAATCAGATTTCTCATGTTACACAGAAAAAGAGTAAGTTTCTGACTAAATAACAATCGGAGTATTTTAAACTTTTTTAAAAAAAAGAAAGGGAAAAAACGATGATGATGGAAAGATTTTTAAATTAACAATTTTTCTATTAGTGGTCAGAATATCGATACAAAAGATGGCAAATAGTTAAATTACTACTAGCCAAAACTACAATAAAAACGAAAGTTTAAAATAGATAATTGTGCTATATAAATAGATAAGCTAAATGTGCAGGTTTTGCACTAATTATTTTACTTTATCATGTACAGGTGCAGTCAATCTCGTAAAAAGAGGTGAAGGCCATGTACCGTTCTTAGATCAAAAATCTAAACCAGAAAGTTATGAGATAAAAGAGTTTATATACTAAATCATAATCGGAGTTAATTTACATAACACTAAAGTCGCATTTCTAAAACAAAAATTTATGAAGATTTTTTAAAAGAAAAGAAAAAAAAAACTATTAAAATAAAAAATATTTAAATTTTTTTTAAAAATAAAAAAAAATGACATGACGGAAAAGAAATAATCTCGGCATCAGCTCACACGATTATATCCGCCAAAAAGAGTGCCTTCTAATATTGTATTAACATAGCCAAAGCAAAATATATCAATACAATAGTGTAAGGAGCACTAAAAAAATCGAAACGCTCTATGAATAGAACAAATTAAGCAAAAAATGCAAAATAAAATAAATCAAGCAGAAAATAAAATATAAAAATTTAAGGAAATAATGAATCAAAAAAATAATGAATATATATATATATACCCAGTAGCNTTAAAATTAAAATATACAATTCATAAAAAAAAATTTGACACTTCCGTGGAATTGCCCATAAATATATATATATATATAGATAGATAGATATGCTGTGAGATTACTATTAACCTATTAAGTACAATAAAAAAAGATTGTTCAAAATAGAGATAATTATACGCCGAATGTGTGTGTTTTGCACTAATTATTTTCTTTTATCATGGACAGGTGTATTCGATCATATTAAAAGAGTTGAAGGTTTCCTTCCTATACCATGCTCAGATGGCAGGAGGAATGCTGCAGTTTCTACGAACGATATCGCCCGTTTTCACTAAATGCAGCTGCTTCCGTGTTCACGTGTCAAAAACGTCTTCTCTTAGTAATCGATCCTACGTTTTGTTTGGGCTAATATCCTAATAACTATAAATAAGTCATTAAAAGGAAAATGTATCGCTTCAAAAGGATTAATTTAGAGATTAACGAAAAAAATAGTATAACCAACTATATATATATTTCAATCAAACTAAGTTTGAAATAAGAATTCAAAGAATATTTAAAAAAATTCAATACTTAAAAGCACAAAAAGGCATAGTGTGTGAAGTAATAAACCACAAAAATAAAAAAATAGACAACAAAAAGTATTAGTACATTTTTGATGAACTTAAATAGCTTCCCATTTTATATATAACTTCAATTTTAAGCAATCATATCAAGGAAATATGTAATTTCAATATTTTTACATTACAAATATTTTGGGTTCTAATTTCGCCATAAGAGGCAAAATTGCCACCACTTTTTAATATTTTCAGCATACATAAAAGTAACGGGAAATTTTTCTTTTTACCCTGTCTTGAAATAAAAACTTTAATTTTGATGACCAATAATTTATGCATCCTGTAATATAGCAATAAAATAGGTAGATTTGTTCTTAGAAACTATATATACAAAAATTCAAATCTTCTAAATTTTGAAATGTATATCTTCACAGATAATAAAATTAATGCTAAAAAAAGAAGAAGAAAATGAATTATTTGAAACTGCATAATGCATAAAAGTCAACTTTTAAATTATTTAAACACACTATGTAATTATTTTAATAAAATTAGTCATTAAAAGTAAAGAAAATTGTTAGCAGTATCTGAAATAAAAAACGTGTCAACATAAATCTTTTGAGAACTACGGAAGGAAAAAAAAATACAATTTTTAAATCCTTCTCGTTTGATGTAAAAGTAAAACAAATAGGGGAATACTTGAAAGAAGCTAGCAAGTGGAGATTTTCTCAGAGCTTAAGCGAAACATTATGTAGGGATTATTTATATTATTATACTTTCTTGCAGAAGGAGTAAGTGACAGGAGAAGCAAAAAAGAATTTATAATGATCAATCATTTAAAGAGGAATGTTTATACCTTTCTTTCTTTTTTTTTAAAAAAAAAACTAAAATAAATAAATAAAATTGTTTTTCCTTTATTTTCTTTAAAAATTCGTTACTTCAGTTTTGTAAATTGGGTTGTTCGGAATGTAATTTGGTTTTTAGTTTAAGAAAATGAAAGGCGATTTTTTATAGTGAATAAATATTTTACTAAATTATATTTTGTCCATAGATTCTATTTCAGTACTTTTTGCCGTCTTTCTGGCAGTAGTATGATTCCACGCGCATAAATGTTTTTTTCTTAAGGCCTGGTTTCTTAAGGCCTGGTTTCTTAGGACAGGACGCCGTCAGCTGGAAATCAGCGCTAACCTCTGATTGGTCCATTTGTGAGTTTGATAGTATACGTCATCGAACGCTCANTTTAAAAATTCGTTACTTCAGTTTTGTAAATTGGGTTGTTCGGAATGTAATTTGGTTTTTAGTTTAAGAAAATGAAAGGCGATTTTTTATAGTGAATAAATATTTTATTAAATTATACTTTGTCCATAGATTCTATTTCAGTACTTTCTGGCAGTAGTATGATTCCACGCGCATAAATGTTTTCTTCTTAGCTGGCAAAAAACTGATCCAGATGATTTTTAACCTCCTTATTAAAAAAAAAAAAAAAAAGTTTAACTGAATAAAAATTTTGTCGAGATCCGAACACTGTTGAAGACAACCCATTTCTTGTCTCCAGTGATGACGCGCTTCAAAAATTGATAATTTTTTTGAAGTTAAAGGAGCAAATCGCAGACGTCAATGAGACGCCATTTAATTTCTTTCCGTAAGAAAACGAGGAACCTATATGTCTAGCTTTGAGATAAAACCGTTAGTCTTTTGAAAATATCATGAACGGTCGAATTCGATAAATTTAATTTCTCAGCGATCTCAAGAGTTATTTACCGGTTTGCATCAATTAATGTCTTTATTGTGGATTCATCAGTTTAAACAACTGGCTTGGCGCATCTTGGGAATATTTCCGTATCGTGATCTGTTGCGCCAACTAGATTTTAAACTTGCAATGAAAAAAAAAAGAGGTGTTTGCCCGGAGGTGGATACGAGTTATAACCATTTAAGTTAGTCCCTTTCTGTGATATTTTTTTTTCTTCAGTTTCTCGCGGGCCGCTACCCGGAAGTTGCCAAGACTTGGCGGTTATTCTGCCATAGATCACGATACTGAAATCTCCCTAGTGGAAATCTTAATCAAAATTTTGCAAACCAATTTTGGCACTGGTTTACTGCCAATACATCTTTACCATACACATAGGATCATTTTGTTTTCTTGCTTGAACAGCAGTTTTATCTTTTCGATAGTAAGAAAGTAAAATATGCCGAAAATTTTGCTTTTCACTTTCCATGTTTTAAAAGGCACCAACCAAAAACTACTGTTTAGACCAGGGCTCGAAAAAACTCAGAAATTTTACCCGTCCCCGAGGACGGCTTGTCCAACGATGTACCCGTCCTCNACTCATCCATCGAGCTTTTTCACTAGCAAGCGTTTCAATATCAGCTGTCAATATATGCAATGATTATGCGGCTGCAGTGAAGTTTAATGAGAAAAAAATATAATTAAGTTCTCTGTTGGGAAAAAACGAAATAACTTTCCGAACAACCAAACAGAATTTCATGAGACAATGTACAAAGCGCCATGCGCCTTAAAATTAATTATTTAGTTTAAAATTGAGAGCTAATTCAGAAAAACAGTTAGATAGTACTAATATCTGGAGACGCCAAAATGTATTTTTTATAAATTCAATAGAGTAAAACCAATTAAATTTTCCTCTCATTTAATGGAACTCGTTCACTGATTACTATAGTTCACTAAGCCCCTTGACTCACTACTTCATTTTATTATTTTATTGCGATTTCTTAGTGAAGTTGCGAATCCAATTTGTATTGTTATTATTTTTTATAGCTTTAATTATTATAGTTCTATTATATTTATTTTTTTAAAATCCCAATGAGAAACAAAATATATAAAAGAAACGATAATCAATTTCCAACCTACAATGTTATAAGATTAGTTTATACTTGAAAACAGGTATTCACCGCTAATGTGGAAACGTTAACATCTGTTTCCGAATCACGGGTTTTTAATTAAGCACGGGGTAGTTTGCTTTTATAGCGAGTTTTCCAAATTAAATATTCTCACATACATCAGTTTCTTAGAGCGCGCCTAATTATAGCGAAGGATGATGATAATGCACACAAAAGAACTTATAATTCTTCCGTCGTTGGAATTTAGCTTCATCAGAATGAAATTATGAACACTTTAAATGAGAAGAAATTAAGAAAATTCAGTCACTGGTCCGTACACATTTTCATTTTCAGTTTATTCGATTGGATTTTATGTTAAAAAAATTAAGGTAAATATAGATGGAAAATGTAGGCTCTCGCTTCGGATTTATTTAAACAGTTAGTCAAAAATAATCCGCAATACAATAGCAGTTAAAAGAAAACACATAAAATGTGTTGTCCACCTAGTCCCCCCCCCCTACTGTAGCTTTTCTGAGTTCTCACGATTTTAAATACCATCATCCGGGGGTTATTTAGGCCACATGTGTACTTCAGACATTTTGTTAATAAATTTCGGATGCAAATTTTAAAACTACTATTTTGAGATGGACTGCTAACTGTTATGTATGCGGTTGCATGTTTTAATGAAGTTATGGATTATATAGCATAGCAATTACCTAATAATAATTACATAATAATTTGTTTTAAAGATAAATTATGAACCTTTACTATAACTTAAGAAAATTTCCTCATAATCTATGTATTTCTTTGCGTATATTTACGTTTCCGACTAATCCGTTTTTAATCGAATTATTTTTGTGCCATTTACTAAATTTTTTTTCTTCTTTTTACCTTTTCAGAAGTGGTATAAGTTGCCCTATTCATAATATTAACATATATATTACTTATATTAATGCTCTTTATACATAATATAATAATAACATAAACCGATAAAATGGTCATTTTTTTATCTTTTGAACTACGTGGTTTTTAATCGATCAATTAAAATTTTTAAAAATGTAAAAATAAAATGGATGATTTAATTTAGGCCATGCACACGATGACCCTAATTCTTATGGTTTTTCTGTGGACTATGGGTCGAAGGAGGAGAAGCATGTAGGAAAAGCAAGAATGGAAATTTAACTCTGGTAAAATTGAAGATTCGATATCGATTGAAAAACGTTAGTATTATGTTCGCTTCAAGAGAAAAAAAAAATCGATTTTTTTTAAAAAAAGTACCTAAAATATGAAAGAGTTACTTAATTAAGTATTAAAGCCCAGTCGACTCTAAACAAAGAATCTTATTGCATCTTATAAAAAAAATCAAAGGGGGGCACCTGATATTTTTATCGAGCGTATTTTAAAAATTTATTCAATACCGACTAAAACTGAAAAATAAAAATTCTGGACTTTCCAGGAATACATATATAATAGGACAGTAATAAAACGAGTTTTCCTGGGTTTCCAGGGTAGCATACGAGCCCCGGGAATAACCAACCGCCTCCACACATAAGCTATAATTAGACCTACACTATACACTTGCCAAGAAACTCACTAATCCACTGGGAAATTACTCTCCGAACAACATTTAAATAACATAAGGAAAAAATTGATTAATAAAAAAGGAAAACTGAATAAAAAATCATTTCCAGCTATGTTCGCAGTTATAATCTGTAAAGCACTGAAGGTGAAAATCAGGTCACGAAGTATCGAACAGTTATTCTACGCAGTCCGGCCAAAGTCTAGGGAAGAGATGCAAGGACTAGTATAACTATAGCTTACCGGGACCAGGAATTGGAAGGGGGGGATTCCAGGACAGGGGGAAATCAATGCTGTATCCCGGGCAACGCCGGCGCTCGTCTTTCCACAAGATGCCAAAGGCTCCTTACGCGTGGATATCCTTTCCAAGAGGAGGCCAAGGAAAGAAGGAAATTATACGTATGAAGGAGACGATAGAGAATTTAAAAAAAACATTCCATCGAGTTGGAGAAAAAGTTAAATATTTTAAGACGTTAAAAACCAATTTCATTAAAAGTTTTGGAATTCCACTACTACTTTCGGTTTGAATGTTTTCGCTTTTCACCCGGCAGTTCAAATTAATGCTAAAGCATCAAAGTTTCCGCAGAGTGAATTTTTAAAGTAATTTGAATAAACTTTGTTAAGTGGCCATGCACGTACATTTTGATGGAGATATTAAAGTGGGATACAATTTCATTTTGATATTATGTAACGCGGTGGATTTAATGCGCTAAAAGAAAAGATCGATTTGCTTTGAGAGATTTTTGTGGAAAGCTGGCACTAATGGAGTAGGAATATAATAGCGGTTTGAAAATAAGCTCATCGTAAAAAAATAATTTTAGAAAAGACATCATCTTAATTTTTAAAAATTTGTGAATGCATCATCTTAATTGTGAGACATTATTTTAATTTTAAAATATTTGGTTACGAAGGAAACTGAAGATTAAGTCTAAAAATAGAATTTCGCAAAGATCGAAAACGTATCGAAGATGGAACAATCGAAGACAAAATTGCAGATAACTAAGAGCTTAAAAAAGTTGCGTTAAATTTTAAAACGTGCATCATAAATTACAGGAAAATAATTCTCTTAAAAACTTAATGTTTAATATATTTGAATAATGGCTAAAAGTACATATCAACAACTCACCTGCATTAATATTAGTTGGAGTTATTGATTTAATCAACACCAAAGCACTTTTCTATCTTTTCTATATTTATTGTTTTTATTTATTTAAATCTTATTCATTTGAAAAATCATTTAAAACTTTTTATTCATATTAATAATTATACAAATTTTGATTTGTATTTTTACCAAAACTATAACAATATCGTTATTTTCAATATTTGGCTAAGGCTACTCTGTTCCGCAAAACACTCCTTCGATTTTACAACGAATCGAAATCCAATTGCAGTCGAACCTCGATCCACCATCTTTCATTTTCCCGTCTTGCTTTAAGGGAATTTTATTCTTATAACGTTAATAATACCCGTTCAGATCGCGTTTGAAACCATCGAATTCTCGTATCTATCGCTCAAACATTTGGCCTAAGTTGTTTCACTTAGCGAAGAAAAATTGTTACTCCTGATGCTAATAATGAGAAGAAAATGAGGACTTGTTACAGTTTGGGTAAACGCCTCAAACAGCACATTTGATGTCTATGCCTTAATAATTAAGACTTAATTGATGAAAATGTTTGAAAATTGTGGTGTTCTCAATTTAGAAAACGGTTATAAAATCTGAAGAGTTGCAAAGTGATACTAATGAAAACGACGAAACGGAATCACACAGTCAGTGCCAATAACAACTTTCTATCAACGAGTTTACATTTTTGAATTTGAAAATGGATATTAAAACCTAGATTTTTATCTTCAATGATAAACATCAAAAATTTATAAATTTCAGTTTGTTTTTGAAATTTGCCTTTAATAAATTTAGATAATTTAAAACAAAATACCTTTTTATAGTTTAAAAGTAAACCTTTTTAAGTTAAACAAATAACTTTGTTTTAATATGGTATAGTTCATAATATTTTCAACTCAACATAAATGAGCATACGATTTATGGACCTTATGATTTTGAAAATTCGTTCTAAAAACTTTAAAAAAAAGACGACAAATCCAGAAGTCTAAAACTTAGGCGAACAACGCAAAAGACGCGAATCGACTTTTAGTCGTTCATTAAATTTATAACAAGGACAACATCCTCAATTTATGAGAATGATCGTTTTTAACGAGTTTTCTCAGTTCGTTCCGATTCTCGGTCTGCACTTACAGCCAATCACAAGCAAGTAACGAACATCTACTAATATATAAATTGAAAAGAATAACGCCATGCTTTAGTTATGTGATTTCTCCCCATTATTTCATGCTTTTACTAACACCATTATCAGTTTTTTAAGTAGTTAAGAGAGACATTCATTACTCTTGAATTATTGCTACATGCATAGGCTATGTTTTATACAGACTAAATTGCAAGAAAAAGTTAATATTTTAACTGAATTTTCTGGGTTTCTTGATGAAGTTTTAACAGAAATGCTTTGCTCCCATGTAATTAACATAAGTCTCATTAATTTTATCGTAATTAGCAAAGTAATCCTTTGTTTAGTAGTATATAACAAAATTATATATTTTGCCTTATAACTTCAGGAAAAATGCAGTTTGAAGATTGTAGCCATTCGGTCGATTTTACTACAGATATTTAAGGTCAATACAACTACGTATTTACTGTAGAATTTTTGAGATTGGTACTACTGAAAAATTACTGCAGTTTTCAAACTGAAATAATTTTTTAGTTCTTAGACTGAACCGTAACCAGCTATTCCCCACCATCTCCAAACTGTATTATTTAAAAAAGATTTCTTCAATTTATTTTTAGCTGATTAGTGTTATGTTTTAGACTTAATGTTATGATTAATATTTGCCATTTTGATGTTATAATTTTTCCAACTTGATGACAAAAAATTCTTACTTAATCGCTTAGCTATACCTATATCTATACATCAAAAGTCTACGTGTCAAAATTTGAAAGCTAGTTTTGACTGGCTTCCAATTGACTTCTTTGATATAATATGTTGACAGAGTTTCTTAAATTCATCAGATATCAGTCTCATAAGTCGTGACATAGTGTTTCTACTTTAAATGAAAAAATCTTTAGTCAATAAGAATGGGCGAAATCAAAAATAGTATTTTAACCAAACGAGTTTTTTAGACAACATCTCAAAAGTTTAAATAAATTTATGCCACATTTGAATGGTAACTTATTAATTTATTTCCAATTGGTTACAATCCAATTGGTTAGAATCCAATTGGATACAATCCAATACAAGTTTTTCTGTTAAAATCTATAATATTCAAAAAAATCTTTTAATGCAAATAGTTAAAAAAAATCACTATAATAAAACCAAATATTATAAAAAAGTAAATAAAAATTTAAATATAATATAAGCAATTAAAAAATATGTTTAATAAAAAAAGTTCGCTTCATACGGTTTCTACTTTATTATATTCGAGAGCAAGATCACTCTTTTCTTTGAATTATATTAAGAGATAAAAAAAAACTAAAACAAAATAATAAATTAAGTCATAAAAAGAAATAAAGTGGAATAAACTCTATTAAATAATTTTTAATCTCGAGTAATTAGCATAGAAAAGTAAAAATAATTGAAACATCATTATTAATCAGTCAAAAAATTCTTTACATAAGATAACCACTTTTATTCAACTTCGTATAATCCTATTATAAACGAAGTAATTGAATGATCTTTCAAATTAATTTAGAAAACTTAATAAAGTGCAATGATTAAAAGCACGTGAAATTGTTCCCACGATACATTATAATTGCAGTAAAAAAAACTGATAAATTAAAAATGCTTAGTTTAATCCTCTTACATCATTTGTAATAATTATTATTTATTCATATTATTATTGCTTCCAAATTTATACCGGGATTTATTTGTTAGTAACTTCATACAAATATTTCATTTCGATTGCATAATTATTAACACGGGGGCAATAGATTTTAAATATTTTGACCACAATTTAAAAACACTTACATTAATTATTAAAATTTTTAAGTGTTTTATTAGAATTAATATTTAAAACACTCATATCGAAATCTGTAATATAAATTTATTTATGTAATTTCGCAAGTATGATTAAATAATGTCTCAAACAATTTCGATAAGTTCTTAAATTATAAAGACGATAAAAAAAGGAGAATAAAGAAAGAAAAAAAAGAATAAAAAAGTTTTAAAATATTTACGATGCACAAAATTTAAAGTTTGATTCTAATTTAAATTTTAAAAAATCTTATTGATGCTTAAGATAAATCAGCTAACAATTAATTCACAAAATTAATTAATCAATTTAATTTTTTATTAATTAATTTCAAATAATAATAAAAAAAATTGTATATAAAATTTACCATCTCCATTTCATTTGACAAAAAATATTAATTCCAAAAAACTAAGTAACGAACTTCACTAATTAAATAAATATCTCAACCAAAATTAATCATCATTAGGCCAATAACAACTAAATAGTCTTTTTCACAGAGCGGTGTTTCATTTCACACCAACGTTTTAAAAACTAATGAGGAATCTAGGGTAAATGATTGATCCCTAAACAACCTTCACCATGTAAAATTATCTTTTCCTTCGATATACAATGCTTGGAAGGAAGCTTACTATCTTCCCGGACTAATTTCAAGCAACTTGACTTATTCGTTACGAGGCCCTTGGGGGGAAAACTACATTTTATGACAGGATGGGAAATGACAAGATCTAAACGCTCCTTATTTTACATTTATTTGCACAAGAAATTCCTGGTTTTAAATGAGGACTTATGTTAGTCTTTTAAATACGATGAAAGTCTTTTAAAACTCGAAGGATTTTTAAGAAACAGTAAAGTAAAATATTGTTTAATGAGCGTTACATTTCTATAATAAAAGGAACGGGAAAATGTTTAAAGATATAACTGAGATTTTATTTGAAAATATAATTTATAATCAGGGTTAGTTGTTTTAAATCAGCACGATTTTAATCACGTTTAAATGAAAAGATTTTATTTTTTAAGAAATAGTCAATTTAAAAATATTTTAAAGCCTTTAAAAATGGGATTATTTGAAGTTTTTATTGGTTTTCATAGGTTTAAAATTTATTATGATAATATTACAGTTTTAATAAGTTTTAATTTGCAAAATAACCAAAGTACTAGGTGAGTAATAAATTACTGCATTTTTAAAATAAAAGTTAGAAATTTTTGGAATTTTCAGAATGGTAAGAACTTAAAGAAAATCTAATGGAGAAGGGGGGGGGACGTGTTAGTGTAAAATCTTTTTAATTTTAAATTCTATCTTCAAAATAAGATTTTCATTTTAATATTGTGATTTCGAATCCTAAAGTTTATACAATATTAAAAAGAAACTATTCTTTCTAAAAAGCTGTTAAAAGATGAATTCAGATAGTGTTTTCTCATAGCGTGTTTTTTCCTAATAGATCGGTAAATTGAGTTATTCTATATTAAATTATTTGTTAACTTGCAGTTACGGTACAGTACAATGCAACAGATATTTATTTTGTTATAACAATCTTCTTTTCTTTAATTTTTGGGATTTCTCTGTGAATTTAGTCTGCTTTTCAGAGGTTAGTGAAACATTTCTATTCCATTTTTAACGAATTTAAATCATTTACTTGATGCATTAAATATTACTATAAAACAATTTTCAATGCGCTGATATATTTTGGAATGAATTATGATATATTTTTGAATAAAATTTCATTTCTATTAATTGATCATTCTTCTATTAATTTCATTTATATTAATTAATCTAATAAAATTTATTTCTATTCATTTCTATAACTTATCCTTAACTAAAATTTAAGTATTTAAAAAAATTAAAAAGTCTAATTTAAACATTGAAAAAAAAACAGAATCTGATTACAAAAAACACATTTATTCAGACATACTTACATAAAACTATTAAATTTTTTAATTTTTTTAAAAAATGAAATTAAAATAAAATCACGAATTCTTTTTGTAAGAGCTTCAAACTTTTCGTTAATACTGTCAACGTATACTCTTTTTAATCAACTAGGTTGTCAGTTGAAGGAATTTTTTTTTTCGAAAATAATTATTACAAATAATTTTGATTTCACTAAAACAAAACTGCTTTCCTCATGTATTTCATTTAAAATTAAAGATAAAAATGTAAACGGCAGAAAAAACATGCAATCCATTTTACATTAATAAAAAAAATCAAAACACGTTTCATTAGAAGATAATAAATTTTAATAAAACATTTATTCCATTATTAAATATTTATTATATAATAGTAAATATATAAATATTTATTATTATAAAATACTTATTATGCAATATTCCCTATTTTAAGTCTTGCCAATGTGCAATACTTTTTGATGCGATACGAACATATTAAATTTCAAAATGAGGGCAGTAAATATTAAACCTTTCCTCATTAATTAATTAGTCTTTTAAGTACACTAAACCTTAAGCAGAAATAAATTAAACACGACTACGACATAATTACTGCGAGACATTCCTGGAGGTTAATGAGCGAAGTGATCAGCAGCTGAACTACTTACAATTGAATGGGTTCCGTATATATAATAATAAGTCACATTTTCAATATAGTCACATAAGTCAGTACAGCGTTTTTTAAAAATATTTCAGCGATAAGAACACAATTTTCTTGTTGTCAATAACGTATATCAGTATGTTATCTAATAGAAACTTAGGACACGGTGAAGTATCCAACAGGAAACAATAATAAGGAACAGTTTGTACAAATTACATAATTAGAGAAAACGAGACTTATCGATATATTACCCTGAAACTTCGCAACACTTTATTTTAAATACCTTATTTTTCTCATAAATGTGTTTCTTTAACAGGTTAGGAAGAAAAAGTAAGAGTCTTGATTTCAACAAGCTTTTCAATTAAATGATAATTATTACTCCATTACCTTATTCCAATGATAAAAAAATTTCTTCCGCCATTCTTTGGGAAATTTATGATGATACGACAGCTCTGCAAATATACATCAATAATAAAAAGAAAATGGAAAAAAAAAAAAAAAAAAAAAAAAAAAAAAAAAAAAANAAAAAAAAGGAAGAGCGGCATCAAAATTTACGATTGTGCATAAAGCAGGAAAACTGAGAAGACGACCAGAAAAAAAACGCACTCTCTCGAAAATAAATATTGACTCAGTGCGCTAATCGTTTTATTTTTGTAGCGACAGAATCCTTTTATTCAAACAGAGCAATTTAAATTTTAGAAAAGAAAAGATAGCTCGCTCAATGGATGCCATTAACAAAACATTAGAGGTGTCCCATTGGAATATTAAAGATATTCCGGCAAAAAATTATTACTAATAGGGATTCGAAGACATTATTGGCAATTAATACGCTTGCGCTCATTAACCAAGATGAAAGAATCGGACTCGAACTATGCCGTTCGAATATTTATTAAGAACTAGAAGTTTTTAAATCGATTAGGAGAGCGCCTTGTCAAAACATAATCTAAGGCGACATGCAAATTGGTCTTTTGGGAAAGAAAAAAAAAATTCAGCTGTTTAAAAAAACATTTCTCGCCTAATGTCGGATGAATTCTTGATAAATTCCCTTTTTCGGTTTGCAAGAGATTTTTTCCCCTATAACGACATTTTTCTCATATATATACTATGTATATATATATACTGACAACCAAGGGGAAAACATGCACTACTAGAATAATATTAAGATATTAAATGTTTTTTGCATGTTAAGTTTAGTTACCAGCATATTCAAATTCTTAGTTGTTTTACTTTTTTTAACATGTTCGCATATTTATGGAACAAAGGTGAATAATTTTTCGAAATTCTTTTTCGATTAGTAATCAATTTAATTCTTTACTCGAAATAGTAATCAATGGTTAAAAAAATCTGGGAAATATTTTTTTATTGGTTTACTTACTTTTAATTTGGGGCTTAAAATATTTAAAAATAATCCCGAATAATCTGGTTTAAAAAAATAAATAAAATAAACTGTCTGCACGTTTACAATTGTGACATAGTTCAGTTAGTGTAGTACAATTGTGTGATAGTTCAGTTCTCAGTTGCAAAAGCAAAATAAAGAAATATCATCGGTTTGGCGACAAGAGTCAATATACACATATACATGCATTCGTGTTAAAAAAAAATATAGATGTTCAGAAAAATTATACTTCAGAGTTGCATTTATTGAGTTCAATTTTTATTTTTAAATGCTTTAATTAAAGCATATTTTTTAATAATTACAAATTGTATTTTAATAATTACAAATTACAAATTTTAGTGCAAATATTTTCCGTTTAATAAAATAAAAACCTTAAACATTCAGAATATAATACGAGTTAAATGAATCAAAAATAAAGGTATGGAAATAACGAGCATAAATAACCGTTGTGCTTTATTTGAGTTGTTTTCGTTAATTTATACGTAGCATAAAGTACAACCCTACCCTTATTTGGATAAAATAAGGCAACTAAAAATTTAGTCAGCGCAAATCAAGTGAACTCAATTCATTATTACGAAAACAAAAATGCTTCAGCTACATTTTTTTTTTCCTTTTCTGAAGGCTGATTACAAAGCATAAATTTATTTTATTGGAGCAGCGCAACACAGTGACGTTTAACAGCGCTTCCCTCATATTTATTGGTTTTCAGTCTCCAATTTTATGACTTTCCTCATAATAGAAAGAAAAAAAGGGGCATAATTTATAAATCCGCAAAAGTTAAAGTCGATTAAGACTTATCTATTTTTACACAATAGAGTTACAGTTACAATTAAAAACGGGGAAGAAAAAAATTTCTAAAGCCAGTCTGGATATTTCGATAGAAAAGAATTAAAATAGTTTTGCTGGAAGCAATTAGGATGATGATATTTAAAATATGTCATCTCTGTCCTTCCCATTAAACACTTCGCAGTGCAGTCAGCCACGTACTACAGCCTGAATTTAGCCTGTAGGTACCGGCCGTTGCCATGACGATCGCTACGTCACGTGTTACGGTTAACGATGCATGAATATCGATAGGAAAAGCACCGCTACTCATAAACAGGTCAAAAAGGATTGAAGATTAGAAGTCAAATGAATCAGAGAAAGTTGGGGAAAAAAGGAAAAGAAAAGAAGGGAAAAAAAATCATTGCTTCTGTTATTCGAACAGAGTTAGGCAATAAAAACTCAAATGATTCCCAAAAGAGAGAGTAAATCATGTGGAAAATGGAACAGAAAAAAAAGTACCATTTTATTTGCTTAATTATTAAATTATATGCGTAATTAGAGTTTTACAATGAGTTTTTTTTCCATCTGCTACATTTAAAGTATTAATTTACATCTTGAAATAAAAGCACATAAGATTTCATTCGATAACATATAGGAAATTTTTTTTCAAAGTTATTAGTGCTACAAACTGCAAGCAAACATAAATCACTTCTATTCGATAATAAATATTATGTGAATTGTTTAGCTGTATAATATTTTTTATATTCAATTAATAACGCAATTGCATCTCTTTATTTTGTAGTTCCTTTAATAAATCTAAATAGTACAAAAGTTTGTTGGAAAAAAAAACGAAAGATCATAAAATATTAAAACTAAAAGTTGATTTTTATTACTTTTAAATCAAAATTACATTGCGGTAAAACTACAAATTAGAATTGAAGTCAGTTACAATGTAATGAGTCAATCTCTATCTTCTAGAATTATTTTTGTGACAAAAGTCTAATCAATTAGAATTTTAACCACGAAAAAAAAATATTATAATCACGTAATAAGGTTTTAAAAACGTTAAAAAATTTTAAAAAAATATTGCACTACAAAATTAGAACAAAGATTCTTTAGAACCCACATTCCAGAGCACTTAATAGTAATATATTAAGTTTTAAAAAAATATGAACATCGATTGTTCATACTGAATGTCATTAACACAATCCTCAGCAAAAATATATCAGTGAAGTAAAACATGGATATAGTTTGTATCAAAGCATAAACACTTAATGAAATCACATAAATAAAAATGATACATATATATATATATATATATTTTACATCTTTGAAATTCAAGAATACATTTGGTGACGGAAAAAAAATAGTTTATCACGCATATTTTGAATTAATGACTGTATGCTACATTTTGCAACATAATCAAGAAAATAATTACTAAGCAACAGTCTAAAAATCGTTTTGTCTGCAAACAAATAGTTCCGAATCAAAAACAATAAACCTGTTGCCAAAGTTTCAGTATAAATATTATAAAAAAAACTAACCACAGTTAAGAAGTGAAAATAACAGAACTCATTTATCACAGAAGGCAGATGCTTTAGCATTTTAAAGTTATCCAAAAATCAATGGGCCTAGAAAACTAAATGATGCAGAAAACACAATTATCAGATACCAGGGTTTGTGTACCAAAGCATTCTAGTCACGAAATGCTGATTAATTCAACTGTTCTCCATGGCAACAAACAAGTCTTTTAAAGAGGGGGTGGGGAAGGAGTAAAGGAAGAGCATCAAAAGAGGGGGGGACTAGGCGGAGTCCTATAACAAACATGTCAGAAAAATCGACAGCTAGGTCATTCAACTGAACTCAGTGAAAAATGAAATTAGCTTTAGACATATATTATACAGCCCTAGTGAACGAACCCTTTTTACCCATTTTCAGACACATTAATGATCTTCTGACTTGATTTGCATTCAAACAAAACATGAAGTGAAATTGGCACCAACCACCACCAAACGATAAGCATTTTGGTAATGAAAATAACTCAAAATATTGTGCTCCTTTCAATGGCAACACATAAATTTGTTTGCGCATTAATCACTTCCATAATGGTCTACCTTATTTTTAGAAATTGCCGTTAATGACTTCTCTTTCAGCAAAGTATTTATATACGTTTATTAAAATGAAATCGATGGCAAATTAATTCCTTAGCTTACTGAAAGTTAAAGAAGCAAAAAATTGAGGACAAAATAACTTAGAACGGGAGCAGATTGAACGTTACTACGCAATTGCTTTTTGAAGCAAGTTTATTTCCTTCACCTTCAAGTAGATTTAAGAAATATTTTTTTATTTGTAATATCCCCCCCCCCTTGTTTAAGATTTAACGAGTTTTACAATCCAATACAGGAAAAAAATTTCAAAATAAGGAAGACGTTTGCTATTGCATGTCTTGTATGAATTCTAACAATCTTGATGAGAAAAAAAAATAATTGGAGGGCTTAGGGCAATACAATGATGAGCCAGATTTTTCAAACAGTTCAGGGGAGCGGTTTTAATGATCTACGATTTTTTTTAACAACAACTTTCACATAGTTCAATAGATGTTACAGTGTATTGTGCTGTACTTAAATGAAAATTTTAGAAATGTGTGAAGCACTCATCTTGAAACATTACAAAGGAATAATTATTTGGAATTGGAATAATAATAATTTGGGAATAAATATTTTTCCAAAAATGTAATTCCTTACTATATTGTCTCAACGCATTCAATTACACAAAAGATAGTGATTTATTATTAATTAAAATATTACATTGTTAAAATTAACACGTGAAACCTCCAAAAAAAATACAACCTCTGCGTAGCAACTACCTTTACTTATGACCATTTTTGGTGGGCACGACATTTTTTTCCATTGGCATGGTGTTGAAGAAAACCTTCAGGAGAGACCATCAAACCTTTCATGGCGACCAGGATAACTTTCGAACCTGACACGCAAATAACCAATGAAGGGAAGAAGAAAAAAAAGAATGAAATGTGTTTATAAGTTTGGTGTGTAGTGTGGCTCTTGTATAGAGTATCCCTAAACTGGGAACAGCAGCTTTTTCACTGAAGAAAATAGCAACTTGGAAAATTAAAATTGCGTGTAAAGAATAATGCTCCTTAGTTAGCATTTTCAAGTCCATGAAGATGACCCCTAAAAATTACACACTTCCATGAAAGATCATTTAATTGTGGAACCAAGAGAGGTCACTCTGAAGGTTTCACTAATAATAAACGCTACAGTAGCTCGTAGCAGATCAATTCGGGAGTTACTAAAGAAAATTTTAAAATTAAACTTATACAAGATGTTCCTTAATGACTCCTTTCTAATTTTTAGAATCTTTGTAGAAAACAATCTCAAAAAACAATGCTCATTAAAATTGACATTTAATTGGGAAAGAATACGAGCGTTTTTAAGCTCTGCTCATATGCTAGCGAGGTTTTATAAAAGAAAAGAAAGAATTAAAATAGTTTAAACTTGTTTATTTGACGATGAAGTTTGAAGTTACTCTCTAGTAAAAGGCGCGTGCACTCTAGGATAAATCTCATCCTTACTCTTCCCAATTTCAATACTGATCAAGTCTGAATTAGAAAACATTCTCAGATTAAATATTATTTCTTACAACCCAACGTTAAAAAAATTTTTTTTATATGATTTTTGTTAAGGCTCGAAAGAAATATATCAAAGGTAAAAAGGAACAGCTTGTTTAGAACACTGATCTAAATTAAAACTATCACACAAACAAACCTCAGCGAAAAATAATTTAATTTGTAAATAATTCCAGGAAAAATAGTAAATCAGAGTTGAAATCAATTCTTTAATAAAGAAAGATGTTTTTCCAATCACAGTTTTAACGTTTATAGCAGTTCTTTTAATTTTTCATTTCGAGGTAAACCATAATGCGGCTTAATTTATTCTTCTTCAGCTTATGTACATACACCAAAAACAGATTCGATAATTAGACTATAGCACAAGGATTATAAAATTTCACAGTCTGTCCCAAATTAAAAACCAAATTTAAGATTATTCATGATAAAAAGATAAAAAAATCTTCATTCCTCTAATTAAATATTTTAAAAATACTTTTTTTAGGTTATAACGTTTAAATAAACTATTTTATAAAGTCAGGGTTCCGCTAAAAACAGGTTGATTATTTAGGGCTCCGTAGCCGATAAAAATTGGGAATAGCTGATTTAAACTATTCTTATAATATTTATTACTAAACAATTGCAATGCAATTTTTATTATGTTCCAGAGTCATATAAAATAAATAGAATTCTTCCAGAAGAAATTCCAAACTTGATTCAAACTAATCAAAATTAAAATGTATATCCAGATATGCACAGAAGAATTTTTTTCCCCTGATTTAAGCGAGTAATGGAAAAACTAATTACTTCACTTATACTAAAAGCAGTTGTACACGAGTTGTAAAATGTACGCAATTTAAAGAGAGAAAAAATAAGGACAAAATAAACAAACATAATTTTTTTGTTGTACTTCTTTAAAAAGTCTCAAGACAAGATTTATTCTTCGAAATAAAAAAATATAAATAAGAGACACGAAGGAACACAGTAGCATTCAAACGGATTTACAACTATAAGGCAATAAAATAAGATAAAAAGTAAAATAAAATAAACCTATATGCAAATGTAATTGGAAAAACGGAGCATAATATCACACCTTCAACATTTATATAGCATCTGCTTTTCCGATATGGAAAATAAAAACTATAACTTTGATACAAGTGAGAACAACGCAATGTAATTTATGATGGGAACATAAATAATAATAAAAAAAAACTGCTTCACGCAAAAGACAATTTTTAGACTCAGAAATCTAAGTAATTGAAAATATTCTCTGTATATTTTTAATATCTCAAACAATATTTAACAGAAAACGCGTTTTTTTTAAAAAAAAAAACATATCACTTCGTTTTTTAATAAAAAATAATAAATAAACTAACAATGTATTGAAATTTATGGTTTCATTTCACTAATAACGAAATTTTTGTTTTTATTAATCGATAATCATAACTCTTTTCTTTTTTAAGATTAAAATATTCTGGAAAGAGATGTTGAATTTATGCTTCAAATCCAGCAATTTCCTTTTTAAAATTTATAAAATGTGATAAAAATCTCGTCGAGTTTAAACAACATGATAATATAGGGAAAGAGAACCTCCTCTAATGTAGTGATTTTAGCTTATGTCGCACATTTTTAAATGCAGTAAATTGTTTTTTGTTTAAAACAACAATTATATATAAAAAATATTATTTCTCGTTAACATTTTGAACAATTCTTACGTGCAGAAACTGGGAAATTTTTTAATTATTAATGCAATTATTCTACTTTGTCACCAATTTTTATGGTACACACATTTCATGGTAATTTCCATTACTAATTTAAAATAGTCGAAAATACTGGAACTTATTTTGAGGCTATATTTTATAATTTTATTAAGGCTGATTTAATAGATTTTGAGATTTAATATGTTAGTCACGGTCGATTGGCAATCTAATTATTAAGCAAATCTGAATTTTAAAATGTTATTAATACCTTTTTTAAAGCTTATATTTTAAAAAATATTTTTACTTTCAGAATGCACACATGATTGAATTGAATTTCAAGAGAAATCATTCAAGTACACCTTCATTGCTTTTTGGAAAAGATGATAAAAGAATTAACAGTCAGTTTTTTTTTTCTAGTGCGGCATCATAAAAGGCGGGTAAAAGCTAAATTCCCATTCATTTTTCTCCTATTCAGGAAAATTAATTTATATTATCCTACTCGTTTGAACAACAAACACATAACCAACGGAAATTTGAATTTACTAACAAAATAATATAAACTGAATAAAACGAGGAGAAAAAGTTAGTATTTGAGTAGTTCACCAATGGAATCTTAAAATCCATACATATTTTTCCGCATTATTCCAAAAACAAATAAATAAATCACTCAAATTTTAATAAAAGTAATTTAAAAAATAAATCAAAAATCATCGAAATAAGAATTCATTATTCCAACGCAAATTCAATAATTTGAAAGCAGACTCAATTACTTAAAGATGACATCCGTCAAAGAAAAGAAATATATTAATACACTAAAAGCGAAATGGTGGATCTCTATTATCAAAACTCCTAAAAGTACTCCATCATTGAAGGGGCAGATGCAAAGAGTAGAAGCTCCTCGACAGCTGGCTTGCCCGCCATGCTTACACACACAGAGAACGTGTTGCTATGGAAACAAGTGCAGAAGGATAGAGATAGTGCATACTCTTAGTTTTCTTGAACAGCTATGACCCATCGTTAGCTTTTGTGGACAACGTCAAGTGTTTAGTGACAAGGGGCACAAAGCCTGCGAAATGTTAGTCATTAATATGGGGTTCTGCTGCATGGATCTGGTAGGGTGAGAGCGTTTTAGGTTGCAGAATAGAATTGTTTGCCATGCACTTAATGCGTGTAAGAGGGTTAAATATACTAGAGCTTACTGAATAAATCTAACATAATATAGGAAAATAAACTACATAAGTAGTCACAATAAACTGATCTCTTTAATCCGGTGTTTACTTATATAACATTTCAGAAAAAAACTAGGTTGGCAAAAAAACGAACAAAAGCATTTTTATTATTTGTTGAATTTATTCAAGATTTTATTTAATATTATTTTTTTTTAAAGAACAATTTCTGTTATGTTCTGTTCAGAAATACTTTTTCCAATTAGAAATTAGTTAATGACAAAATTGTAACGTAAAGGTCTGGTGTTAAGTTTATCACTTGCGATAGTGATCAACTTATAGATGGAGATGAGTTATTATTTTCTTCTATGATTCGCTATGGGTTTCTCATATATAACTTAAATATATTAAATATACATAATAAATTATTAAATAACTTGAATATATAAGTTATATTAGAAATATAGAGAAAACAACGAAAAAGACTTCTTAAAGGAGAAGAAAAGATATTTTTGATTAAGTTTTTAAAAAATATTCATACATTTAAAAAAAAAATTTTAAATAAAAAAAAAAAAAAATGAGGAAAAGATATAATCTCGATAAAATCTTTTCCTTACTTAATTTTATTTTCCAATTTTTTTTTTTCGCATTTAAATTTTTTTTTTTTTTAATTTATGAATATTTTAAAAATATTTTTTAACAATCATTTCCTTTAAAAATTCTGTACGTCTTTTCCCTTCTTTTCTCCATATTTTCAACTTATTTTATAAGTTCCATGTACCTGCAGCTTATGCGCAGTAAATAAAACTGATTATTATTTTCTCTTCGTTAATATCTTTTCTCCTTCTCTCTCTCTCTCTCTGTATATATATATATACTGTTGATATTGTACACATCAGGTAATTCAGACATTTCTTATATATTACCAGTCAAAATAAAGGTAAATGCATGTAACATTTTAACATGATTAAAAAAATTAATTAGAAATACCAGGATAGACATTATTTAAATAACTTAATTTACATCATGATTAAAATTGCGATTTAAATCACATGATTTTTAAGAAAAAAATCCTTGATCAATTGATTTTTTTTAAAGAAAATCATTGTTTTAAGCCGATTGGAATTTTTTAAAAATAAATCATGAAGTCGAAAATATTTGTATAAATATATTCTTTAGGGTGTGATTCTTTTTAAGTCCCCTTGCTGTTAGGATAACCATGGGAGGTTTTTTCCTTTCCATGTTACCAGGGTNTTTTTCCAGTATAAAAAAATTTCCCTGATAATTCCAGGTTTTCAAGGTTCTCCAGGTGGGTGGCCACCCTGGTTACGCAAATGAGGGTTAGTTCCGCCAAAAAGTCCTCCACGAAGGCAAATTACACCCCATACTCGGATCCAGGAGTTCCCTTGTCTTCTGGATTAGGTTCAAAATTACAAAGCTACGAAGTTGAACAATGCTAGTTGAACACTCAAAAATAGGTCGGCTGTTCAACGACGGTTATAATAAAATAAAATAAAGTATAGGTTAAAAACATATAAAAGGTAAAAACTAAATAAGGTGTAATTAGTAGCCGGGAAAAAAAATAACTAAGCATACACTCATATAAAAAAAGCCTGCAGTGACTTTTTCAGGAATTATATGGAGCATGAAAGGGAAATTTTTGAGTATAATATAATGAGCTGAGTAATAGGAGGAGGTTTCAAGCGCATCGAACAAAGCAAAATAAATGTTTCTTCCGTTCATTCAAGCAGTTACTGAGTGAGTAATAAGTATATTAATTAAAGGCATTGTTGGTAATCAAACGCGTAGGCAGTTCGAATCATTCGCATTTAGTAAAAAGGAGTGTCGCAATTTTATGTCACTTATTTCTCATCAATTTTAATTTCTGGACACATTGTGAAATATGGGACATAAACAATGCCATTAGAAAGGGCGCAACGACTTTTTTTAAGAAAAGAGCAGCAAAAAGTAATATTTTTTAGGTTTCGGGAGCCGCAACAAATTCAGATATAGAATCAATTCGTAATAACTTAATTATATCGTAGTGTTATAAGAACAATATCAGTTCATAGTTAAAATTAAAATACGAAGTAAATAGAAAAGTATAATGTTAATAAAAGTTTTGCAAAGTATCATCAAAAATTTTAAAAAACTATTTTTAATCAAGTGTTTTTTAACTCACTCCTTGAAAAGAATTATTCAACTTAATTTTTTTTAAACAAAAAAAGCTCTGCGATGTATTGTTTTATTTAAAAAAAAATTAATAAAAATAAAATTTCGAAAGTTCATTTGAATATTCAATTTTAACAAATAGAGTCAGGCTTTTGTATTTCGGAATTTTTAATTTTTATGTTAATTTCATTGTTTTTTCATCAAACTTTTTTGAATGGATTTTAAAAAAACATTTATAAAATTTTTTAAGTTAGTTCTTTCCAATTATTTTTGTCAGAAAGATGGGGAGCCACCTATTTATCACTCTAACACCATATTAGGTCGAGATCTGCAGATCGTGCACCGCTATTACGTTTCATTTATTTATCTACTTTTTCTTTATTTTCCATTTCTATTTTATTTCTTTTCATTTAAAGAAGTTAATTTTTCTATTATATCGCAAAATAAACTATTTTTAAGTTTCAAAGCATAAAATTTTTTTTTTTTTAAATACGAGTCACCTAATATTTTTTATAATAGCGATATGATAATGCCTAAAGCAGTTTCTCGAAGTGCCAAAGTCATCAATTTATCTGTCGAAATCAGAAAATTGCAAAACATAATGTGAAACTGCCAATCCATACTTAAAGATCAAGGATAAGTAAAAAAAAAAAAAAAAAAGGTNAAGTAAAAAAAAAAAAAAAAGTACGAGTTTAAAAGTGTCAAATTAATTAAATCCACGAATTAGGTGTTATTATTGGCTTCAAAACAAAATTTCTAGTCGAAAATTACTCTAAAAAGAAAAGTCTCACAAATAACAAGCATGTCACATAAGAACATATGTTTAGAGCTTAACTATTTATAGTCACTACACTGCAGACATTAAATTATTTATAACTAGCGATTTCATATGTTGCTAATATTTTTGTTTCTTTACGCAGGCACTAATACATGTTTAATGTTTAATTAATTAAGGCTTTTATAAAATTTGCTTTTCAAATTTGGTTTTAAACATAAAATTATTCGTCATTTTTAAGAAATGGTATTCATTTAAATAATGGGAGGTTTTTTTTGACGGTACCTTCAGAACATTTGTAATAACCATATAAAGTTTTGTTGCAGAACAATGCAATAAATTCTGTTCTGGTGGAAAAAATATGAGTCAAGATGAAGAACTATTAACTCTGGTTAAAATTTTTATTTATGCACTAAATTAACGAGCGTGAATAAAATAATTTGTTACAATCTTAATTTTAACTAAACGTCAAAAAATAATTTATTAATAAATTTTCTTAAATATTACGTAAGCAGTAAAAATAAACTCTATTTGATTGTAATGGGTAACCTGTAAATTACATCAACGAAGTGATTCAGGTAGGAAGGTATTCAAAGAGAAGAAAATAAAGTTGTTTCCAAATTCATTGCCAAATGGTTGTTTATTCTACAGTGTGGACTGTGAAAATGTGACAGAAAGAGCGTTGTAGACGATTGATCGCCCGTTAATGGGTGCCAAATGCGAAATAGCTTTTGTTGCCTAACAATTTTTTTTCTTCTTCCTTTTTTTTTTTCTAAGTGAACGGGAAGATTTTATCACGCAAGGTGTGGGTTTAAATGCAATAATCTATATTTTACAATAGTATTTTTTGCAAAAAAGATAAATATAAAACCATGACTCGATCATTACCGAACTTTGTCTTTGTTACGATAATGATGCGATATTTAACCCTTCGAAGCAGAATTTTTATTAAAAATAACATTGGTATTAATTTATGTCAAAATAAGTAAAAAAAAAAAATTTTTTTTTTGGTGTTTTAATATTTTACGGTTAAAAAATACAGCATGAAACACTGGTGTCTTTTTCTGAGTTAAAGGTAAAATCTTTATAACTATAATTTTTCCAACTTGCAGTTGTTCAGATATATGAGAAATAATTATTCATCATCAAAATTTTGTTAATTTACAAAATTAATTATTCATAAATTTTTGAATGTAAGTGAGAAAAAACTTTTTGAAACTATTTTTTTCTGTTTTTTTTCCTCTTTTTTTTCTTTGATTTCATATTTTAGTACAATTATAATTTCGATAATCTAACAGATTTTTTAGTAACTATTACTCAGTTCTTCATAATTAAAAAATGCCAAAATATATTAAATACATTTAATAAAAATGATTAATGAAATATAATTACAATGAACCCAATGCTTANTTGGTAAAAAATGTATTAAGACAAAAATGTATTATTAGTGAGTTCGAAATGAAAATTGAAAAACGTAATAAAAAAATCCAACTTTTTTTATTTGAAATGTATTAAATAAATGAATAAAACTCGAAAATGAATGAAAATAACTTGCTAATTAATATTTTTATTAATTTTGCAAAATAATTGCATTTCGAAAGTGGTGTCACTGAGTCTGCTGCGAGAATTTCTCAGAACGTGCTTAGCTCCGCTGAATAAGCGCTCAACGGGAGCACTAGAAGGAACTGCAGTATTATATTTCACATATAATTTTTTTACGATTGGATATCGGTTGGATTTTTTTTTAGAAAGCTTACCGAGTTTTAGAAAAAAGTAACGATTTCATTCGACATTTCCGTTACAAATACTTGTACTTTTTCCCTAAAAAAGTAACGAAAGTACAAGTAAAAGTACTAGATTTAAAAAGTAACAAAGTACAAGTAAAAGTACGTAATTTTTACTTGTACCGGCGGTACAAGTAACGAAAGTAAAAGTACTTCCATACATGGTAACTATTACTCAGTTCTTTATAATTAAAAAATGCCAAAATATATTAAATACATTTAATAAAAATGATTAATGAAATATAATTACAATAAACCCAATGCTTAAGGCACGGAACTGTCAATTGTGGAGGGTTGAAATGCTGACCATATTGCCATTATCATACTGTCAATAGTCTAGAAGTTGAGCCTTTACATCCATGACCCCTTTAATCCATAACTTTTGAATTACATAATAACTTGTGAATTGTGGAATAACATAATTACATTGCTTACATAACTACTTTAAAAATCCTGCTAATAGCAAAATTTTAAGATTTTTTTTTTTCTTTTTGATTCAGTCCCTTATTTCCAACGTTTCATAATACACTGAGCCGTTCATTAGCTAATATAGCAATAATTTTCACAATGATATTCTGTGAAAGTTTTAACATTGATTTAAAACTGAAGTATAATTATATTACAGATCGCCAAAATATAAAAATACGAATCGCTAAAAATAGCAAACCAAAGCAAAAGGTTTGCGTTATGGTAACATAACTTTGCAAAAATGGGATAAAATTATTTTATGTATAAAAAAATGAATGCATAAATGTCATTAGTCCATCTATTAAAGAGTGATTTAAGAGCTCTTCATAATCTTAAATTTTTAATATGCATTGCCTGTATGGCCACGAAGTAAATCCGAAGATGAAATTTATAAAATAAAAATGAACGTTTTTGCGTATTGCCTGTTTTTTTTTTAATTTCCGATCACACACATGTTTGAAAAGACTTTAAATCATTCCCTTATTCCCAATATTTCATAATACACTGAAAAGTTCGTTTTCGTAAAAAATTTTATACTGATATTCTGCGGAAGTTTAAAAAAATTGATACAAGCTAACAATTTCCTTTTCATGAGCACAAACGTTCATTTTAATATTAAAAATTTTATGTTTTAATTCATGTCACCTCTTTTCTTTGTCTGGCAGTTAATTTTAAAATCTATTAAGACCCCAAGTAAAAATAATAGTATTTTTAATTAGCATTATTGAAGAAAAAAATGATGAAAAGAAAAAATGAAAATAAAGCAATTATTCTTTATAAAAAAAATAATAATGATTTTTGCATGCATAATTTATAAAAACAAACCTTTGTAATGATCTTGACCGTCCATTGTTGTTCTCATGATGTCCATTAGTTGTTGCTCTAATGGGTGCCGTAGGTTGTCAAGGGGACTGCTTAAGTTACTTGAAATTTGACGGTCCTGCAAAACACATACAATCTAAGTGACTTGGACTTCATCCAATAAAAACAAAAAATTACATTTAAAGCAATACATGCATCTATTGCATGACGTAGCGCTAAATATCAAGAGACCATTCTAATCGTGCGTAGCATATCACCGCTACATCAACATTTAGTTAGTATAAAAAAAAAACACAAAAAAAAAAAAAACACAAAAAATGTAACTTAAAATCTAAGAGGTTAAAATTAAGGGTTAACATAGACATAACTAGAATTCTTTCAGCTAACTATCATATATAATTCATGCAATTTTTAGCATAATACAAAATTTATAACTGTTAATATATAACAATAGATTTCTTTATACCATATGGCACAATACGTAAAATAAATGAAAGAACTACGAAATTATTATTAACTTTAAAAAAAAGTATTAAACTGGCCTTATTAAGTATTTTTCAGGCATTAACTATTCCAAATGCACGTTAAATTAAATTTGAAAATAAATGCAAGCCAATGTCTAATAACGAACCTTTCTTCCGTAAACAAATAAAATATTTCAGCCCTTTCAGTTAGGAAATTTAATTAAAAAAGAAGTCAACTTTTCCTGGGCACATATTCACTCTTTTTAAGAATAAAAGAAAACAAAGTTGAAATTGCATAACTCAAAATTGCGCAACGGACTTTTTAGAACTGCTTCCAAGAATCAAGAACATGAATAATTATTTATTTTCAGTAACTAAAAAACATAGTTTTTAATAAGAGTTGCGAAGTTAGCGGATGTTTTGCGTTTTAATTTATACATATAAAATACGTTTAAATATATTGTAATATTTTTAAAGATAAACAGGTGTTTCGAAACTCATATAGTTATGCAAAATAAAGAATATTAAGTTTGTAATCATTAAAGAACAAACTTGCATAATTGTCACTTTCTAAATAAATTTTAAAAAATGCTTGATAATTTTAATAATGTATTAAATAAGTCACAGAATGAAATTTGAAAATTGAGTCTCAGAATAAAAATTTGGTCTGCGCGCTCTCTCCCTTTCTGAAGTAATTTGGTGCGAATTTATTTAATAATAATAATTTCATTCAGTCTAAGTTAAAACAGATTTCAAACGCATCGTTGGTGGGGTAGCAGACCAATATTTTACATGGCCCCTCTCTGGTGTAAATTAATGTGCGATTTAATTAAGGCTATTTTTCGAAGGCTCCGTCGTAATATGAAATGATACTTTATTGCGAATAATATGCTATTTTCATAACTGCTGTAAGTTTGCAACTGTTACTTATGACCGTCAGGTCAAGTTTAGCCTATCTAAAGTCAACGCTGTCTACGCCTATTTTGAAAATGCCACAAAACGTCAATATGGAAAAAGCCCACAATTTTGCAAAAATGAAAAGCATTTGATGTCAAATTTTTTAAAATTTTAAAACTTACTCCAATGCTTCATTACTTAGGTTCATAAAAATTTGCAAAAACTAAGAATAAGACAGGGATTTTGATAATTTTCCTCTAGGTTTCCACCTATGAAATTTAAATGTCGCCAAATTGGCTATTTTAAAAAAAGTTCAACACAACTACGGAAAACAGCGTTAATGTTATAATAATAATTTTGATGATTTTAACTTTGCATACACTATTGTTCTAGTATGTTTTTTAAAATGTTTGTAAAACTTTGCGTAATGCACCTCAGTCAGGCCTACAGACCAACAATATTTTATATTAGGCTACAGAATCTAGATTCTCAATACGAAGTTATTCTTTAAAAATACATTTGAAAGATTATTTTGAGTATGTGAAGTTGCTTCTTGAATCAGCGTGATATTTGTCAAGTACCTAAATTAATGCGCTTTTATTTATCATAAATTCAAAAATTCATTATGAATGATTGAACCTTTTGTAATCATGATTTCATAACTTACTTTCATTATTAAGAAAACTCAATTTTGAAACAAACGTTGAAGCAATGCGATGATTTTAAACTATATATAATTTAACAGTGAACAATTATCAGGGCTTTAAAAGAGACAAATAACTTAAATATTTAAAAAGTTATTAAACTTTTTTTTAAAAAAAATCGCATTATTGGCGACGTTTTTCCATCTAGATGAAAATTATCAAAAATCACTGCCTTATTCTCAGTTTTTGCAAATTTTTATGACTCCAAGTAATACAGCATTGGAGTAAGTTTTTAAATATTACGAACGCTATTTATTTTCACAAAACTGTGGATTTTCTCCATATTAACATTTTGCGCCATTTTCAAACTAAGCGCAGACAGTGCTGGCTTTAGATAGGCTAATCTTGACCTAATAGTCATGAATAGCAGTTGCAAACTCAAAGCTGTTATAAAAATTGCATATTATTCGCTAAAAAAGTCTTAAATTCTTATAAATTAACTATGAATGAGTGGATGTCCATAATCATTATTTTGTAATTTACTTTCATTATTACGAAGACTCAGTTTCAAGACAAAGTCTAAATGACGCAATGTAGGTCAAATGAAGGCGATCCAAAAATTTCAAAGTCCCACAAATTTAATGCGCAAGTGTAGAATAATTTATTATATTGCTGCATTTCTATAAGAGAGAAGGAAAGTTGCTGGCTCTCTGCCAAGACATGAATGCCGTTCCCACAATTAATGAAAATGCCGCAGTAGACTTGAACATTGAAAAAATAAACACCCTGAAAACCTTGCAAAATCCTTTAAAAAACAAGTCTTTGAATTGAATCTCTAAATTTGTAGGGAATCACGTGTTCGATCGACCCGAAGTCTTACCTATCCCAGAATTCGCGAGGCGCAACCCTTTTTCTGAAACGACGTCGAGAGCTGAGTTCTAAAAATAGAACTCACCTTAACATTCCTTCATACATTCAGACATAAAAGCAGGGATCTCCGTTTTCGGGTGAAAGTGGGATGCGGAGGGATCACGGTTAGCAGTTATAGGAGAGCATTATCCTACAGGAAGAGGGAAGGATATTTATACGCTGTCGTCAGACCTTTGCAGTTTATTTTCAAATTTTGTCTTTGAATGAATTGTGACGACATTTCTATTAAAAGATTTAAAGTTAAAAGGCAGCTAGGTCATATTATAGAAAATTGTTTGCTTATTGAATAAAAAGTAACTAACAAGTTAAAACATTTCCAAGCCACTTACAAGAATTATTTTTCTTCCATATTTTTAGGCATTGTAGTACAATGCAGCTTAAAACATTTACAATTCATTATATGTCACATAAATCATTAAAATTAAATATAAATGCATTTATTTCAACATAATTTGGATTAAGTGTAAAAACATTTGTAATAAATCGTTGTAATATTTTAGGGCTTCAGTTTTAAGAGTAAAACATGTTTTAATATGGAAATTACACTAATTTTTAGTTAAGAAACGTTGGAAATTGCATTGAGCATATACATCTTTAAGTAATTTCCACAAGTAAAAAACTAAGTTTAAAACAAATAACTAATATTATTTTCAGATACATAAGCAGTAAAAATGTGAAAAAGTATTTCAACGTCTCACCAGACGTCTTTCAAATATATATATTTTTCTTTAATTTTTCACTAATTTTTTTAAGTAACTATTATTATACTAATATTATTTTTTATATTTGCCATAATTTTTAGTTTACTAATTACTTCTTTAATATTTATTAGTTGAAGTTAAAATAAAAACTTTAAAAACATTGTTAAATGATCCACTCAAATTATATATGTCAAAATAATTTAAAGCAACAAATAACTGCAAAGGAAAAAAAACAAATCACAGCCTATGTTTGAATAATCAACTACAAATTGATGTACGAAATATACAGTTATGCATGGAAAAAATGAGTCATAAAAATGTCCGCTCAGTTAGATAATAAAAAAATTAAAGTGAAAAATTAAAAATTAAATTAATGAAAAATTAATATAAAATTAATTTTTAAATTTAATATAAATAATTTTTTGAAAAATTAAGTTAATACATTGTTGTGAGGAAACATAAAAAGATGTTTTTTTCTTACACCTTGCCTGACTATGAAATGCCGAGAACATTTAAACAAAGTTTAACTAATAGCATTAAACATAGTTCATTTTAGTACTATCTATTATTATTATTGCGGTAGCGCTTCGCGCTGTCGTGCCACAGGTCCCTGGTTCGATCCTCGGGCCGGGCAAGGTTCACTCAGCCTTTCATCCCTTCAGTGGGTCGATAAAATGAGTACCAAGCATGCTTGGGAACTAACACTGGGGGTTCCGCGTTCGGCTGACCACCTGACCGGAACATATGCTCCTGCACCCCAGAGCCCAAGGTCAAGAAAACTGAGATGGGCACAGTCGGCCTTGGCCCTCTTAATGGGCTGTCGCGCCACTGAGTTAGTTAGTTATTATTATTATTGCTTTAAAAAGGAATGCAAAATCTTCGCATTAACAGCTTAATCGGACCTTATAGTGTTATAAAAAAATAATAACATCCTCGAAATTTAATGATGCAGGAAATGATAATGATACCACAGCATTTCTTCAGAAGCAAAAAATAGGAATTCCAACAAAATTCTGCTCCAACAGAGTTAAATGTACTCCAAAATGGTTTAAGGTTCATTCTCCTGCACCTGTTTACAACAAAATGACCATATTATTCGCAAGACTTGAAACCAACGGATTTTAGCGTTTAATCCATCTTGAAGAGTTTTGTATCCCTAAAAATTACTTGCTTGTGTGAAGTAAATTGACTTTTAATACTTTTCTTTAAAAAAATCGAAATAATTTTAGTATTTTTTAATAATTTTAATTTATGTCTTTAATAAGTTCAACTACGGCATTAAGTTTTAAAAAAATAAATCATTTCAATTATTATTTTTCTTTATGTATCGTTGGAGATATTTAATACTTGGACGAATTATCAGTAGGTAGGGGAGATTGGGGTCAATTGTAACAGGGTACGATTGTAACAGAGCAAAAATTTCGAGTGTCGGGTTCTAGATTTGGTTCCTAGGTGGCGATCAAGGTATATGTAATAAATCTACATGTACACCCCTGCTGGCAACCATTTTTATGTACTTTTGAAAGAGTTACATCACAAAAGATATTTTCACGCTACTCAAGTTCTTTTTTTTTGGTACTAGAATATTGCATTGTAACAGAGTATTTTGTTTAAACAAATAAAAATCATTAACCGAATATGTAAGCGGACACCTTAATTAACATTTAAAAAAAAGATTAGTTTTGTTAACTAACTAGCATTGTTTTTAACAAATGAAGCTGAAATGGCGTCTTGGGGAGGATTGTAAAGGGACGATTGTAACAGCTGAAAATAAATAATCTTATGTTTACAAACCATTACTTAACTCTTTAAAAACCACCAATAGTTTCCTATATCATTTATATTATGTTGCATGCGCATTATTTTATTTGTCACCTTTCACAGCATAAATTAAAATTTTTAACCCCTTAAAGTTAAAAGTTTAACCCTTTAGGTCTCTGCTCATTATTATTTTTACTCCTAAAATATCACTACTATTTTGATCAATAAAAAATATATCACAACTATGATAATATGTATAATTAACTATATTTTAGTTGAATTTATGAACTGTTACAATTGACCCCGTAAGTGGGGATGTAACAAGTGCACGACTGTCGAAAATTGTTAATAACTAATATAATAACATCTAAAATAAGGTTTTTTTTTTCTAGTAGAGGATAGTCTACTTTACCCGTCTGTCAATTAATAGTAATAATATCTTGGATTTTTTGTTAGTTAAAAATAGTTAAGTAAAAAATGTTACATTTGACCCCACTCTCCCCTACACATGCTACTTTCCTTTAAGAGTAATATTTCATATTTCCTGTTATAGTTTAAAAACATTTTTTGAATACCTCTCGCATTTAATTTATAAACACGTCATTAGCGCCCAAATATCTTAGCGAAAACATACCGTATAGAAAATAAAATAATACACTTTCGTTACAGCCTTTATCTTTATGGTTTTGGACACGGCCTTTTAATTTACGGTCGTACTTGTAACATCATTATAGAAATAGTCTTTTTCTTTTTTTGGACCACGCGCGTAAAAAAAGGGGGTTTAGTTGTTCATAAACAAGGTCGTGCTACGAAATATTTTTAAAACCGATTCCAACATAGACGCATAAATAATTTTTCTACCTGGCAGACGACCAGTGTACCTTCCTTAATTATGGGGAGATGAGAACTTCGCGAAGATGCCAAGGTTTGAAAGGGTAAAAAAAGCACAGTCATCTGAATGAACAATAGGATGGCGTATATAATCTGGCACTAACTGTATAAAATGGAACTTACTCTAGCTAGGCCAAGGGTATTAAAAAAGGAATACGTTAATGCAAAAAAAGAAATGTTTCGGCATGACACGCATATATTTTTTTTATTCCTTTATAAAAAGAAATGCATCATTATATTCGTTGTTTATTAAAACATATAATTCATTGAAAACTGAGTTACGGCTTGCAAATCCTTTCTTAAAGAGTCTTTAAGTAAACAAAATGCAATCTGGAAATCATTTGCAATGCTGAATAGAAAAGCTAATTGAATGCAATTGTAAAAACTATTCGTAGAATACATTTGGTTTTTGAATAGCAAATAATAAAAAAAAAAAGGAACACCAGCATAACTTTTTTATCTTGTGATCGGAAATTTACAGATTAAGACACAATTTCAATGGTTCGTAGGTTAGGATATTAATTTGTTCAACTATGCTTATTGATTTGTTCAAAGGATATTTTAAGTTTCATAAGTTTATTACTCAGAAACTATGCGGTCGACTTAGTAGAGAGCCAGTGCGAGATACGAGTGAATAAAATAAATAAATAAACAATAAAATGAATACATAAACAATAAAATAATGAATAAATAATAAACAAATAAATAAAATAAAATAGAATTAAACAAAAATTATAATATAAATAAATAAATTAGAAAAAAAAAGAATAAAAAAACGAAGCACATGATAGATTTTATCTAGCAATCGGATTTTTCTTCTTTTTTTTTTTTACACACTAAGGTACAACTTCAATGGTTCTCGGGATTTAACCTGAACTATACAAATTAATTTGCTCAAACAATATATTATGTTTTTTAAGTCTAACACACAGAAATTATACCGCCGAAATAGTAAAAGGCCAATCTAGTATAAAAATTATTAAAAAATAAATAAAACAGTGAAAAAAATGTAGCTAAAGCATGGTAACGTAGGCTTTTAAGAAACACACAAAATGCATGTTGAAACAGAATAGACAATTGTAAACAATGAGTAGTAAAACTGTCAAACAAGTTAAAACCAACGCGGACGTGTAGCCATTTGAATTCAAAACCGACAAATATTAGAGAGCTGTCAGCATATAACAGTTACGTGACTCATTCATTTATATGTCCTGGAGCTCGCAGGTAAGGAAGCAATGGTTATAGATTTCAGTCGAGAATGAAGTCTTCAATTTCAGAACTTGCAACTTTCACTGATTTCGGACAACTTCTACTCTCATTTTATAATTAATGGCATTTTTTTTAAAAAGAAATAATTTCATTTTCTTTTTACAATTTTAATGATTTCAATTAGTTTGGATTATAAGTTTAATTATTGTTTTCAATTTTAAAAATATTAAGTTTAATTATTATTATTTTAATGCCTCGTCGTAGTTGTTCAATGGACATAATTTTGAATGCCTTTATTAATACCCTTTTAATAATAATGCGGGGTGTAATGTCCCTTGTGGTGCATTCCCGGTTATCACCATACGGTTGAAGCCCCCAAATCTGTCACAGTGTTGTCTCATTTTCTTTCTCTAGACTAATTATGGACAGCATGAAAGCACTTCACTAACAGTTTTTAAACAGATTGATCAGAAATATTGGGGAGCTATAATACGGCTAATGGTCATGTGCCTCGTAATTTCTATTAAGAAATAAATATTATGAAATAAACAAACTAAGAGAACCAAATTAAAAGTTCTTGAGACAGTAATAAATCATAAGAAAATCTGTAAATAATTAATAAATTATTGATTCTGTGCAACATATATAGTTTCTCTCACATTTTAAAAAAGGTGCAATCCAACTAATTTTTTTTGACTACAAATATTATGTTCGTATTTCAAGAAAAACTAATAATAAAACGGGAAAATTTTGTCAATTTTTTTATTACTTTTTTTTGTTTTTATTCATTTATTTATTTTGTTCAAAGAACACAGAAACATCAAAAATGTCCAGCAATCAATTCTTCAATTGTAATTAAATAAAACATACTGCACACATCCAGTTTTATAAATAATATATAGTTAGCATATTCCCCAGATAGGTATAAATTGGTGATAAGAATATTTTATAGATAGTATATCCCCTAGAAAAGTATAAATTGGTACCAGCAATATTTTTTAGCATATTCCCAAGAAAAGTATAAATTGGTGACAAAAATATTTCATAATATTCCCCCGAGAAAAGTATAAATTTGTGACAATAATATTTTTTAAACAATCTGTTTGCATGAGAGATAAAAATAAATTAAAACATTTGCGGATACGAGTATAATTAGTCAAAGAAAAGGTAAGAACCTGAATCTAAAACTTAACCCTGAACAATTCTTACGAGATAAAATTAAAGCTAAGACGTAAAAAACTACGGCGAATTTATAATTTTTAAATTTCATACAAATTTCGAAATTTTATAGCAGGAAATGAAGAAACAAAAAAAAACATTCATTCATACCAGAACAATTGTTATTGTTACTGAAATAAAATCGAAGTAAATTTTTAAAATACAATTCTTTCGAATTGTTATATAATAATTTTTATGAAGTAGATTTTTTTCTCTTACTGTGCTCTTATCAATTAATATTCAATTTAGTCAAAATAAATTTAAAAGACTGTTTTGTTTTATTTAAACTAATTATGGCCCAATATATATTTTGATTTAAACAAAAAGCATTTAAAGCAAGGCTCATTTCAAGGAAATGGTTTTTGTTTATAAAGACCTCGACAAAGACAAACTGATTTTCGTTTATGAATATTGTCTTTAAAGTGTAGGAAAGTTTTACATTTACTTTTTCTATTAAAAAATATTGTATAATTAACTGTCTTGTTCTATACAACTCAAAAACTATTGCCCAAGAATAATTTACGATTAGAAAAAGTACATTGATATATTTTATTTCATTTAACAACAAAATTTTAAAACTGAAAATACTTTTCATAAATGTTAGTCATAGAATCATTTTCGCAAAAAGTTTGTCATTTTTAAAAAAAAAAATTATTTATTGTTTTATTTATTCTTAAAAATTACTTCAATGAAATAAGGAGCATTAAAACATTAATTACTTAATGAATTTGAAAATTCCTAATTAAAAAAAAGTTAACACACAACCTTTTATTAAAAATATAAAAAAAAAAAAATAATTCGCTTCGTGATATAAAATTACTATTTGTAGAAGCAAATAAGCTATTTTTAAATCAATTGTGAATCAGCTATTTTTAAATCATATCAAATATTCATAACTGTAAGGTAAAGTTTTCTTCACCTCCAGCCAGCGTCTTCAACGCTTTTCCATAAAATTATACACATATAGTCTAAATTTTACTACGAGTTTTCACAACTGTGACTTTTTTATATTCCTAGGAGGAAAAAAAATTAAAAAAACAGCCTCATACATTAGAATACAAATTTTTAAAACATCAATCGAAATAAAAATTCTAGTGAAAAGAAAAAGTGATTATTAATAAAGCTTTAGCTCAAAAATGCCAGGGGAAAAAAATCATAATTAAGAATTGAATAATATAAAGTCAGAAGTAACCATCACTCTAAACAAAACGTGATTACACGAAAAATGAAGAAATTATTGACAGTTTAATTCATTATTCTTCACCTAATCTGTTAAAAAAAAAAGAGAGAGAAAAATGATTTTAAAACGTTCTGAAAAGAGCAATGTGAGGGGACTATATCATTTTACAAGAGAATGGGAAGAGAGAGAGGAAACTAACCGCTGCACTATTAATAGAGGCACAAGATGTGAATCACGCGATTCCCTCCCCCACACGAAATGTAGTAAAGAGTAAAGGATGGATCACTTTTGGATCTACGAAATTGCCCTAAAAGAATAAGTGACACTCTGTTGAACGTCATTCCCCCCTACACAATCGAAATGCAGGATCTAAAAAAATAAAAAAGCACAAAAGAAATTTCATTCTCCAAGGGTTGGGAGGGATCTGAAATTGAAGGTCTATGTTTCTATTTGGAAAAAGGGACAGAAAAGAAGCGATTTGGTCAACGCCCTTAGCAACCGCTTGCTAATCGATGCCCCCCACCCCTGTCAAAGCATTATAAACACTGAAAATTTCCTTCAAAAACTAAAAGTTCGATATTTTTTAATTTTTATTTCAAAAATCAAAATAATCCGATTTATTTTATTAAAATATTTTTTTTTAAATATTTAAATAGGATTATTTTTCCTTTTAAAAAATTCTTTAAGAAAATTGGCTTTCAATTAGTTAAATTTTATAAACATAATTTAAATATTATCACACTCAATACATAATTATCATATTAAATAAATCATAAACAACACATTTCAAACTATCTAACTGTATTAAAAATTGTTTCACAATAATACATAATATAAGCAAATGCGAAGTTAAAATTTATTAAATATGGAATAAAAAATATATTATTATAAATTAATAAAAACTCGGTAGCGCGACAGTCCATGGAGGGCCAAGGCCAACTGTGTGCATCCCAGTTTTCTCAACTTTGGGTTCAGGGATAGAAAAGCAGATGATCCGGTTGGGTGGTCAGTCGAAAGCGGTACAACCAGTGTTTAGTGCCCAAGCATGCTCGGAACTCATTTTATCGATCCACTACAGAGATGAAAGGTTCAGTCAACCTTGCCCGGTCCCAGAATAGAACCCCGGATCTGTGATACGGGAGCGAGGTGCACACAATCACCGGGCCTCATAAACTAATTACATGGATCTTTAAAGTAAAAAAAAGACAGATTGACAAATACTTCTGTACAGAATAACTCGTTATTAAAAAAAAGAAGAAAAAGAAAACACTTTAATAGAAAAGAAAGCTAAATTCATCTTTAAACAGATTTTTATACCCTATTGAGTTAATGTCTTTTTAATATGGTATCTATTTTAAGATCCCGTAAATAACAGACCAAAAAAATAAATAACTAACTAAATAAATCAATAAAAATTTTTGCAGACTCATTCGCATACAAAGTAAAATACAATAAAATAAAAGCAAAATCGAGTAGAGTATTTCCTCTTCAAGATAAAGTAGCAGTCACTTTTACAAATGTATCAGGAAGAATATGATATTGATTAAGAAAGAAATACAGTGATGCAAAGTAAGACATCCAGCTAGACATATTGTGCAAGAGAAGAAATTGCATTTCATCTGGGTGTCTTGGAACAGAAAACTTGAAAACAATTGTTCTACGACAGGAAAGATGGATATATGGTAGCTAAAGGTTTGGGCGAAAGAACTAAGAACCAATTCATCATCTTGCGGTAGCCAATAAACTTCAAGCTCTTGAAATAAATCACACAAAAATACACGTGCGGAGTTGTGAAGTAAAAAATTGCATTTATTGTTTAATTAAATATGCGTATTAAAAATTTTGAAACGATGTTAGAAACTGTAAGGTACATTTTATTAATTCAGAGTAAATTTCTTTCATTTACTGTTTTCCCAATATAAAGACAAATATATAATTTTATTTATTTATTTATTTATTTATTTTTTTTTTTTTTACGTGAAACTTCAGTTACATGAGACATACAGAGCCAGTTTCAGTTCGCATAAAAAATAAACAGTATATTCTCGATATCTCGAACTTCGATATTTTGAAAACCTTGTTATGTCGAAAAAATATTTTTCTCCTCGGTGTTATATATCCACTTAATGTTAATTTGAAGGCCTTTGTCAAGAGTTTCCTCGCAAAACTTTGTTACGTTCATTTTTTTTTCGAAAAAAAAAAAGAGTTTTTTCGGAAAAATCAATACGTAAGTTTAATGAAAACTAGTTCTTTTATATTTAATGCACAATTATTTTTGTCTAACTTTTAAAAGTAAAATTATCATTGTTGTATTTAGACTTATAATCAGCTATCATTGCATACATATTTATAAGTTGTTATTCTTATGTTTCATGACTCTATTTTTTAGAGTCATATTTTAGAATATTTTTTTCTACTTTTTAGAACATATTTAGTTCTGAACTTGTTATCTCGAAAATTCGTTATTTCAAAATTTTTCAAAGATGAAGCGTCCCTTCAACTTTGAGATATCGAGAGTACACTGTATTTTTTGCTTCATTTTATTTTCATAGCGGCTGTAATGAATTTAATATCTATATCAATCAATTATAATTTAATTATTTAACTTAGTGTGATAAGGACAATATTAGTTAATATTAAAAATGAAAACTAACTGTATTATATTTTTAAATTAAAAAAAAAACTTTAAAATTTTTAATCACTTATCTTTAACTTATTAAATTAAAAAATGCAAGCTTTCCCCGTGGAAATGTAATTTTTTATTATTATTATTTTATAGTATATGGATTATACTTACGTTTTTAATTTTTCAGCTAAACCCTTGAACTAATTTTACTTGCTTTGATTTTTTTTTATTTTTTTGATTTTTTTTTTTTTTTTTGTTAAAGAAAAAATTTTATTAAAAAAATTGCTATGTAAAAAGATTTTTTAAGAATTTATAATTAAAAAATGTCCATAAAAAATAAGGAAAGAATAAGAAAGCTCGGCATTGATACTACTAATTCAATGTTTTTAAATTGTTATTTAACTAATTCAATGACTCAATAATTGAGTGAATTTTGCAACAAATCAGAAATATTATTTAAAACCGGAGAATTGATCTCAGTAAATTGTAATCTCAGTTAAAAAAAAATTTTCAGCACAATTTCAAAGCTCGAGATTTAGAAAGTCGACTCCAGCTTCAGATCGATGAGTACAAGCTTGCCTGGGAAGTAAAGGCGGTCGGGTCGCAATGCTAATCACATTGCCCTCACACCACCATACCCACAAAGAGCTGTTGCTTTACTTTAGAGGATAGTTTTAAAGTTTTGGGGGAAAATCCTTTCCTTAATAGCTTTTTTTTTTAATGATTTATTTACCTAAAAGATAGATTTCTTCGAAAATCGAGTCAGTTAATATGTTAAACATTTAATAAGTAAAGTTAGAGGCTTCTTAAATATTACGAAAGAGCTTAAAGGGACGAGATGAGTTGCTAATTTCTGCTTTTAAGGAGGGGAGTAGATACTAGATGCAAAAAACATTTGAACAATCCCTAAGTTTAAAATAATAAATAATAAAAATTCTAAATATTTAATTTTGTGTAATCCAACTGTTCAATGTTAAAAAAAAATTGTTTGATTTGGACGTTTGAAAAAGTTTATTTATAATTTTAAAAGTAATTAATAATTAAGATCTAAAGAAATAATAATTGACAATTACCTGGATCAAAATCAGGATCCAAAAACCTTATCCTTTAAATAAAATCAGTAAATTAAATTGAAAAACTAAAATAGCTTATTTTCAGAAAATCTAGTTTTAATAAAAAAGACCACAGATTTCCTTAGTCGACAAGAAATAAAAAGGAAACACCTGTTGATATTTCTTTTCATCTGAATAAACCTTTATTTATCCTTTCAGGAGATATGACGTATTTATTTTATTCGTATTGCATTGAATTTCATGTGTTACAGACATATAAAAGTAGTTTTTTATTCATTTTTTTTATACTGGCATATTACACTCAACCATGCTAGATAAATACATAGACATGTATATGATAGATATGTATGCATGCTATATATATCTTTTATGTGGCACCATTAACTCGGGTATTTCTCTATCGATTGGCAACACTATAGTTATTATTCATTTTGTTAGGTTTTCTTAACCCTTTGAAGCAGAATTTTTAAAAAGCATTTTTTTAATACTTTTTGTTTATTATGTTGTATTCATTTAGGTCAAAATAAGAGAAAAATATTATAATTAATATTTTAATAATTTATGGTTATGAAATACAGCATGAAACACCTGTGTCTTTTTACGAGATTAATGCAAAATCTTCTAATCACAACATTTTAATTACAACATAATACAACATTGAAATTTATTGAATTTACAAAATTATTGATAAGTTTTTGAATATGAATGAAAAAAAATTTACTAAAATTTTTTTTTCTTTCGAATTTTATATTTTTATACAAATATAATTTCGATAATCTAACAGATTTTATTTGGTAACTATTAGACTGTTTTTTTTTCTAATCAAATAATACCAAAATATATTTTTGCGTCAAATATATATATATAAAAGGAACATCGATGTCACACCTGCGTCAAAGGGTAAAGTAATGATTTAAGTGGTGTTAAAAAATAAATTATACACTAAATATTGATTTAGAAACAGTCTGTTAGGTTGTTTCAAGTAATAATTTGAATAGAGTTGAATAATCAGTTATACGTCAAGTATTTATGTAGAATAATCTTGAATTTTATAGAAATAAAAATTTAGTTACGAAGCAATTATTTGATGTATAGATGACGAAGCAAAATGCCAGTAGAAGTTTTAAATATAAATGGATCACCGAATGCTGTCACACCATTAAGTATTGGTGACGGAGCTTGCCTTTTTCGAGCAATAGCGTAACAGGGGTAGAACTAATTTATGGAAACACTTTTATACTGACTCTATGTAAACAATCTTTCTTTTCTCAAATATTTTGAAAGATTTTACGTAACAAAACTATTGTCACAACTTGAAAGATCATGCTTGAAGCTTTTTGAGTGGTCATTTTTATATAAGCAAAATTTGAATCGAACTTTAAATTTGAATTGAACTTTTTTTTAGCTTTAACATCAGTAAGTCAGAAAATATGGGATTGTCCCGTACGGTTTGTGTGATTTAACTGCTGACGGTCAGATATTAAATTGTTTTCTAAAATTCACAATGTAAAGAACTTGGACAATATCTCGGACATCGCTTGAAAATAGTTAAAACTGAAATCAAAGTACTTCCGCCTGGGGCGACAGATAGGTGGTGAAAAAATTAAGGTGTTAGGATTAGAGAAGAAGTTGAAGAATTAGAATATTTAAGCCGCACCTAATAGTTACAATGCTTGTAGTTTTTCGCGGGGTTTCGAATCTGAGTCGCCTCAAAAAGAGGCTAACTCTCCATCTTCTCTCAGAGCCATCTTAATTTGTCAATAATTATTAAATAACCTTAGCCATAAGTGTTGATATTTTAATTACTTTTCAGACTGAAATATGATAGTTGTAACACATATTTTTATGCCAAATGTCAATGAGTAATATTTCATATTATTAGTAATAAATTATAAATCGGCATCGTACAATATAAATAATAATATAGTAACAATAAATATTACAAGTATAAGAGTTTAATTAAGATTTAATTATAATAGTATAAAGTATAAAAGTTTGATTAAAACAATTATTGTAATGCGTTCCGAATACTAAAAGACGAATTTTTTAAAAGGGGGGGGGGAATGACGAGAGGAATTTTTACATTTGTGAGTTTTTGAATAACTTGTCGGATATCCTTTGATCATGAGTTGATCAAATGGGAGAACTCATTTACAAGTGAATAGAAAATATTCCGCTAAATAAAACACATCGGACATCAATAGGGTTGTTCAACTATAGAAAATAGTGAATCAATCTGATATTAGATGAATAGATTCGCACACCATGAAAAAAGGGATATTACAAATCGATTAACCGAAACTGGCTAAAGAAATTCACCGAAGTCAAAAGGGTTTTATATTATGCATGAGCTATTAATATGGAAATAACATTTTGTTACATGTTCAAAAATAGAGCATTGTAGAGCAATCGGATGAAATAAAATAAGAAGGTTATCAAAAAAATGTGTTTGTGAACAAATGTAGAATTACTTTAATACCAAATTATTAAGCAGAGAATTCTGTATTATTTGAAATAAAAACTTGAATGCGTAACTTTTTATTTGCAATAAAATTGTAAATGTTTAAGTTATCCTAATTTTATTTATTGTGGTTTTAAATTTTTATGTATGTAGATGAAAATAAAAACGTTTCTTTTTAAAATACGACTAAAAGATTAAATAAAGACTATAAGAAAGGGTCATTCAAAAAATAATTCGATGTTTAACAACACTTTCGTACCAATTATCAGGCAAAAACAATTTGTATTTATGAAACATATTATTTGCAATAAAAACGTGAATGCTTTAGTCATTATTATTTCCTTTATTTACATGATTTCGAATTTTTATTTACGTATATTAAAATTAATAATAACAGAGATTAAAATGATTAATAACACAAGTGCTTCTTTTAAAAATACGACTATAAGAAACGGTAATTTAAAAATAATTTGGTGTTTAGCATAACGTTTGTTTCAAAATATCAGGATAAGAGTTTAACATTTATAGAACAAACTATTTGTAATAAAAATGTGAATGTTTTAGAAATTATTTAAATGAATTTAAATTTTAATATATGTAGATTAAAAAAACTTTCCTTTTAACTAATATGTTTCTTGTATCTAATATGCATTCTTTAAATGTGTTACTTTTTAACACATTATTAAATATGACTATAAGAAATAATTTAAAATATTATTCGGTGTTTAATATTAATTGTAAGTTAAAAAATTGTGAAGCTGAGAAAATAAAATAGGGTATGCGTGAATTAATATTGTATTTTCTTCATAAGTCAGGAATACTATTGAAAACTCCGGTTCAAATTGCGGTATAAAGAACCGGCATTTTGGGTGCATCATCCGTAAAATCCATATTTTTATTGTAAAATATTATACCGGAATTTTTACAGTAATACTTATTTAATTAAGGTATGTCAGCGATTTTACAGTAATTATTACTGTAAAAATTACCGCGTATCAGATTTTTGTTAGGTACAAAAAATTTTCCAAATTTTTGTTCCGTATATATTTTTTTTTTTTATGGTTAAAAGTACTGGACCCCTGCGTGCCGGTACTTTTTACAAATGAAAATTAAGGTTGTATAAAAAAAATTGGAAACGAACTTATTCTGGGAATTTCAAAGCCAAGAGTTTTAAATGCAGAAGTAAAACAGAAAAGATTTTTAAAGAATATTCCACTCTAAAACTTTATAAAAAGAATTGAAACCTAAAATTCGTTTTATGCAAAGTTACATAGCTTATTTGAATTCAATCCTAAAGTTAGACTACTATAACAAAAGAGTTAAAGCAAAAAAAGGGGGTGCTGTTACTCTCACGCGTAAGCATGAAAAGTGTTTGTGATTTTCTTATTTACTTGCTGACAAGAGGGAGGAGGAACGTAAAATTTCCAGAAACATGCTTACGTAGTATATGAACGGCAAGATTCCATCCTACCTATTAGAATATTAAAACCTACATTCATTTAAACAATCAGAATCAACTAACACAAAATAATAAAAAAACAGCATTGCACATAAACAAATAACTCATTTCTTCATAATACCTTGACTATATTATTTTGATAATAACTTTTGAAAAAGGAAAGATAAAAGTTTTGCGACCCAAACTTTCATGAATATCAGCATATTCATGAAATTTCCCTCTTTGCAAAAAGATTATTTTTATAGCCAATTATTCCAAGATTTCGTCATTTCAATACAATACTTATTTCAATGGTATTGTTAGATAAATTACAGATAATAAATATTTGTTCAACTTTACTCCTCCCATATCATATCTTAGTTCAACTATAGGATAAACGACAATTCGAGGCAAAAGAACGAATGAATATAGCAGAAGCCTCAAGCCACCGCCTTCAGCACAGCATCCCCTGTTTGCTAGAAAATGATGTGAGGAGGATTTCCCACTGGCGTCAATTTCCTGCTTCGCAGAACATCTACGTTTCCTGGACAGACTTCATCTAAATCCTTTCTGACAAATACAGGATACATTTAAATTGCAATCAACGAAATCATATGAGGCCATACTATGTTCTGTACAACAAACTTTTATTGAACAAATTAAGCGTATAGCAGATTGATTCGAGAATAAATTCATACTACTCAACAATATGCTATAAACTGATATTCCAGTTTGGGTACTTTCGAAGACTAACTGTAATCAAATGAAAAATGGGCGGTTTTATATAAATCACTGCGGAACTTTCGCAGTGTTTCTTATGAAATCATTGAAGTTATTTTTACAGCCTTTTCGACCGACTAAGCAACGAAAACAACTTAAAGGAAACGATAAGTTGCGATGAATAATATTGATTTATTATGTACCAGGAGTTTACGGAGTTAGCTAGAGCTATAAAATTTATAATAAATTCAGTAATTCAAAAATTATCTGAAAAGAGTGATAAAACGTAGCAAATGTTATCACATAAAAAGTATAATTTGCACAAAACATCATTAGATTAATCTAAACTTCAGTTATAAAAATATAATTAGATGTAAATGATAAAATGCAATTTCAAAAATTTTCTAGTTTCTAGGGTAAACGAAAATAAACAGAATGATTAAATATAAAGATATTAATAATTTTCTTTCTAAAGAAAAAAAATTTATAGAAATATTTTATTATTTAACATAACCAAGATACTGACAGATAATTCTTTTTCTTAAACCCACAATACATTAGTATTTTGCGATTAAGAGCAGAGGGCAATCCAACAAAAGTGGAATATTTAAATTCCAAATGAAATAAATTATGCATGCCTTTTTAAATATGATTTATTTATTCATTTTTACATAATTGAAACACTGACTATTTCCTTCAAAATAAATAACATTAAATTAAAACTATTTTCTCAATATATATAAGCTCTCGATTCCTATATTATATATACATATATAATATATGACTATATATGATCCGAGATATAAAAGATTAAATTTAGAACTTACAAATTATAGCATTTATAACTGAAAAATATTTTAATCTGAAACAAAAAAATAATTTCTCTTCAAAACGATGTCATTTTATAATCGTTTTCTAATTATTGTTTAATATGAAATACCAATACGCTATTTGAATTAAAAACTGTTGTAAAGAAGTAATTTATAAGTTATGTAGTCAAAAGCTTATTTTAAATAATATCTCTAATATAAATATAAATGAAAGAGCTTTCTTATATGTACTTGATAATAAGGAAACATTTTCTTTCATTATTTGATTGAATGGATGAGAATGCATAGAAATAGACGTAATTTTTATTAGGGATGGGGTGTAGCAATCACAATGAGAAACATATCACAAGGAAAAATATATTACCAGTTTGACTTAATGATTAATTTTAAGGTTTATTACAGGTAATATTAATATTGTCCAATAAATTATTTTAAAATCCAGAATTAAAAATTAAGTTACACCAATATTAATTGGTTTTTAAGTAATAATATATATTTTAAAATTTTCCAATAAAAAATTTGCTACTAAGTCTAAAATCCAAATTCTAAATAACTCGTACAACTGATAAATACTAGAGTAAGCTTATTCATAAGAATTCGTGACGAATAGAAAAAAAATTATGTTTTTTAATTTAATTTTCTACATAAATGCATTAGTTCTTAACTAACGAAAAGAATAATAGTTAAAACAATAAAATAAAAGAATACAAAAGTAAAAAGTTAATAATAGAAAGTTGGCTTACAGGGAAAAAGAAAAAAAAATTTTTTGATTAGCTAAACGGAAACAATGAAAACATTTACAATGAAGATTAGTATATAATTTTTTTTTACAAAGCTTAGGAGAGGGTGAGGGAAATGAATAAAAAAATAAGAGGAAAGAGATTGCTCTTTTTGAAGCTTTTCTTCTAGAACGGATGAATCGATAAAAATTAATCGATAAATTTCAACAAAAGAAATGATTACAAGATTATTTAGTGGAAACCTAAAAAATGCTGGATTATATAAGACCAGTTTAAAAGAGAATATATATTAAATTGTATAATTATTAAATTATTTTAACCAGTAAAAATATAAAACAGAAGCCCGTTTTGGAATATAAAAACAATGAACTAAATAAAGTTAAACTGCGTCTGAAAATTTTCTTACGAGACATAGATAGTTTCTTTCATAAAAAAAAAAAAAAAAAAAAAAAAAAAAAAAAAACGTAAGTATACAGGCACATATTGTAAAAAAATGAAAATAATAACATTTTAAGTTTAAATTATCATAAACGAATATATGAAAGAACAATGTAAAAATTTTCGAGAGTAGATTAATATTTTTAAAAAAAAAAGTTGACTAAAAATCAATCAATTAAAAGAAAACATTTAATAATCTTAATCGTTATAGTTCTTCCAAATTAAAAGATAGAGTCATAAAAAAAGTTAAATGTTTAAACTTTCATAGTTTACGGTTTCTTAAAGAAAACACACACGAAAAGTATTTTTATTGAAATTAGTCACGAAACTGGACAAAAAAAATTTTGACTAGCAAATGTAAAGAAATGCTGCACACTTGTAATATAATAATATCTAGTATATTGAAATTTTAGTGTCTTATCCTTATCCAGTAAAAATATAGTCATATCATTTAAAAATGAAAATTGTAAGTTTTTTTCTTGTAACAATTAAAAAAGTTCAACGCCAAAGTACAATGTGATCTGCATTTAAGTACAAAAAATGCAAATTGTAGGGAGAAAAAACTTGGTTTGATTTAATATACTGCCTTAAATGAAAATTATAATTTTTGACATTTTCAGGAATACCATAAAGATAAATTTTCCGTTAAACTTTTCAAAAAATCCTAATTTTTATTAGGACCATAAACATCGAATATTTTTTAGTTTACTTTACAAGTTTACTTTTTTTTTTTGCTCTATGAAAAATTTTGTATTCGTATAATCGATCACAATTTCTTTTTCTTCTTTTTTTAAACAATGAAGAATTTCAATGCCATAAAAGTAGGGTAAATAAAACTCCACAACTGTAAACGAAAAAGAAAATACTAAAATGTAAAACGAAGTTCAGTAAGAAAAATAGAAAACAACTAGAAAATAAAAATAAATGAAATATGGATGAATCCTTCCAAATTCTTCCTTCTTTTAAATGTGGACGACTTCAAGAACTTGTATTCTTCATACATACAGCAATATCTTCGACACTCGAAAGTTTTTGTTTTCTTTTCATACAAAAGAACAATATTAAGATGTATGCTACAACAATTCTATAACGAGGATACTTTTTCTTCAAAATACCTGAACGAACTCCAAGAAATTTTCAAACATGGCGCACAGTTTTTAAAAAGGTAAGGCACGAGACGATTGATGTTTCTACGTGAAGACTTACTGTTTGAGGAAATAACTAAAAGATAACAAATAGTCACATTTATGTAAATTGTTCCCTTCTGAATTCCAGGCACCGTAAAAGGTAGTTTATTACCCAAGAACTATGCAAGTTATTCACGATATTTATGTCGAGGGTATCATTTCTTGAAGAGGCCTTTTGTTATTCTCGAGTAACAAATTTGTACCACAAAAGAAAAAATTAAAGACGGCAACCTATGAAGTTAAAATAATTTTTTGAAAAATTAAAACGAAAAAATTCGTTAAAGTAGAAAACAATTTATAAATAAATTCGAAAACAAATGTTTAAAAATATTTCGAGAATTGTCAAACGTGATTCCTTGTCAACCCCTCCTTCTATGGACGAGGAGGATAATAGGACTTTCAAGCTCAATAATAGGACTTTCAAGATATTTTAAAAACTTGCAAAAAAAATTTTTCGATGAAAGTTTTGAAATATATGTTTAATAATTTTGACAATGTCTAAATTATCCCTTTTTTTAAAAAAAAAAAATCTTTGAGCATCCTCCCCTACACTCATAAAAAAAAATGTCTGGATAATTTTTTTTTATTTTAGTTAATAAGTTTGTGAATTTAAATAATATGTCTGTGTTATAAATTTAAATAATTTTTCAGAAGTTTTAAAAATAAAAAAAAATCTTGAGCAATTTTCAAATTACTTTTCGTTCAGATTAAAAAGTTATATTTGGCCCCTGGGCCAAAAGCTGTGCATTTTTATAGTAAAATAATTTTTTATACAAAATGTACCTTACATATACAAAAGTATCTTATGCCAATGTTTCAAAGTCATTTTTTCGTATATTTAAAAAAAAAAAGTGCCCGTGAAGTTGGTTTTGCCAGCCTATATTTTCAAGATAATACCAGGTAACTATTTATGAGTTCAAGTTTTCGTAAACTATGCTTCATGCAGGCGAACATATTAGTAGATATAAACTATTATTGCTGACCCTACAATAACACAGAAAAAAATATATATATCGTGTTCGATTGATCAGTTGAATACGTAGCATTTAATTGAACTATAATGATATTTTCGACACTGATTCTAAAATATTCGAAATATTAGTATTTTTCAATGCTAAAGAGTGAGATTTGCTATCTGTGATTTTGCAAGATTTTGCCACCAATTTGCAGAGAAAACGTTGATACTAATTATTTTGTTAGTGATTTTAAAACTCTTTAACTTTATATTTTATTAAGAACTAGCAAATCACGCTTACTAACTACCTTAACCATATCAGTGATAGGTCTGTTAGGTTTTCAAAACATCAATTTTAATTATTTTAAAAAAATTCGAATTCTTTTTAATAATTTTAAGTAAGAAATGATGTTTTAAGAATAATGTAACGATTTATTAACGTTGGAAACTTATTTAAGTGTCGATGCTCAATTTTCAGCTTTTTTGAAGCTAATCTACTGCAAATGTATGAGAAAATACAAATTTTGGAGTAGATAGGAAAATATTTTTTTTTTTTAATTTTTAGATTAAAGCATTTTGGGCTATCTTAAAAATCATTGGAGGGTTGGGACTAGTATGGTGCAATTTTAAGCAAAAATGCTTATTTTGGAAAAGGATGTAATTTGTTAAAAATATATATCAGGTGGATTTCAGCTTCTTGGTGCTGAAGAGAATTTAGCGCTAACGACGTTTCCGAAATACGTTTCGTTCAACTAAATTTAACGTTTTTCATTGATGAACACTAAAGAATTCGAAATTCAAAGAACGCAAAAAAGATTAATAAATTATAAAGAGATTAATTATAAAAAGATTAATAATTCGGTTAAGAAATTACATTGAAGATAATTGAATATATATATTCTCAATCTAAGAAATTTTAAAGTTTTCAACTTACAAAATCTTGATGCGGTCTGCATAAATCAATTCAATAAAAGATCCTTCTTTTTAAGATCTTTAGATCCTATTAAAATCTTTTAAATGTAGCACTTGGATTAAATTTAGCCATAACTATTTTAATTTCAAATAAATAAAGAAACAAGTTAAATATCGATTAAATATATTAAACAACACACCAAGGACCGTGTTGTTTAATCGATAATCCAGTCAGAACATTTGTTAGGTGTCCATCGAAATAACAATCCAAACCGATGTTGCATTCACTTGGATTAAATTTAGCCATAACTATTTAAATTTTAAATAATAAAAAAAAACTGTCAAATATCGATTAAATATGTTAAACAACACGCTCAACGATCCTGTTTAATCGATAATCCAGTCACAACATTTGTTAGGTGTCCATCGAAATAACAATCCTAACCGATGTTGCATTCACTTGGATTAAATTTAGCCATAACTATTTAAATTTTAAATAATAAAAAAAAAACTGTCAAATATCGATTAAATATACTAAAGAACACGCTCAACGATCCTGTTGTTTAATCGATAATCCAGTCACAACATTTGTCAGGTGTCCATCGAAATAACAATCCTAACCGATGTTGCATTCACTTGGATTAAATTTAGCCTTAACTATTTAAATTTTAAATAATAAAAAAAAACTGTCAAATATCGATTAAATATACTAAAGAACACGCTCAACGATCCTGTTGTTTAATCGATAATCCAGTCACAACATTGCTAGATGTCCATCTGAATAACAATCCAATCCAAACCTATGTTGCATTCGCTTGGATTAAATTTAGCCGTAACTATTTTAATTTCAAATAAATAAATAAAAACTGTTAAATATCGATTAAATATACAAAACAACACGCTCAACGACTTTAAACTAAATATAGCAACTCTCGGATTTCTTCACAATCATAAATAGAAACAGTCAACATACGAACATCGAAATAGGGAAGTAGGAAGACAAGTGGAAGAAGAAAAAAGTGATGCGGGCAACTGACTAAATTCGCGGCCCACCGCACCATTTGTTACATTGACTTTTGGAGAAGATAAAAAATTTCACGCCATCGAGCGAGGGCAATCATTACAAGTTGTATTATAACGGTAAGGAGAGTATAAAAATGACAAATTTCACGGAATCTTAAATGGACCATGACCTTCGAGGCTTAGCTTTTTATTTAGTATTTTTTTTTTGTTCTTCACGATATTTGCACGCGCCGTTGCAGCAGTGTGTTCATGCCTGTATTTTTGCTGGAGACATAGGTATTTACCTCTCTTCCGCATTGATCACATGACGTATTGCGGTGCGTCTCACAGCTGATTGCATTACCATTCTACATCTTTGGCACGGAGCCAAGGAGTAGGAGGAGATGATGTGCACACAGCATCTTTGTTTTTTCTCGTCGTCGTTTTACGCAACTCAGGTACGGTCGTTCAATATCGACAAATTGATAAGGTAAACGAAAACTGTGCGAGGACTTATCTCCTTTTTGTGTGCATGAAGGAAAGGGGAAAGGAGATAACGGGGATGTTAAAAAAAGAAAGAAAAAAAGAATATCACACAAAACCACGAATACGAAAAGAAAGATGAAAAAGGAAACAAATTAATTTTTCCCTTACCTCGAAAAAAAGGAGTATAGTTCAGGCGATTAATGTGAATGTTCTGAATTCAGCACAATTTTTTTTTTCCCTTTGAGTTCAATTATTTATCAGAAATATTCTAAAAGTAATTCTAAAATCTTTCACGACCTATTAAGATATCTAATGCATTAGAATAATTCATCTTAGAAAAGGGGAGAATTTTAACCCATACTATATAATTGAAAAGAAAATTTTGTTAATGTAAAAAAAAGAAAGAAAGAATGCAAATACTGTGTGTTCAAAAAGGATTTATAAAAATCACAACTTGATTGGTTTTTATATAATATTTGATGTTCTTAAAATAAAAATAATTGTTTAAATTATAACAAATTAAGTTAAGCGAAGTGAAAAATTGGTTTCTAAAAATACATACTTCAGTTGAAGAGCTTTCGAATGTTCAGGATTGAAAAGAAATTTTAAATAAAATATTTTTATAATAAAATACTTTAATGCCGTTTTCCTTAATTACCTCAAAGATATGTCAAATACAGCAATGAAATTTTATTCGAAAAAGTCTTATCTCCATTTGATGTTTCATAAAGAAAACAATCTATACAAGTCATAAAATAATTTATGAAATGAAACAAAAAAGAAATCAAAAAGAAAGCCAAGCAGAAATTATATAATTTAGAATTTTAAAATAGTATAAAAATGAGGAAAAAAATTTGCTTAAAAAAAATTTTTTTTTTTTCTTCCAATGGCAGAAATTGGCAAACTCTTAACAAAAAAAAGTTTAACCTTCTAAAATCACAAATTTAATTATGAAATATTATGCAAGCTTCGTTGCTTGTTTTTCAAGTTCTGTTCAGACTTTTCAAATACTGCGTTTAAATATAAATAATTAACCTTAAGAGATTGCTCAATCCTACCATTGTGTAAATGATTATAAAACTCTTCAAACATTAGGAAAATATTAGTCATTAAATAAGAAAGTACTGTTTATCCATAGTATTTCGAAATTCCTCACTCTGCAATTGTCTACACTTCGATTTTAACTGAATATTTAACTATCAAATTAAACAACATATTTAACCATTAACAAAGCTAAAAAGACAACAATCCCAATGTGAATTAAAAGTTGAGAGATCACGATGGCAGATTCATTTGAATTTGGGAAAATAAGATTATTCTTAAAACTTAATATTTATACATTTTTTATTAATAATGTGAACACAGAAGTAAATATTAAAAAAATGGAATTGATATTTAACTTATTCTAAACTCTATCGAATAAAGAAAAACCAACGGAAGTGAAAATTAAAAAATTAATACGAAGGTAAAGTAAAATAAACACGTCTCATTAGCAAAGTTTAAAAACTTTACTCTGGTATTAGAGCAGGTGTAAAAGACGTCAAAACAATTCTCAATTTTCAGTGTATGGTAATCATTTGGAAAAATTCCTGAATTTCGCAGAAGAAAAATATAAAAACACAATTTTTGTCACTAAAACAATTAAAAGAATTTCACAAGTTTTGGTTTTAACCACCTATCACACGAAGCAATTATAAAAGAGAAAATCATCCGTTTTAGCTCACACGTAACGTATACAAATAATTATTATTTTAATCAAAACTCATTTAATAAATATGTATCCATTTAATAAACACGCGTCCTTGAATTGGTAAAGACAGTTTTAAAAATTATAATTACTGATTGCTCTTAGAATTCCCCTGCCTTGATTTTGGGCATTTAAAGGACTTTAAAGCATCTAAAAATAAATATCAGCATAGAAGTTAACTAACTCTTTTTCGCACACTGATTCAATGATTCAATTAACAAATCACTATTTTAATTTAATTTTCTTATAAGATAACAAATCTGAAGATTAAGAGAGATTAATTTTTATTAGCTTACTTAAATCTCTGTTATCCACTTCCCATAAATGGAAATGAGAGCGTAATCAGGTCTTGGGCTAAAACGATGTTTTTGCAGCAAAATCCTAGTTATTCCTCTTAACGCACTTAAAATAATCCTCCTCAGGAAAAGAAAGGAAGTTCCTCCAATGATAACGCTTCAGCTCTTGTTCTAGGATTTCGCTATCATAACAGATAAGTGACAGGAAGAAAAAATAACATCTGCTGCTTTAACTAGGTTTGAAAGCAATTTTTTCATCCAAAAATTATAATGCAAAAGCTTTATATTTTTCAAACAAGTTACGTAATCAGAAAAAAAATTAAATTATGTCGATTGCTTAGGATTCTGAGTATTTATACGGTGAATTTTTGTTCGAATTTCAATGCTAATTTTGCTTTTAAAAATAAAATTATGTTTAAATTTGCAAAAAAAAGGAATGTTTTTCGACTAGTTAAAGTTAGTTATTATGGAAATAGAATTCAATAATTTACCACTAGTTTATACTAAGCTACTATAAAAAATCAATTTACCCGTTTTTTTTACTTTATTTCCATCAATGTTTAATTCAAATGCATTCTAAGTAAAATATCGCTTTCTGTAATTTTTCTAAGACACGACTGTAGAAATATTGATTCGCGTTCTTGTGGAACCTGCAGTGCATGCAGAATTAGTTTTGTTCTTCAGACGATATGGCGGTAAATCACGCTACATCGCAAGTTTCAATTCTGTTTTCAAAACTCCTATTGCTATCCTAAAACCCTATTGCTATCCTAAAACAAACACTATTTTTTTTTACAGATTTTATTTGAAGTTTTTGGCTAGAACTGAAAAACGAATTTAGCTGCAGCTAGATTGCTGTAATGTTTGCATAATCGCGGTTTTGTTTGTAAAAAAAGAAAAAAAGAATGGAATTCAATACAGTATAAAATAAACATATAAATTACCAACACAAAAACGAAATATCAACTATTACCTTCACACAGCATTTCTCATTTTAATAGTTTTTGAACAGCAAGTTCTTATAGAAAATGGTTATGGTAATGGATCAATCAGGACAATAAATAAATAAATAAAAGTTTACAATTTAAAATAAACAATTCGTCTCTTCATATCGGAAATTTGATTTATTGAAACGAAAAAAAACTTGTTAAAATTGTAAAAGTTAAAACCATTTTTTAAACAAAGTTAAATCAATAGAAAATTAAAAAAAAATAAACAAACTAAAAAATTATTTAACTGTTTCAGTTGCTAACAGAACAGTTTTACTTTTTTTTTAATTAATAAAAATTTTAAGAACATAATTTTAAAAATAAAGTGTAAGCCTTTATTGCTTTAGGTTTCTTCTTGAGCTAAAACATCTAGAGGCTAAAACATCAACCTGATTTAATTTAGTTAGTGAAATAACAAATAAATATTAAAATAATTTTAGCAGAGGAATTAATAACTAAACCTATCTAAATATAATATAAGGTTCCTAAATAATTAAATAAAATAATAAATTTTTTAAAAAATTTAAATGTTTTGGTGTAATATAGGAAGAATTTTTTTTTATAAACATATAAAAATATTTTAATAATAATGAAAACAATTTTTTATTACAAGTGAAAACTTCTTAAAGCAATGATTGTCTTTTTAATTATGAGAATGTTAAAAATAAATAATTGATATGAAGTCATAGATTAGAAAGATGAAAATTAAATTTTTTTAATAAACTTATACTTTTAACAAACAGTGAAATAAATTGATAAAATAAAACCTATTTTATAACAAGAGTAAAAAGAATGATCTAATTCAAAAAGCAATGTATAAAAAAATAAATTTCTAAGCCTATGTATATACTAAAAAAAGGACTAATTTATTAAGAAATAAAAATTATAGTTATTTCTATTCTCTGATTAACGATCTTCATCAATTATCTAACCATGTACCATATTTAGCAATTATTTAAAAGCTAAAAATAAATGATGAGATAATAGCTATTAAATATTAATCAAATAATATAAATAGGGTTCCCATGGTCTGGAAAATTTGGTAGCTAAAGTGAGATTTATCTAGGTCTCTAACTATTAATTTTAAGCTATTAATTTTAGCAATTAATTTAAAAATATATTTGGAAGCAAAAAAAAAATAACTTGGGAATAATTTCTTAAGTCACAAATGATAGTTAAATTTAAGCATTTTTCAGTAGTCCAGAAAAATCTTAGCTACAACTGATTTAGTTTTTCTAGGTCATGTGAACTCTGTATTAAGTTATTATCTAAAAAGAAACCATTTTCTGAAGAAGAAAAAATATTTAATCAGTTTTTGCTAAATTCCTTAAAAAACTTTACTAATAATACCAATTCTCTTTATTGAGTTTATGAATTCTTTTAAACTGTGCTATTATTACATTGAGAAAAACACAATAATAATTTATGAATATAACTTCCAAATATCAAATAAAATTTGGGATAAAATATATACACTACATTATTTCCTTACAATTATAAATTTATAGAAAAAACATTTTATGGAGAAATAATACTAATGAAAAGAATTTTTTAAAATAATCAGTTTCCATATGTAAACACCATCCAAAATTTGAGGATCCAAAATTGAGCATCATTTTCACCCGACTCTACTATTTTCAACACAGAAAAATTCTATATTGTTTTTCTCTTTTCAATTCCATTATAATTTATAGAGAGAATTTAATAAAAAAAGAAATTTTTTTTCACACTTACAATTATTTTATCAATTGAGTTTTAAATCCCTATTAATCTGTAATACAATTACTTCAATAAAAGTTCCAAAGTATTCCATACATGAAATTCCAAAACATTTAATTAAAATTATCATTAAATGAGTACAAATTATTATTTTGTTTTAATTATAAGTTTTTAAGAACATTTTATGGAGAAATAATATTAGTGAGAAGAATTTTTTGAAAGATTTTTTATTGTTTCCAAATGAAACACCATTCCAATTTTGATAACTTCATTTGAGTCTTCATTAATTTTTGGCACAACAAAAAGATTACCTATTTTATCTTTATATTTTTAGGTTCAACCATACTTTAAAAATATAGAGCATTACTACAATTAAGAATTTTTAAAAGGAACGTTTAATGGAGGAATAATAATGGTGTAAAGAATTTTTTAAATTAATCAGTTTTGAAAACACTATTTAATTTTAGAAGATTGAATCTTCAAAATAATGAATATAAAATTACCTGAAAAGGTAAGATGACATTTCCATCTCTGTTTTCATCACCAGAAATATCATAATTCGAATTTGTTCCAAGTCCATGAGGAAATGGTTTTCCAACGGGCATCGATGTACTGCGGCGAAATTTGGACGGTGATATAACCATAGAATGTTGGCCAACATTTGTTTGGGTCTTCTTCATGGGAGAGATGGGGCTCATATTTGGCACGGACCTTTTATGATTTGAGATGTTTACCGCATTCCAAGCGGATAGGGTGTTGGGTGTTTGTGGAGTTGACCAAGCAGTTTGATGGGGGCTGCTCCAATTTGTGTAAGCTTTAAATAAATTAGGTTGAGGCTGATGCCTGTTTTGAGGAAAATTGTGAGCACCGGTTATTGCACGCCTCTGAGGTGTGTGTTGTTGAGAAATATTTAACTGAGGTCCCATATTGGTGCTTAATATTGGATTTGTGGAGGATGCAAAGTTTTGGAATGGCAGTGTACCATTCATAGTTGGAATCCCTTGAACGAAAGAATCATCGGTACCAACTGTAGACCAAAAACTTGGTGCTGTGGATGTGATATTAATTGAATTGGATGATTCTGAGAAACCGAGTTGCAAAGGAGAAGATGTAGTTCCCGGAGAAGATGAGTCCAAACTTTTTTTGTCGATCTGAACTTCGTCGGTTTCGGAGTCGTCATTTTTTTTATTTCTTAAAGAATAATCATCGGACCCATTTTGATCTCCATTTGTGGTATTATCATTGGAAGGGGACAGCTGTTGTAGTTGTTTACCGGTGGATTTATCAAGCAGGAGATCATCTTGCATCGTATGCGAGACTGGATCGCTTGGGAAAAATAAAGAAGTATTGCAGGAATTAGTTTGGAAATCGACAGGAGATAAAGCTGCTACGCTCGAATTTACACCAAAATTATAATCCCCCATCAGACGGCCAACGTGATAGCGTAGTTATTTATTTTGTTTATCAGCTGTTTTTCTTCTCGGCCGCAGAGAATGTTATGTGCTGCGTTCGACCGTCCTGAGTAAATGCGCACTGCAGCAGCACACCGAAACCAAACGATAGGAATATTTTTGTTTTTGCTTTACGTACAAGCTGTTGCCAACAAAACTATTGATTTTTTATAATATAAATTAATTTATCAGAAATTTATATATTTTGAAGAAAATAACGATATAGGTTTTAAAATTTGAATGACAAATCGTATTTAAAATCTAACATTTTAAAATCAAGGAGTGAAATGACTGAACTGTGGTTCAAAATTTTTTTATTCGACATAATTTAGATTAAATTAGAATAATTTGGAAGTTATTTGATGTTAAATAAAAATTAATTATTTCATGTAATAAAAATTAATCATAAGGATTAATCTAAATTTATTTTTAATGTTATTTCATAACACCCTGTTTAAGGAGAAACTAGCAATATAATTTTTTCAACCGTTTAAACGTGAGGAATTTCTTTTGAGTAAAAATAAACTACAAAATGCTTGTAACTGAGAAAACGCGTGTTATCCGTTCATACTAGTTTGAATAATAACTGTAAAAGTTTTCTTTTGAGTTGCACAAATCTGGCAACATAACTAATCTTGAAATGAGAACTGTGATTTTGTAATTTAAATAAATACTTAAACTTTATGTAATGAACAAATTTTTTTTACTTTATTCTAATATCATGGTGTAATTTTTGTTAGTCAGCTTAGAAATTATTAATTTGTTTAAATTTATTAAATTGAGTATTTTTTTATTACCCCCGTAGAAGTCATGACTGAAGAGAGCGAAGTTATATCAATTCCTCCTTCAGAGGAAGTAAGATCTATTGACGTGGATGAAGCTGGTCAACAAGAGAGGTACTTGTGGTTAATTGAACCGAAAATAAAAAATGAAAATATTTATGTAATATATTTTCATAACGTCTTTACGCATCTTTCATTTCCTTATGATAATACACACAGGCTTAGAGTAATTGCAATGCATTTAAACATAAGCTGCTCCTGTCCATTTATAGTAAATAAATTGTCTAATTAGTGCTTACTATAATATTTATATAATGGAATATGTAAAAAATATCTATTTTAAATTTTAAACCAGCAAACTTTTATTGAAAGTATTTTTTTAAATTTTGTACCTCTTTCTTTGAAAATTTAAAATTCTAACAGGGCTTTTAGAAATTTTGACTGGTGAGACACTTGAACATTAGCTGCTGGTCTACTTATTGAAAGATTTCCTCATAGGTACCTATACCAAAATGATCACAAAGTTTTAATGACTTCTAGACAGTAACCCATGAGAAACTTAAATAAAACATCACAGAAGGAGAGAAATTCAAAGCGTATAAATCATAGCCACCCATTGACAAATCTATACACAGACACTTCTATTTTTACCCTCTATAATTCTGCAAGTTTTAAATTCTTTTGGCAGCCTTTGCGATTGTAGTTGGCGCAAACCGGAATTGATGCTGAAATATCTTCTCAATATGTAGTCCATATTATAACTTGTAAACTCAGTTATCACTAAAACTGATTGTTTTGACTGTAGTATAATAAATTAATTACCAAGAAGAAAGCAGGTTCGTAAGATGTAGGAAGGTCAGTAGGTGTATTGTTTTTATTTACAGCAAAAACATCTCAACCTCTAATAATCGTCAAGTCTTGGTTACTTCTGCACAGTGGCCAGCAAGAAACTAGAAAAATCACCTAAGAGGGTTAACTCATAAGCACTCTAAGTAGTGACATGTTTTTTTTTTATTTGAAAAAAAAAAATAGTTAGCGAGTTCAAAATCATGATACAGAACCAATCATGATCTATCTTCTATACAAGAACCAAGCAATGGCACATTTAATTGACCTACTTTTTCAAATTAATTTTTCAAAAAATAAAAATTTATGATAACAGTATTTTATAATCGTCTTCGACTAACCGACCCACTTTTTTGGGTTTAGAACTGCTAATGTTCAACTCCGTAGCCTTGTAATTTTGAACTCAATGGAGAAAACAAGGGAAATCCTGGATCAAGTATTTGGAGAAATTCACCTTCGTGACGGACTTTTTGATGGAACTAACCTGCATTTGTGCATCCTCCCACAGGTAGCCTAGCGGCTAGGGGACTCTTAACCCATGATCCGTCAACCACTAAGGATATTTTATTTCAGCACTGTGGTGGGTGCAAGCCAGATTCTTTTAAACGGGGAGATTTCTGTATCGTGATCTGAGGCAGAATAATCGCCAAGTCTGGGAAACTTACGGGCAGTGACCCATGATAAACTAAAGAAAAAAACAGCACAGAAAGGGACCAACTCGAAAGGTATAACTCATAGCCACCTTCGGGCAAACATCTACATGTTTTATTTATTTTTTTAATTTGCAAGTTTAAAATCTATTTGGCAGCTTGGCGATTGTAGTTAGCGATACGGAAATATCCCCGTATCAACTAGCCATCGCTGGGATTCGAACCTGGTTCACATCCTCGGAAAGCAAACGCTCTATCCCCCGAGCCATCAAGGCTCTATATTTAAGCTGTTTGCTCTTTTTAAAGTTCAGACAGAAATACATAAGCTAGTAAAGATTTTCTTAGAATTAAACTCCCTAAACTGTGGCTTTTTTAAATTTTCTTCTGTAAAAGAGCTTCAGGAAAAATATTTTTGGACTATTTACATTGAAATATTGTAATAAATAAATTTTTTAGGATAAACTGTTGGGTGTGCTTTGGAAGTACCGAAGACGATAGAGATGCTGAATGGGTGCAGCCGTGTAAGTGTAGAGGTACTACTAAATGGGTTCATCAGACTTGCTTGCAGCGATGGATTGATGAAAAGCAAAAAGGAAACAGTTCAGCCTCTGTTTCATGTCCTCAATGCAATGCAGAATATATACTTGTATTCCCACCATTTGGTAATTTTGTTATAAAATATTTTTACTACAAATATTATACAGCTATTCCAAAATGTCCCTGCTTTTTGGTTTTAATTTAATGTTGCTTATAATACCTTGCATGTTAGCGACTAAAATGCAACACATTTATTAGTCTATGAGAAGGCGAATGAGGGATATCAAACCTTAGCCAAAGTATATATAAATACATATGAGAAGAAGGCTAACTTCCTTAGTCATAGACATAATGTAATCTACTGATGGTATGTTGACCTTCTTTCTTTAGGATATTAGTTTTTTCTTTGAAATATTTTATGATTTTGTTTTATTAATAATTATCTAGCTAATAACTTTACAAAAGACTAAGTTAGGGGTGCTCAACCTGCGGCCCGCGGGCCAAATGAGGCCCTCCAACCCTCGATGTGCGGCCCGCGACCGCAATCTGAGCAAAATGAAGAAGAAAAAAAAAAATCAAATATTTGCTTTTGAAAAATAATAAAAAAATTCGGTAATTTAAATTTACACTTAAGTTTTTGTCGCACGCAATCTCAATCAATGTAGTTTTTCGATGGTTAACGCTACGGATTTAGCATAGTTTTAAAAATCCCAATATTTTTAATACATCATTATTACGAATTTTAATTACCACTTTTGACGCCTTTCGTACGTGCCGATTTCATCGTAAATCCAATGACTTTCGGTAGTTATTGCTACCCATTTTCAAGTAGTACCTGAAATAGCGATTTTTGAAAGTTATGAAACGCTTTATTTGTGCAAACTTCATGGAAAATCTAAATGACTTTAGATCCTTTCTTCAACAGTTATTGCTGCACATTTCCGCCCGGTTTTTAAAACTTCGATATTTTAGCACGATATTATTACGAATCGCGAGTAAAGAATCGCTCATTTAGATAACCATTTTTTGACATGGCTTATTTGTAACGATTTTATCGCAAATCAAATTATTTTGCAATCGTTACTTTAGAAATTATTGCTACACATTTCTACAAGGTTTTGAAAGTACCGATATTTTTTATACGCTATTGCGACATTTTAATTTCAAATCTCGCATTTAAATTACATAAAATTTTGATGGACTTTATTTACTCCAATTTCATCTGAAATATTAAAGTATTTTGGTTATTGTTTTAGTAGTTATTACGTTTTCCCCGTGATTTAAAAAGATTATGATATTTTTAATACTTTGACAGCAAGCGAGTTTTGAATTGCGCATTAAAATAATTATTTTTTACGTGCTCTGTTTGTGCCGATTTTATCATTTGCGTTGTACCGATTTTAACACGAATTTTTTAAGAGGTTTTTCGAAAGTGTTTTTTCTTCTTTCCCGTTATTGCTGCATTTTTATTTGTGATTTAGAATATACCTGATATTTTCACACAATATTACAACTCGTGAAATTCGATTCAGCTTTAATTTTTTTTCGTAACTTAAAAAGTAATTACGTATCTTAGCCAAATCAACACCTTCCCAGGAAAAAAAACCGAGATGTGTTTATATTAAACGCGGTCCGTTTTGCAAAAAAAAAAAATTCAAAACATGGCATAATTCTTTAGTCCCATGAACACGTGCAAGTTTAACAACACACATCGAACCTATTCTTTTTGTTGTCACATGTAATTTAAAAGTCATACATCGTAATTTGTATTTACGCTATCTGAAAATTGCGCATCGCATTTCGTATTAACATTAACGAGATTTAAAAATAATCCATCGCGTTTCGTATTTACGGGATTTAAAATCACATATCGCGATTCGTGTTCTGGCGTTTAAAATATCATCCGTTGCTACTTTTCTCGCAATTCATATGCACGCGTTTTAAAAACCATATATCGCGATTCATATTCATGCATTTTAAAAATCAAGTGTTGTGAGTAGTCCTTTCGCAATTTAAAAGCCACACGATTCGTATTCACGCGATTTGAAAAACAAGCATCGAGTTTTTTATTTACGCAATTTAAAAATCACACATGGCAATTCGTATTCAAGCAATTAAAAAATAACACATAGCAATTCGTATTCAAGCAATTAAAAAATAACACATCGCTATTTGTATTTCCGCGATTTAAAAACCCAGAAAGGAAGAACACCATCTAGGACAAATTCCAAAACTGATTATGTTATTTGCTCTAAGTTTAATACTACCCACAACAACAGCTTCTGTCGAAAGACTGTTTTCCAGAATGAATTTGGCCTGTTCAAAATTACAGAGTAGTCTTTAAATACAATCATTACATTTTCATTTAATGGCTCAAAAAATATCACATGATCAAGTAGATAAAATTATCACAATATTCAAAAATTTTGCAAATTACAGTATAACCATTAAGAAATTTTTTAAACCATTTTCTACCTTCTTGGAGCATTTTATATCATTTATGATTATATGCTGGGAAATGATTTGTATATCATTAAATTTTAACTGTATAAAAAATTTAATCAAGATAAGTTTCGTAAAGTAATGTAAATTTTATTGATTGTTAATTGATTGTGTATTAATTGTAAATAGTAAGTGTCATGTTAAAAATATATTCGTCATAAAAAGTTGTAAACAAGTATCTTAATAGTTTTTTATTATTAAGGAATATAGTTCCTTAAAATTTAATGTGTTTTCTTTCTTTCTTTTTCTTCCCTCTCTCAGCCTCTTATTATTAATTTAAAATAAAAATGTCTGAAAGTTAAAGTACATTCCCTAATAAATGCTAAATCTTATTTTCCACTTAAGGGGTTTTGTTTTAATCATTTTTAACCCTATAAACTTTCTTTAAATCAAAGTATTTAACTTGAATTTATATTAATAACTAGAATATTTATTTATTTGAAATTTAATTCTATGAAGAAAAAATTTAACGTTAAAATCTATGTTTAAATGGACTTTTGTATTTTGTAATGTGATAAAAAAAATTTCAATTTTTCCATAGTTTTTAAATTATTTCAATTTATCTAAATTTTTTCTGATAAATTGATTCTGATTTTCGAATTCTGTTTTCCTTCTTAAGTAATCAGTTTTGCATTTTCTAATTTTAAACGTTTTAAAGTATTGTATTTTCTGCAAAGAGATTACAAGGTTAACCGACAAAAAGAATTTAGTGTTATATAAACAATGATGTTTATATAACAATCACCACCAACAATTGCTTTCAATATGTCGGTATAAATACTTTGGCTTGCGGCCCTTCATTGGTCAATCTGCTGTGCATGTGGCCCTTCACTGAAAAAGGTTGTGCACCCCTAGACTAAGTGATAATTACCCAAGTCCTCTATTAGATTAAACGAAAATCAATTTTAATAGATTGTAATTTAAACCAAATTATTTGCTTAACGTATTTCAAAATGCATATATTTCAAGTTTCATTATAAAAATGAAAATAAATTTTGGATTTAAAAAAAAAAAAAAAAAAAAATTTCTTGATCAACATTAAAATTTTTGTGTGTTATATTTTATGCTACTCAGGGTTCATACGCTTAAGATAAAAACTAGAAATCTCAAAAAGTTGAAATTTGCTTAAAAATGAAGGAAATCTCTAAAAATAATGAAAATTTGGAGAAAATAATTTAGAAATGAAAATTTTCTAGATTTCCTTTCTTTTTATACGAAAAATTTTAAAAAATTCTTACAAAAATCATTTGTTTTTTAGAAGCAACCAGATTCTATGTGTGTTTGGTTGCTTGCATTAGTGAATATTTAAAGAAGTGATGTGATTTCATATTTATGTAATGAGCTTTTATGTAACTTTACTGTTATTACTTGTTATGTATATTACTCTTTATAAAGTACAATGAAACTTCCAAGAAAGACCACCTCTATGTAGCACCTCCATTTTCTCTAAAGATGCATTTAGAAATTAGTTTTAAAAGTCTCAACAAATGGAACTTCTCAGTGATTGAACTAAAGTTATTGTGTGTATTTTTTTTTTCATTATAAATATATATATATAAGACCACCTCTATTTATGACTATTTTTGTGAGGTACAGAATTTTTTCCATAGGCTAAGTGTTGAAGAAAACCATTAAAACCTCTCCTAGCAACCGGCCAAACATTTACACCAAGTACGGAAAAGGTCAAACAAGGAAATACAAAAAAATGTCATAACAAAACAAATAAGTAGATTAGAATGTATTCAAAATATTTGTGTGAGGCTCTTATTTAGAGAGGAGCTCTTTTTGACGATACAACTTCATGTTGCAGTCAGAGTGCACTAAAGACGAGACTATCAATGATTTACTTTTAGAGTTGAAAGCCAAATTAGGAAAAAAAGTTAGTTTAGAAAAAACAAGTATCTCAAACAAACAAACCTCTTCATATCTTTTAAAGCAAACCAATTTCTATGTTATAAAATTAAATACAAACATAAATAAAAAACGTAATTGATAGTTTGGGAATTTTTTTCCAGAAAATTAATATGAGCATCTTCTGCTGTTTCTTTTATAATACAATTTCTTTAAACATACTTTTTTTCAAAAAATTCAATTTAATTTATTGTAAAAAGTAGAAATCTCATTAAGTCTTAATTTCTTTAGGTCGTTTTGTATTTGTGCTTGATGTAGCAGATCGGCTTATCTATAAATTTTGCCCACTTGCAACTGCAGGCATTGTCGTAGGTTCAATTTATTGGACAGCTGTAACATATGGTGCTGTTACAGTTATGCAAGTAAGCTTTTTTTTCCATCTTCCTCATTAAAATCACACATTTGTATTTTTATTTCTAATAAACTTATATTAAGATGTGTATTCTTTTCTTGATCTCATATTTTAATTGCTGTAAATTGCATTGAAAGAAAAAAAAATTAGGGAGAAAATAGAAATATATTATTAGAAAAAAAAATTTTTGAAAATGTAATTGCTTAAAGTTTTAGCTTTTACAGCATAATTCAGCAAAATGAAATTGAATTAAATTAGAAAAAAAAAATAAGATTTTGTTTTAAAAAATGTGTTTTTGCACATTTTAAAAACAAAACACCACTGTATGTAATACAGCTGTACAGGGGTGGATCCAGAAATTTTTCCTGGGGAGGGTCATACACTCAGATTTCCCCCCCCCTTACAATAAATTTTTTTATAATAATTTTTTTTTATTTTAAATATTTAAAGAAAAAAAAACTGAGGTTTTTAATGCTAGTCTTCTCATTTATTTTTTTCATAATGAAAAATAGAACAATACATAAATAATTCAAGTATTTAACATCTTTAAATAATGTTTACAATGAAACTATGACGAATTTCGTTTTAAACTTTTGGATTATGATTCTTGAAACGGTAAAGAACATAATTAGATGAAAAAAATATCGATTTTTTTGACCTACCTAAGTGTATGTGCCCTCTTAAATAATTTTTAAAATATTTTATTTCTTTTGTAAACTATTAAAAAAATTATTATTTTAATATTTTTTTCCAATTTGGGGGGAGGGGTCATGACCTCTAAAAATTTCTCTAAATATGTTGTGAAATAACGATTAAGATAATAATGATGAAATGGGTCCCATTAAGATTTGTTATTTAAAACAAAAGGAAACTTTGAAAAGTGATTTTGAATTCTGAAATTTCTTGAATAACTGAGTGAGAGAGAGAAAAAAGGTTTTATGTCAATATTAAGATTTCTCAGACAAAGATCATATTTTAATGTTATGTAACTGTAAAATGTTAATTTAGTTTGCTAAGTCTAAAAGTTTTAGAGATATTAGTGAAGGAAAGTCCTAAGCGACATCTTTCAAAATGGAAGAAGATTCCAGGAGCATTTGGCAACAAACAGTTAATGGGTCATCCTCACATTCAGCAGCAAATTAAAACACTAATAAGTGTGAATGCTGCATGAGCAGCTTAAATAAGTATTAGGTATTTATGAATTTTGCAATTAGTAGCTTGTGGACAAGAAATAAAAGAGATATATTCCTTATTTACTTTTCTTTTGTCAGCTTAAAAACTTCAAATATAGCCTATTCAACTGCGCATGAAACCTTCTTCTGCTCAGCTCCTTATTTTTATCAAAATCTCTCTTTTCAAAAATATGAGAAAAAAAAATTTTATGAAAAAAATTTTCGCGCAATTTTATTTTAAGAATAATATTGTTTATATCAAGTATAAAATTAAAGCATTCCTACAATAGCCCAGTGTAAACCAGAGTGTCCTGGAGTTAAAGGCTCCTTAATTTCGTGACCAATGACATCATAGGGCAATGTAGACAGAATTGCTCACAGGCCGCCTTTACTTTAGGACAAGCTGGTACCCATTAGTCTGAAACTCGGCTTATTAATCTGTTGGCTTCTAGCTAGCCGCTACTAGGAACGGGACCCAAGTTCAATATTAAATATACTTTGAGTAATGAAGAAAAAAATAATAGCTTTTCTTTTATGAAAACCTCTATGTGTTAAAAAAACTTCATACTGTTAAACTAATTGAGATACAAAATCTGCTGTATCACTCTTTTTTTTTTGTATAATTATACCAAGTAGATTTTATATTTAAGTAATTTTTAAATTTCAACATTTCAGATTTTAGGACACAAAGAAGGTCTCAACACAATGGAACAAGCAGATCCACTGGTGCTGCTTGTTGGTCTTCCTACTATTCCTATCATGTTGATCCTAGGCAAGATGGTACGATGGGAAGATTACTGCCTAAAAGTTTGGAGAAGGTACTGGAACAGGCTGCCCAGTTTTAATAAGATCTTTGCTCGTCCATCTGTCCCAGAAAGCAGGAGCGTTGCCGACAGGCCGCCACCCGACGTCCCTGCCTTTTCTGACCCCATATCTGCAACCAGAGTCCTGTGTGGGGCCCTTCTTCTACCAACAATGGCCACAATGTTTGGAAAGATATTTTTCAACCATATCCCTCATAATCCCCAAAGAACTCTTCTGGTAAGCTTTTTTTTTTTTTAATTCAGAAGAAAGAATTTTTATACATTAGGGGTGCACAACCTATGGGCTGAGGGCCACATGCGGCCTGCGGGAACTTCAGAACACAATAACAAATTTCTTTTAATTTGGTTCTTATTTGAACATTATAAATTTTCTTTTATTAAATATTTAATTCAAATTTATATTACTCTATAAAATGCATACTTTTTTGCACTTTCATTCCATACGTTTCTTTTTGGTTAGAATTTACATCCCCTCCTCCCAAATATTTATGTTATATATATATATATAAATATTTAATAAATTAATTATTGTGAAAAATGGAATAAATTTTTTAAAAAATTTATCAGTTTTTTTAGTTTTAATTAAATTCAAAGAATTAAAAGTATTTAGTTTTCTTCAAATATGTTAAGTTTACTGATAAAAATATTTGGTGCTTAGAACACCAATGTTTAGATAAAAATTATCATGTTTGCTTATAACATAACTAAATATGAGTGTGACCCTTCGTTAATCTACATGCAGTGTAAGTGTTCTCTTAAGAAAGTTGTGCACACCTATTATACATCCTCTAAATTGATAAAAATTTTGTTTTCTTTGGGTGATAAAATTGAACTAAACAATGAAATTGAAGACTTATTTAAATAAAAATTAATTAGTACCATCAGTGTTAGAGGCTCATATCTTCAGAATTTTATTTCTATATTTAAGGTGTTAGCAAAAGTTTTGCTTTCATGCTTGATTTCTGTTTTAACGAAAACTACCATTGCATTTCAATAGGTTTTCTTATTGTGTTTTAGGTGATGATAAAAAGTGAATTAAGTAATTCAGGGTGCGTAGCGTTTGTAAAAAGTACAAGGTGCTTTTTTGGGGATTTCGTTTTTAAAAGCTTTTAAAGGTGCTTTTTTCAGCTGGCGTTTTTAAAAAGTGCTTTTTTTCCGAAATTTTTTTTCTTCTTCCTTCAGTGATATCTGGTGGATCCCATGCATTTCACGAAAAATGGGGAGTTTGCTACGTAATCATTCACGCGGACTTCATGTCGTACCCACGTTATGACTTGCGCATGCGCGCACACTTGAAACCGAAACCCGAGTGCTCCAATTCGGATAGAGAATATCAGATCCTTATGAAATGTTTTTCTTTTTAATTTATTTTAATTTTGTTCTTGTTTATTTTATTTTACTTCTAACACTTTTTTTGACGTAGGGGGTAAGGGTACTTTTGTTCTGAGTTCAGGGTCAAGTTGAATTCACTCGGTGATGTGGGAAAGTACTGATTGTTTCGATTTACGCCCGTTTCTTTTTGGGTTTTTTTTAACGCTAAAACTGTTTATAAAAAGTTTTTGTTTTTCAATAATATCATTGATTGAATATGAATTTTTTGAGTGCTTGAAAATTTTTGTAAAGTGCTTGAAAAGTTTTTAAAAAGTGCTTATTTCTGATTCAAAGATTTGGCTACGCACCCTGGTAATTGTTTATGATGTCACTTCAATAATTATTTCATTACCACTAGGAATAAAATTTTTGAAGAGTGTAAAGTTGGTAGGTATTGAAGCAATAAAACTGTTGATGAACGGCATAGTAAGTGTTAAGTTAGTTTGCCCTTTAACTCTTTCATCGCGACGATCTCATCTTCCAAGAACACTCGCTGTGCTCTATTGCTGTAATAGTGAATATGATTATTGATTGCGATTCATTATTATTTTTTAAAATAAAATAATTAAGTTTAAAAGTAATGTAAGTTTTATTTCAATTATATTGCTGTGGAAGCTAAGCACAGAAGGTGGGGCAAAGGTGCATCATTGCCACAATGAAAGTTTTAAGAAGTCTCTTCTTTTTTCAAGGGAAGGAAACAGGAGTAAATTTAAATATGCTTTTAATCCTCTTCATTTAATTGTTATGAATAAACTGATACTGCCTGCATACTTTACTCTTTTTGGCAATGTCCTTCGAAGCATGTTAAATGCAAGATTGTTTGTTACTCCATTAAAAAGGGAAAAAATAGCTAGTCTTATTGTAGAATCGTAACTAATTTTCTCCTCTTAAAATTGTACTAATAAAATTCTGTGAATGGTCTTTTTTTTTAAAGGTAGCTAAGTATTAAACATTTGCCTTCTTTTAGATGTTGATGAATATCTTGATGTTTTCGTAATTTAGTGGAAGAGATTTTTTTTTGCATCATCAAGATCAGTTTTCATCTATTTAAACAATTGATAAAGTAAATTTTAAAAAATCTGAATGCTGGTAAAAGTGCAATGCTGATACCCATTGTAAATAACTAGCCTACGTAATTTTATCACTTTATATTTAGGAGAAAAGATATATGTAAGTTCTAAAAAACTATCAAGCACTATTTTCTGTAACCTAATGAAGTTCTTTTTTTAAAAAAAGATATTTAATCAAAACTAATAGATGGCAAATACATTTGAGCAAGTTTGTAAGAAAATTAGATCTTGAAAGACCAATTTGTTTTTAAGAAAAACTCAGTTAATATGGTAATTGAAGGTTCAACTAACCTTTACGGTGGAAAAAATAAATTAGATCTTTTATTAGTAAAATAGTCTTCAATAAATCCTTTTCAGTAGTCAAGTTGAAAACTCTTAACATATTTGCAACTACTAAAAATAATTTGAAAATTTTAAGGAAACATCTAGATTTAAAAACTTTCTTAGTAATATTTTGAAATTAAAGTGCAATATTAATTTTATCCTCTTAAGTTAAAATTTTGTGTACAACCTCAATTTTGTGTTATTTCAAATCAAATTTAGTTTTACTTATAATATACTATGTTAAAACAAAATTAAAAATGTTCTTTAAGTTAAAAAAAAAAATTATAAGTTGCTTGGTATTTGTAATTTTAGAATTCTCCATTTTCTATTCAGTTTTATAATTCATTCATAGATTAAGGCAAATGAAAACAAACTTGATTGAGTAATTTTATTTATTTAAAAAATTTTCAGTTCAGAATTGTCTTTTTTTAAGAGAAATTTTTGTAATTTATTAATTAAATGATTCAATTTAAACTATGACTATGTTTGTAAACTATTGTATTTGTAATTTAAAAGAAATTAACTTTCATATATCTATTACTAAGAAAATTTTAAATAAATAAAAGAATCTTAATTTTTTTTAAAAAATTATTATTTCATATCTATATTTAATTTGAATTCTCAAATTTCTGTTCAATTTTATCATTCTTTCAAAGATTAAGGTAGGTCGAAACAAACTTGATTGGGTTATTTTTCTTTTTAACTTACTAATTATGCAAAAGTGTATTTAGTAGTCTAGTGGTTTTTCTTCCATTTTAATTATCTAAAAATAATTTCTCAGTGTATAATTGTTTATTTTTTAAGAGAAATTTTTATAATTTATTAATTAAATTATTCACTTTAAACCATGACAATGTTTGTAAACAAATATGTTAGTAATGCCAAAGAAATAAGCTTTCATGTATCTATTATAAGCAAATTTAAATAAATAAAACAAAAGTCTTAATTTATGTTTTTTCACCTTATTTCTTATTCATTTTTAATTTCAATAATTATGTGTAAAATATTAATTTATAATTAATAAAATATGTGTATATATTAACAGTTTTATTTATTTGTCTCCTTATTAATCTGAATTAAAATAAAAAAACAGTAAGAGCACTTACTTTTTGGAAAAAAATCAATCAAGCTTGGAATTATAGTGCTTTTATCTTTAGGGATGGATATATAACTTAAATAATACAAATGATTCTATTATTTTTTTTTTTTTTTTTTTTTTTTTTTTTTTGAATTTTTAGGGTGGAATAACTTTTATTGCTGTGAAAGGAGTATTAAAAATGTATCTTCGTCAACAACAGTACATCAGACAGTGCCATCGTAGAATTCTCAATTATGACAAAAATTCAACATTTCCTCATTCTCCTACCAGTTCCCAGTCATCACAGACTGATAGCACTTCTTCCTCTTCCAATTTTTAAATCTTCCTTCGACTTGTTAATAAAATAATAACTTCAAGTTTTAAAATAAGAATTGTGGAATTTATTTTTCTCAACTAAAAAAATAATCAGTGTGTGAATTCTTTTATTGTGCTTTTCTTTTTTTTGCTATTTATTCAAGAACTAATCTATATTTTTTTAATGAGAGATACTTTGTCCTTTTATTTACAATTTTTTTTATTTTGTTATCAAAATGTACTTCAATTTTACAATCTGTTTAAATATAGTATTAGCACATTCTTAAGACTTCCTTATTGTTAAAAGATTTTTTTAATTATTTAATTTGTTTTTTTACCTATGAACCATCAATAGTTTTTATTTATCAATATGCATTAAATTTTGTAAATATATTTATATTTAAAAACATTTGCGTGTTTGCTATTAAATAAAATATGTATGCAACTGTAGAGAAAGTACTTTAAAAATAGTTGAAAGTGATAAAATCATATTAAAATTATGAAAAAGTTGTCCAAAGGATTAAAACTGTAAATAATGTATTCAAAACAATATTTCATGCAATAAACTTAATTTTTATTTTACATTTAAATGCTCATTTAACTGTAACATGTTTTCATATATATTTTCTGGTGCATATACATAGCCCCAGTTTATTTTATTTAATTTTTGAGTAAAATTAATATTTTGCCTAATGGATTTTTTTTTTTAATAACCAGTGGTATATTAATACAAATGTAGTATATTTTGCTTTCTTATTAATAATTTTGTGAGAAATCTATATCAAATAAAACTTTATGTATACTGTGTGAAAATAGTTCTTACATAATGAAATTTATGTATGAAATGTAATTTTTAGATTTTATTTCGATACTTTGAATAAAGATTTTATGGGAATTTTTTTTCTTCTTAAATACTTCTTTTAGAATACCTATTCATATCAAAATGTAATCTTTCATGAATGAGATCAAGTATTAGTTTGATTTAAAGACGTGAGGAAAATTTAGGCAGCTATGTTCATTCTTTTTTTCTTAAATATGTTTTTCAAACACTAAGTTAAAGAGAATAATCTTTAAATTTATACATCTATATTGATTTTTTGATAATGATGTTAAAAGGTATAAAAAAGGTAGCTATTTTTCGATGATAGGTTAAAAATTAATAATTCCCATTTTATTTTTAAAATATGGTATTTTAATTAATGACTTGAATAATTAAATATAATCACAAATTGGTACTGCATTCAAAGTATACATGGTTGAAAAATGGTCGTAATAAAAACAAAAAATATATATTTTAAATATTTAACTGTGACACTTGTTTCTTCCATTTAAATAGTGGTCTAAGACTTCCATTAAAATATACTTTTTTTAAAACCTTAGAAAACATCCTATATTGTTCTATATTACTAAAATATAGTCCTATAAATCCTAATTTTTCTGAAATATTGATATTGGAGATCTTAGTCAAAATTCATAAGCAGATTTTTTAGTAAAGCAGGGTTGCCACAGGCGACTATTTGTAACTATTTTTGGCATGAGGCAACTTTTTTTGCCCGAAAGTATTAAAAAGCAACTATTTTCAAGAAAAGAAGACTTTTCTCTTCTCCTAGCTATGTTTTTTTTTTAGCATAAATTGGGATAACAAGCTGCGGCCTGCAAGAGCTTCTGAACACAATGAATTCTTTTTTCTTAAAAAATAAAAAATGTTTTAAATTTTCAATTGGAAATTTGAGTCATCACTTTTTAACTCAATTTGCACAGATTCCATTGTAAGTTTGTTTTGTTTCTAGATCGCCTTTTCAATGGTTATTGATACGAAATTCTGCACGATTTTAAAATACCCAATTTTTAATACAATATTTACGATGCTTGAATTTCAAATTTGAGTAATCACTTTTCACAATATATATATATTTGCTAAATCAATTATTGATAAAAAGGGACAATTTTTTAGACAAAGTATATTTTTTTTATTGAAAAAGTTTTTTTGTCTAAAAATATACTAATTTTTTATATGAAAATTTAATGCTAGAACACTAACGTTTTTATAAAAATTATCATATTTGCAACCAATTTGATTAAATGCAGGGTATCCGCACACCTGGAAAGTCATGAATTTCGGTATGGAACGGTTTTGGTTAAAATCGTGAGATTTGTCATGAAATCTCATGATTTTAACTATTTTTTAAAAAAAATAATGGAAGTCATGGATATAAGTCACCGAAAAGTCTAATTTTCAGAATGGATTTTATCCCTCCCCCCAATTTCATGGTGTTCCGAATATCTGAATTTGTCCTCCCCACTCACAGCCATATTTTATTGAAATATAAAATGTTTTTTTTATCATGTTCTTTAAAAATTACTTTCTTGGTGTTCTTTCCAAAAATGAAAGAAAAAACATCATTTCTAGAGCGAATTATCTTTTTAACTTCTGTGATTTTAGAATTTTTGTTATTATCGTTTTTATTTTATCATTTTAAAATTCTAGCTGCAGCAAGCCAGTCATTGGCGAATTTTTTTTAATTCCAAAATGAGAACAGAAAAATCAGAGTATTTCTTTCCTTCCAGATGAACAAAAAAATTGTTCATCTGGAATTATCTTTAATTCAAATCAAAATTTTATTGAATCAAAAATTATCTTTAGATTATAATTTTGCAGAAAAAAAGAAAATCAATTTTTTGTATTTGTTTCAACTCTTTCTTTTCTCTGTTTTTTAAATTCAAAATCTATAAATATGAAGATGCAGAGTATAACTGTTTTGGTTATACCTATCATTTCAATAAATGTTATTATAATTCCTTTTAAATTTATTGTTCTGTTTTTGTCGGGAGAAAATAGTAACTTCCTTAAGTCATGAATTTGAAAATCTAAAATGTAGAAGATACCTTGTAAATAGATCATGGTATATGATAATTAAGTCATATAATAAAATTTTAGTTATATTATTGAAGAATTTGTTTTTATTTAGGCAACTATTTTCATGCTTCAGGCTACTAAAAGCAACTATTTTGCTCATTTTTTTCTGTGGCAACCCTGTAAAGGCAAAACAATTTTATATTGTAATTACTCATTTTTTTTTAGAGAATTTACTTTTAAAAATCATAATGTTGCAAAACTTACAGATTTTACATCCCATAATGTGTAAAGAATTTGTAAAATCTACACTGCCTGTCATTAGATAGTCTACAAAATATATTCCTCAAGTAATAATAGAAACTTTCTGTTGAAAAAGTGACAGATGACATGAAGCCCATTGATTATCTTTGGAGCTAAGTTTTTGAATTGGAAGGTAATCAGAATCTTCCCCCGATACTGTTATCTATTTTTACTTGAGAAAGCCTATCATGCGTTTTCCCAAGAACAGACATCAGTTAAAAGAGGTTTCTCAGTTAATAGAAAAATCACATTTGAAAGATCATTAATAAGCCTGAAGACCACAAGGAAGAAGCGTAAACAGGAAAGTTAGATGTTGGCAATATTCAAGAAATGAAAGAAGAAAAAAATGTATAAGGTGTCATAAATACAAAGCCCAGGAGAAAAAATGTACCACAAATGAAACCTGATAAACTCTTTGACCTGAAAGAGTATGAAGTCAATGATTAATGAGTCTGATAACTGGAATAAAACGAACTGAAATGCAAGCACCTCGGGGCTCTGATAGATGCTGGTCACAAAAAGTTGAAAATTACCAAAGGAAATGTGTTATAAAAAAATAATTTTAAAGAGATTTAATAGTATTTTTAAGTACATAATTTTTATCCAGTAAATGAAAAGATAAAATTTCTTGTTTTGATATTAGTAATCTATTACTAGAATCTTTTTAATTTTTTTGATAAAATCAATACTTGAGGTAAGATATTAATAAAGGTAAGAAGTTATTAATTGATTATAAAAGCGATAATTTTAGATGGCCTATTTTCCTATTCTAAAAAGATCCTATACTTTTTAAATTGTTACTTCTATATTCCTGTTTCGTTTTTTATTTTATAACCGGTGTTGAACAGCCAACCCAATTCTGGGTTTACAGTCATCAATGTTCAACGCCGTAGCCTTGTAATTTTGAACCCAACACAAGAGACAAGGGAACTCCTGGATCAAGCAATGGGACGAACTAACTTTATAGAGGACTTTTGGATGTAACTAACCTGCATTTAGCGTTAAATGGCAAGGAATGTCAGCATGAGCAGTGTTCGTATCAACCAACCACCGTTGCAATACCAATATGGGTTGCCTCATTGGGAAGCAAACGATCTCTATTCCTGTTTAAATGAAATATAAAATATTTTTACTGCAGGGAGCTCTAAATATTTAACTTTTTTTATTTCGGCCTCATTTTCCAAATTATACAGTTTATTGAAAAAGCAATAATTGGGTCCTCAAATTGGTGTACATATGTCTGCATGCATTTGTGACTTAGTAAAATTAGGAATTTCATTTGACAAGAAAAAAGTAAACACCTTGAATAACTTTTCATCTAATGATCAGACTATCAAGTACTAAAAGACTCAATCTCAATGGTTCGATGGCATAACCTTAATTGTCTCCTATTAATTCATAAGATTAGTGAAGGTGATGGAATTAGACACAAAATGTCATCCCAAGAGTTTAGGTGGGAGAGCAGTCAAAAGTTTGGGCCCCTTGATGTGAATTTTATTTTTTGCTTTAATTCCTATATCTCCGTAAGTTTTTAAGTGAATCAAAACATTTTTGAATTGTCAGGCATATATATTTTTACAAATTATTCAAGTTAGCAAAACACACGGAAAAAAAATTTCATTAAAGGCTTAAAACTTTTGACTGCTTTCTTGTCTAAATTATTTGGACCATATTTTCCAGATTACAGCTAGTCGCTACCCGTATTCATTGAAAAAAAGGAATGTTCGTGTAGAGAATTTTAAATATTTTTATATTAATATTTAATGTATGAAAATCAACTGGATCAATAATCTCAAAACGAAAGCACTGTGAATATGCTATCATTTTTGTATAAAAGTAATAAGTACAGGATTTATCTTTTAGAAATTCCATGATTACTACATAGTTGATTGGTATCACTCAATTTTAAATCACATGAAAGAGGAATCAATAACTGTGAAACTACAAAACTCCACCCTTCAAAATTTGTTGAAATAATTAAACTTATGACTCGAAAATCCAAATCTTTCTTAAACTGATTACTTTAAAAAACTTATTCCAAGAAAATGAGATATTCTGAACAAGAACAAAAATCCGGAACATTAAAGAAAATATTTTTATCAGGAATATCAAGACAACTATGAACCCAGCTTTACATATAAAAATATTGCCTGCATAGACATTTTTTAAACACAGAAATAAATAGGACTAGTCAAATAAAAAAATATTTATATTTAAAAATTATCATTTATTTAGGTAATTTTCTCAGAATCAATTTGGTCCCATCAAATATAATAAATTTTATTTTGTTTTCTTTTTCCTAGGTATCATCTTGGTTAAAGTTTCAGTGGGTGCTTCATAGAGCCAAATCAGAACTATATGCATGCATGTAGGACTATAATTTTTGAGCTAATACTGAAAATAATATTTGAATTAAATAAAATAAATAGCTAAATATCCACACAAAAAACATGCAATTTACCATTTAAATTTATTTAATTTAAACTGCATAACATTACAAAGCATAGAAAAACTAACTTCTTCAGTTCTTCCAACAATTTACAATATCACAATTTCCAACTAAATTCAATTAAAATTGTTACACTACATAGCAAATAATTGTATCAATTTCACTGGACATAAACATACAATCTGATTGTCAGTTAAAAAGAAGCAAAGAATATATACATTATGAATAGTAGAATATGATAATACTTAATATATACAGTAAAATTACGAATCTTTTTCTTTTCATAAACATTAAAGTGAAATAAATTATCGAATTTTTTTTTAAATTAATATTTATTACAGTTTTTAAGTTTAAAAAATTAAAATGTTACAAAAGTAAGCAGTCTTCAGGAATTAATTTTTTCTTTGCATTACTTTGAACTCTCATTTATAAAATTTTTGTGTAAATAGTTAGTTTTTAGACATGATGAATTAAAAAAAAATTTCATATTATGTAATGAAGCACGACGTATAACAATATATAAGTAAGAAATCTGAAAAAATATATACATTTTTACAAAACAAACTTCAGCAAAAACAATGTTTTCAACTATGCTATAAAACTTTTTGTGAACACAGTTAAATACTGTTTAAATAAAATATTAATACTTAGCAGAGTAAAGTACTAAAAAAATATGAAATAACCTGTTTTAAAAAATGTAAGTTATATGGGTAAAAATAACTACAATATATTTTCTTAGGTTTCAAGTAAATTTGTAATAGTTGAAACCAAGAGTATTTTTGTTATGTCATTAGACTGCAATAAAATTTATTAGATAAGTGATCTTTCTCAAGAATACTTAAAAATTGCTAAGGAACAAAGAATACTAAAATTATAATTAATAATTAAAAAAGTAGAAAGTTAATTAACATACAAATTAAATGTAGTAAGTATTAATAGCAAGTATTAGTATTAATAGCAAGTTAGTAAGTATCAATAGCAAAAGACCACAATTTGGGCAGAATTTTATTCTATATTAAACAAAATTCTCATTTTTAAAAAACAATTATATGGGTGATATTAATTGGCTAATATTTACAGGTTAGGATTTTAATTTAAAATTCATCAAAATTGCAATTTCTACAACAACAAAAAGCATTTTTACATAAAACAAGCACTCAAACAATATCACACTACATTAATTCAAAGAATCAGTAAGAGATTCTGAAATATTGAATTTTTTGTGGGGAAAAGTTTCAATATTTTATTTTTTTTTTTTTAAAAGAAAGATTTAAATTGCATAATTTTTTTTTACAATTTTACTTACATTTACTGGTTAGGTTGGTTGTTTTAGAATCTTTTTCAAATTTTAAAAAAATGCTGACAAATTAATTAATGGCTTTTCTAGTTTAATCTAATCCAATACAGGTCCAAAAAAGATGGTCAGGATTTTTTTAGTTTAAACCATTAAAAAAAGACAGGCTAAAATAAAAAAAGCTAACTTTCATTGAAAAAAATTAAAAAACAGAGATTATATGAAATAAGCATAACGTTGTTAACAAGTTACTGTGGTGCGGATATTAGGAACGATATGAAACTACAGTTTTGCACTTTTGAAACTTGTTAGTTTGAAGAAATGGATTTTAACTTTAGAAGTGTAAAGAATAATTTCAAATTACATAACACCCACTTAGAAATTGAAATATATAAATTTGAGGTTGTTGAAAATTTTGTTTACTTGGACTCTGTAATCAACATCAGGAAAAATATTACAATGGAAATACAAAGGAGAACCACTCATAAAAAAACAAAAACTTTATTATATGGATCTCTTTTAAGATCAATTTTAGCAAATGCTTGCAAAACCAGGACCATATCTTGTTCGGATGAGGTCATGTTGGGTACCTTTTAGAGAAAGGTCTTTCAAAGTATTTTTGGAGGAATTCAAAATAAAATTTCAACTTCCAAAAATAATGTAGAAAGATATCATTAATGCTAAACGAAAATTGTAAGTAAAAATTTAAATGAACAAATTTTTTATTATGAATTTACTTTTAATGTTATAAATTGCAAAAATATATATATTTCGCTCTTTCTGCGCTTATTAAACATAATATTCTGTATCTTGTTTCAAATAGAAACTAAACAATACAAAAAACTATTTTGATGTAGTTTTAAGACACCTAATGCTTTATAATAATTTTATAGCAAATTTTAGCTTAGCAATATTTAGTACATTTTCTACTGAATAGTAATCATGATATTGAATTTAATGTCACACATATTAATTGTGAATAATAAAATAAAAAAAACCAACAAAACCAAGCCAGGCTTTTTAATAAAAACCGGCCGGCCTGGAATTCTTCAAAAAAAGGGCAGCTTTTTTGTAACCCTGAAATTTTTCAAAACATTTCACATTAAAAAGTTCCCAAAATACTTGTGCACTCCCATGTGATATACACATCATGTTATAAATGATAAAGTTATACTTTTTTCACTTTATTACAAATTTTATACTACTTGTTTTCTTAAAAATATGTTTTAACAAAAATATTTACTTGAATACATATCACTTGTATCGTCGCTTCAAAGCAAAACCTAAAGCAGCACCAGCAACTAAAGTTCCAACAACAATGGCCGTAGCACCACCAAAAACAGCAGCAGCACCAACAAGAGCCATACCTTTAACTCCATCTATCAAAACAACAAATTGAAATTGCAATCAGAAATTTAAAAATAAGCATTTTCTTCAACTCTATAAAATCATTAGTCAGCCCTCTACATGTCGACTCCTGGGCAAAGTTGTAATAAAATTTCTCCTACTTTCCTATTTTGGTATGGGTTAATACAAGAAAGCCTACATCTTTCAGTTCGGAAAAAGTTAAAGAAAAGGCTCAGAGGGTTAAAGCCGTCGAGATAGATTATAATTTCTGCATACTAAGCAAAAATGGACTTATACAATTATTTATATCTGAAGAAAAGGAAGAAAAAAAAAGAAAGAAATTGTAAAAGTAAATAGAGACAAATTTAATATTTTTTTCAAGTTAATTTTTTCATAAAACATCAGAACAGAGAGAATGATTATTTAGCAACTGAAAAAAAATTATTGTTAAAATCAGTTTTATAATCTGTTTCCTAATTTTTTCTTAAAAAGTGAAACACGAAAATTCACACCAGTAATATTTTTCCTTATTAATCATGATTTTTTTATTTTTTTTTTTGGGGGGGGGGAGTTATTTTTGTATTGGTACCTGTTTGCTCCAAGGTGCCAAAGGGAATTACCGAATAATTTTAAAGCATTCGTGCAAGTTCGCTCAGGGGTAGCTACAAATTGTACTTATCGAGTTAGCGCCTTTCTGTGATGTTTATTTTAGTTTCTCACTAGTTATTGTTTGGAAATTACCAATATTTGACGATTATTTTAACGCAGGAAACAGATACAAAAATCTTAAATTTTATAACAAGGTTGGTTATAAATTTAAATGTTTGACGAAGGAATAAAAACATTTTTAATCCGTTATCTCAAAAAGTGTTTCATATAAATTATTGTAGATGGCAGCACTTGAATTTCACTCATGGAAATAATTTCGAATCGATAGGAAGAAATAAGAAAGAAATATGTAACTGGGATGGTGACCTACATTTCCTAATTATTATTATGTTAGATCAATTAACATCCGGTAAAAATAAAAGATAATAATTATCTTATTTAGAACATCAAATTATTATACAGTAAACCATATAAATGTGATGAAAATTCTTCCATTGCGCTTGAGAACATAATATTTGCTAATTTCTGAGTTTATTCTTCTTTCGCCTTAATATTTACAAGCATTTGTAACTAGTTATTAGCTAATCTGTTTTGAATAAGTAGTTCAATATTTATTACTATCTTAACCGGAAGCTTTGCATATAATACCTATGTTTATAATGAGTACTAGAATTTTCTTTTAATCGTTTACCTCAAATAAACGTGCTTTTTCACTGTTTTTAGTTATTAGCGTAAAAATATGTAATTTCTTTCGCCTCCTTTATTTGAGTGCCTACTGTGGATAATATCATATATTTATTATAATTAGTAATTATTACCGTTTTGATAAAATCGATTGGTCACTTTTTTTGTAGAGTAGTCGGAAGTAAGGAAACTTCCGCCAACTAACACTACTGATAAGATCCCATTTATTTTTGAGAGTTACCAAACATTATTTTAAAAAATTAAAAAGAGGCTGAAACATTACATTTTTACTTTTTATTTAA
>NC_092205.1:5695457-5751348 GCF_043381705.1 Parasteatoda tepidariorum
ATTTTAAGATTAATTTGTCTTTTGAAACTATAAAGTTAAAATGTATCTAAAAATGCATATATTTATCTAAATATTTGAAAAAAGGGGCAAATAACTGATACTCTTTATAATTATACATAATTTTAATTTCACTTTCTGTTAATCGTATTATAAAAACATGGAAGACCATTAAATATTTATTCCAGTTTAATTTTATTACAGGTAAAAGTCAGATGAAATTTTAGTGTTTACTTATACAACACTATTTAATAAATAAAAATATTTTCACAGTAAAATTTATGAGCACTAAATGAAAAAACCCAATTTTCCCCGGGTTTTTTCAAATAAAACCCAATTTTCCCCGGGTTTTTTCAATAAAACCCAGGCGGGTTGGGTTTTTTCAAAAATCCCCGGGTTTTTTCAAACCCTGATTTAAGGTAGACTGATTAAATACAATACATCAGTGAATAAGTTTTTGAAAGGTATAAGAAAACATGCATCTCTTTTGTATATTTCTATGCTTTTAAGAAGCTTAAAACGTTTTTTGTAAACGGGTTTGTCAATTAAGTAAAATCAATGGGTAAAATAATTGTGTATTAAGTCTGAGATATTGTGATAAATCTTAACTAACATGAAGATGAACGGATGAAGTTTAGGTTTGCAGAAACGCATCCGCACAACAATGATCGCTGCAGAATATTTTTCATCTCTAGGTTTCCATTTTATTTTTAAAAAGCAAACAAACAAATTCAAATTGCTAAGACTTCTTTGCTATTTGAATACACACTTAAATGTACAGAGATTTAAGCCATTTTTTTAGTATCATTGTTTAAAACTCATCTTAAACTGAAACTACCTAGACTTTTTATGTATAAGTTTTGAAGACGTTATGTTTGAAAATTTTGCAATTTCTATGTTGGATTAGACTAAATTTTACAATAACCTCTAGTCTTACAGGTTCAAGCTGCAGCACAGACAATTCGGCGTTATGAATACAGTGCTGCAGATTAACTTAATAAATTCTGCTACCAGTGGCATAGTTAACTTTTCTTCTGGTAGTTTTGATAAATCTAACACTGAACAGTCCCCAATAAGAGCAATAAATAACAAACAAAAATAAAATCAAGTAATGCATTCAGTGCAGTGCTAAAAAAAGTAATTGGTAATACTGTGATATTAATTCCTCAGAAATTATGTTAAAAATATTAGTGACATAAATAACAATTGAGAATTACAAAGTTGATGAATGGTAAATCTTGACTCTCAAGAATTAGTTCTGAGAAAATAAAACATTTGAAGTTAAAAGTAAAAATTTAATGCAAAAACTTAAGCATGTCTATAAAGAAGTATGTGTAGTAATTTATCCTTTTGTTAAAAAAAAATATTACAAAATAGCAACATTACAACTGCTTATTTAACTGAATTACGTATTGTTCATACAGATTACTTAATGTGCATTTTAAGAGCATTTTTTTCATCAGTATTTTTTACCAGAGAATTTTTTACCAGAACAGTTACAATTTAATATTTTAAAAAAATTATGTCAAATGCATCTTTACAGTATGTTAGATATTTATTATAGAAGACCTCAATAGTCAATTTACAATGAATGATTTTTTTGACATAAAATGTAGGTCATCAATTTACACAATTGCTTTATAGATATAAATAATGGTATTACCTTTCTTCAATTGTTTATCAATATATGCTTTCAATTGCTCTGCTTGGACATTTGTCGATTCCACACTTAAGAAAGCATCGATATATTTCTTTGCCGTGCAATAATTCTGTTAAATGCATGAAAAATTTAATTCAAACAAAGAATTACATTTGAAAAAAAATGAATATAAGCATATTGGATATAAGAAATTATGAAAAACAAAATAGTTGATGAAGAAAAAAATTGCAATATTTTTTAACTTTTTTTAATGGGAGATTTTCAGTTTTCTACAAATTAGTTATAATTATTTTTACATGTGCAATAACCTGAAATAAGTAAAATCATTTTTACGAGTTTAAACTATATAAAACACTCATGGCATTTCTAGCATCCTATCTTTTGGAGAAAAATAAGGAATACGAATACAATCCTTTATAACATAAATGACTGTTGCTGGTTAAGGATACACATAAATCAAGTCAACTAAAATTATCAAAAATAAAAGCTATAATGTACAAAAATGAACTATACAATTTTTAATCCTTAAAGGATGCTTAATTTTTATAATTTTCCATTTACAATGATTAGAATAGATGTGACATTGATCAAAATAATATGAAATTCATCTCTCTCATACACAGCTTAGAATTATTTTTAAATTATCAAGGATAATGGTTTTTTGATTCAGAAATAATAGCTCGGTTAACCACTAGGGAATACGTCAGTATCGGAAATAAGGTTAGTAAAATATGAAAGCTGATAAATTAATACCTTTTGCTTGGTTTCTGCTACAGATAAGTAAAATAAGCTATCCCTTTTAAGTTCTTCTGAGCCTTCTTTAAATATTTCTAAAAAAAAAATTTCAATTAAAAGCAACCCACAACTAAAATTCATAAATTGTCATACAATTTTTTTATTTTTACAAATCATATGATTTTAATTTTTTTAATTTTGAAGAAAACAAAATAAAATGTAATGTAAATACAAACAAATAAATAAAAATAAGTAAACAAAATAAATAAAATGTAAATACATAAAATAAAATGCTGCCTGTTTGATATCTGGCTTTATGCACTCAATATTCCTAAAATAAAAACTAAAATTTGTAACAAGGTGCGTAGCAAAATCTTTCAACAAAAATAAGCACCTTTTATGCACTCAAAAAATATTTTTAAGCACTATATACATTAACAAAATACAAAATAATTTTAAAAGACTTTACATGATCATGATAAAATAACTAGTTTCTGACAAAGAGCTCTTTTTTTAAATTATATTAGCTATTATAAAATGATTAAGAGACTTTTCAGTTCAATATCAGAGGGTGGAAAATGAAGACTGAAATTAAGAATATCTTGCAAAATGTAGCAGAGTTGCAGATGAGAGAGCAAGAATCTCACCAAACCCAGCTTAGTAGACGCACATGCGGACTCACAAGCATTTTATCAAACATGTCAAACGATTAGTGCTTTCATACGCTACCTACCGACGGTACGTCGAAATAGATTGCAGTTGAATGAATTGTAAAAATGTTGAATAGAACAATGTAAAAAGCAAACTTTTGCATAATACATGGTAAAAACAGACACGGTAAAAAAAATCTCCTTTTCAAAAATGGAAAATTAAGCCCTTTTTAAAAACACCCAATAAAAAAGCACCTTTAAGGGAGTTGTAAAATTCATGTTCGAAAAATGATGAACAAAAAATAATTAATAAAAATTGCAAAATGCCTATTTGATAAAAATCTAAAAGCACCTTTTTTAATATGCAAGCTACTGCTTTGCCCATTTAAAAGATTGTTCATCTAAAGAAAGGGGTACCCTATATGATATCTTATTCATAAAAGACTGCCAGGGATTTTAAAAATTGATCATAATGAGACACAACTGCTCTGAAGTATTGGTCTGTAGTTTTACTGCAACATTGTCAAACATTGCAAATATTCATATAGACATATGATTGCTAGAAGATGAAATTATCTTTTCTCAATGGGTAGTTGTTTTATTTTAGAACTTAATTTTTTTCCTCTTGTGCATGGAAGATATTTAAAGAACTGTCATTTTTAAGCACAAAACATTTACAAAATTTAAAGAGAAAGAAAATTTTTTTTATTTAACAATAAGATCAAAACGCATATTTACAATGGAATTAAGTGCATTAAAAATTTATTACTGAAATGCGTGATTCGAGATTTCTATTTAGCAATATCACATTACAAATTAATTCAGCCTAATTATAGCCAATTTTTCTTCAAAGTCAAATCTGCATAGACAAGTCTCTAAAAAATCTGTGTAAAAAAAAAGTCATTATTGTGTGTGAACTTAAGAAAGAAAAAAAGAGGGTGCTGGTAAGGGTGGAATAAATGCTGCGTTAACAAGATTTTGCAAAATTTAACAAAAATAAAATTTTAGATTAATGAAACCCTTAGAAATTTTTGTCGGAATATAAATTATTATTGCGCAGAAGAACCACAAGCCTGTTTATAATATGATATTATTTGAATACCGGAGCATATTTTACTAAAAATTGGAAAAACCATCAAATATATATAATTGATATAAAATAATTTTTTAAAACTACATAACATTAGAACACAGACATTTTTATAAAATAAATTAAAGTGTTGGTCTAATAAAATTAATTATACCTTCAAAGAGAGCAGAAGCTTTTTTCAGGTCTGATATTTTTTTACTATGGGTTAAGCACCATGCATATTGGAATTTAACTTCAGGGTCAACATTATTGGTAGCCAATTGCGCTTCATAATTATTACGATGCTCCTAAAATGAATATATGTGCATAAAACATTATGAAATTTGCTCACTATAGTAATAAAAAGAAAACAGAGAGAAAATAGGTAGGTAGGTAATTTATGTATGTCGCACTAGAGATGCGCAATGAGCTATTGACGACGGTCTGGGAAACATCCCTGAGGATGATCTGAAGACACGCAGGGGTCTGTCCAGACAATTTGTGAAAGGTCCGTTTTTCGTGAAATTGTGAAAAAATTACTCACATTCTTTCAACCAGGGTCCGCTTTTATGAATTTGTGTAAATAGGGTCCGGTTATTGCAAAAAACTTTTTCAAGGACTTTTTAAATTGTAAATAGATACAAGATTATGCTCGGCACTGTAAAATTATAATAAAGCAAATTAAATTTTCAGAAATAAGCAGCAATTGCTGCTTCTAAATTAAAAATGCAACATGCAAATATTTGGTATTTAGCCTATACTGCTGATCGCAGAATATTCATTTCGAACGAATAATGGAAGAATCGTCTGCCGAAGACAAAACTTAATTCGCTTACATACATCTTTCTTGTTTTCTGCCCTTGGAAGGTTTATTCGATTAACGAAACAATAATGAAGATATACAAATTTGTGAAGGGTCCAATTAAAAGAAAAATTATTTTGTGAAGGGTCCGTTTTTAAGTTAAAATATTTCGTGAAGGGTCCGTTTTTATGAAAAGATATTTTGTGAAGGGTCCGTTAACGGACCCAAATTTCCTCTAAACAGACCCCTGACATGCCATTGCAATTTTGATCCTCTGCAGAAGGAATGGCTCCCCTGTTTAACAAGGACCAATATCGTGCACCCTCGGTCCCTACGCAAGCTCATCAAAGTGGTCAGACCACCCACTTTCTGACCACAGCCAGTGATGCTTGACTTTGGTATTCTACTGGGAGCAGTGTCTTTATGATGAGTCCACTGGGGGACGAAAATTGAAGATAAACATCTGCATTTACTTTCCTACGAATTCAAACCTAATCGATTGAATGCAAAACAGATTTTTATGCACAGATCTCTAAATGCACAGATACTTTAGAATTAAATTTCAAATGACCCATTAAAGAAGTTTTTTAAATGGCACAGTGAAATTTATTTCTTAATAACTTCAAACAAAGTGCTATGAACATTAAATTTTAAGGGGTGGGATGAAATTGAAATATACAGAATAGTTATTTAAATTCAACATTTAGTGACAATAAACAGAGTGTAAATTAATATTATTTATTAAAATAATGAATATGTAACAGAATTAATCTTCATACCATAAATGTCATTAAAATGAAGACCAAAGAATAACAGAAAGTAAAAACACAGATTTATAAAAATAATTGTGGTGATTTTTTTTTCTGGCTAAAATAACAGGGAGAAAAGTATATAAAATAAAATTCCCTTTTAATTTACAAATTGAAAATAAAAGATTTTTGCTTTAACCAATTCATTAAGCCACTATAGTAACTGATTTTCACAACCACATAAATATAAATTTAAAAAAAGGAAGTGCTATACTAGTGATTATTTCATTTTAGATAGCTTTGATAAATTATAACTGTAACATCGGACACAAAGCATCATGCTTTAATATTTCTATTATTTAAAAATTTTACTGGAAAGCAAGAACTTCCAGAGAGTTAAGCATAATAAAGACAGAAAATAAATAAATTGGTTATATAACAAACAACAGGAAAATTGCAACAAGAATTTGACTTGGTTTAAAACACTATATAACTTAATATTGATAATAACAAAAAAAATACATGGCTCTAAAACCTAAGTATATCTATTATTTATAGATTTTAGTAGAAAACCGGTTTATTTTTTAGAAGGTCAAGATAAACAAAATATTAACAGAAAATAAATAAATTTATCAGATGACTAACATTAAAAAATATGCAAATTATATTAATAATTTAATTTGTTTGTATAAATAATAAAGAAAGAACGAAAAATGAGCATATCTATGATTGATAAATATTGCTTGAAATGAAGTTTAAGGAACTAATAAACCATTAGAGATCAGATAATTAATAAATTTTACAGATAACTAACAATAAATTAACTTGTTACTACCAATAATTAACAAAGGACATAAATCTGCATTGATATAAAACTAAGCAAAGCTCCGTATCTATTATTTACAAATTTAAGAGTGAAAAAAAATTTATTTCTGGGAAGAAAATAACAGAAAATTATTAAATTTGCCAGATAACTAACTAACCAACAATAAATGAACCAATAATTAACAAAAGAATTAACAAACACCTATAATTAACAAAGGAATTAAGAGTGCATTGATAAAAAATTATGCTGTCGTTGTAGTTCATTTACGTCACGAGCTGCACAATGGGCTATTGGTGACGGTCTGGGAAACAACCCTGAGGATGATCCAAAGACATGCCATCACAATTTTGATCCTCTGCAGAGGAGATGGAACCCCAGCTTCCCCAGCCCGACGGCCTGCACATGAAGTCGAGCACTTTACGGTAGAACAGTTTAACGAGGACCCATACCACACACCCTCGGTCCCTACGCAGACTGATTCCAAGTGGTCACCCACCCGCACACTGACTTCGGTGATCGGCTGGGATTTAAAAGTAAATAGAAATAAATTTAATAGTTTTTCAAGTTAATTTTTTCATAAAAAATTAGAACGAAAAAAAAATAAAAAGAGAACCTGAACCCTGACCTGACACCTGAGCATATCTATTATTTACAAATACTACCTGAAAAATATTGTTTTTCTTTTTGATAAGAAAATAAGAACAAAAGACATATTGACTGATCACTAAAAAAAGACTTAGTTGCACAAAGTACATAATTAAACACAAAATCCATTTATAACTTTTGATCTGGTGAACGGATTTTCACGCACTATATGCTATCTTAAAGATTCGGAAGTCTAACCTTTAATAATTAGAGAAAGCGATATTTTAAATTGCGTATTTACTCACAAAAGTGAAAAGTTTTCACTGAATGAGCAAATTTGTTTTTTTTTTGTATGCATTTATTAATTAGCACATTTTACGTCGATCTCCAGATTACATGTTAGTACATGAAAATCTGAACATCGAAGGAAAACTTATTTGCGTGTTTTTATATTTTTATTTAAAGTACAAAATAAAAAAAACAAAGAAATAAAAGTTATTTTGATATTAAATAAGCAAATCTCTAAAACCTGAGTATCTTCATCAGAAACAGAGTAGTTGAGAAGTGTTTTCATATCATCTTCATCCAGAAACTCTAAATGAGTTACATCATTTGACATTTTTCTTCTTCTTTTATCTATTAATATGTTAAAAATTAATATTCCAATGTTAATCTTTCAAGCACTAGACTTCAGCTGGGATAAAAATTTATATTAATAAAGTATAGCTAATTATTATATTACTTTTCGTCACGCAATAGGTTTTGATTTGAAATCATACGATCAGCTTGTTTATTTATTATTACGTTTCCGTCTATCCAGTTTTGTTCGGTCACAACTCTAATTAAGTTCTAATAAGCAGATTTTAAGTGACGTCATCTAAAGAGCCATCACGCACTTCGGATAACAATCTAGAGAAAGGAATCTGATTGGTGAGTGTTTCGCTGGACGATACATTTCACCAATCAGGTTCTCATTCTTCCTGGAGGAGAGAGGAAGTGCGAGATTTGCATGCAAGGAGAATGACATTTAAAATACAGGCATCTAATGGGGGAGAGCCTTAGTTTAAATGTTTAATATGAGAAACTGTTTACGTTTTGGCTTACACAAAACTCGATTTACTTTACGTTCTGGTTTTACTAAACTCTGTTGGAAAAGCAATATGGTCCATTCCCCCTGGTATCGGAGCCACAGACGGTTCTTTGACACTAAAATGTGACAGGCAGGGACAAACTGCTCTCAGTGGCCATCTCAGAGCTATGTCCCTCTCGGATGGTTTTAGAATTTATGACGTATGCACCAGATGCTCCTTTGAACAGGTTTCCCCAACTCACAACTTGAAGTAACAGTGTGAGTCAACGTAATGTCTCTAAAAATGCTTGATCACCACCAACTCTGTTTAGTATTTAAAATTAATTAAAGTAATAAGCGAAAGAGTTACGTACTATGGGAGAACAGTTATTACGATCTTCTTGGTACTTCATCAATGATCTTGATCTTCCTGAGGCTCTTTGGCTTCATGGACCTAGTCTAGCCCTGCTGACTTTTGGGATGGCAACAACAAAATTTTAAAGTAAACATTTTAGGATACCATGATTATAAACTATCAAAAGAAGATATGCTTTCTATGGAGTCAGCATTGTTGTAACTGTTATTCAGTTTATACTATTACTTACAAATTATATTTTTTTGGTTAATCCGGATATAATTTTTTAGTTAGCTTCTGAAACTTATCTCCACGACTCTAAAAGCTTTTTTCATAAAGCTATAAATGTAATTAATATAAAAACGAATTCGTACAAAAAATATTCAATAATTATAATTTAAATAATTTAATTCAATAATGTTACAAAAATTTAGGTATGATATCGAAATTTTTAATCAAAGAATGAAAACGATTTAATCGAATTCAGAAGCCAAATTTGTCTTAATTTTAACAATTTAGAAACACAAATAAAGCAAAAAAGGAATTTTTAAAGATATGTGTGTTATAGCAAAAACAGCACTTCATCAGGGCAATAACGTACGGAAGTCTTTCTGACGCCAGTGGTAATACCAAAACTGATTGTGCCCCGAGGCCCCATAATGGATAAACTAAATAATAAAATACATATTAAAATGAAACTAACCATTACGGCAACAGGCCGTAATGGTTAATCTTGGCATCCACAGCAAAAATTCTTAAAATTACTTCTCAAAAATAAAAGTTTTTTTTTCTCCAAACAAAAAGAGGCAGGCTTACTACCGCAATCAAATTATGTTTATACCGATACGCGTAACGTAAGACCGAAACAAAATTTTCAGAAAACTGAATGTTCATATCTTTGAAAAATTCATGCAAACAAATATGTTTAAAAAGCTAATCTATATTTTAAATCTAAAATATAATTAAAAACATTTCCTTTATTTTAATTTTTTCGAAAAATGTCACCCTTATGAGTTAACAAACATTATTTTCAAGCATTCTTTTATTTGAATGCATACATATACTGAAAGAAATTTTATGTTTAATTCAAACACTACACTTTATATTGCTATCCAGGAACTATCTGAACATGAAACGTAAATTTTCCTAACGTTAGTTAGGGTTCGTATACATTTTCTTCTCTCTGATATAAATGTAAGGTTCGCATAAGTTTAATTTTATTACAGCAGAGATTTGTTTGATTTGTTCATTTTACGTCGCACTAGACTTAACGATCAGTCCACTGCGGGACTATTACAGCAGAGAAGATTAGATTTACAAATTACGATTATTTAGATTTACGAATTTCTGAGAGAACAGAAATAACGTGTGAAATCAGTGTTGGAGAAGGACAATTGTCCATTGATGTGATTTAAGGTAAACCAAAACCATATATAATGTGGGAAAAAGATTATTAAATTTCTTTTTTTTTTCTTTCCTAAATAACGGTAGGGGAAAATTGCTGCACATTGTTAGAAAGGGACTTCCTGAACAAAAATTTTAACATGTTATTTTTAAAACTTTGTATTTAAACTTTTTTCAGTAGATATTAGGTACTTAAACTAATATAATGTTATGCATGTTACGCTCTTATATATCTTAATGGGAAAAATTATGAGAAAACTATATTTCATCTCTATTAAATTTCTATTATGAGAAAGCTATAACTTTTTAGATATAAAGGCAAATGAAAAATGGGGCTAACGAATATCCATTTAAAGAGTTTTGAAAATAAAAAATCATCAACGAATGCCCCATGCAATGTGCTGTCTTTACAATATATATATATGTATCATAGAATTATTAAAAACGGGTCATAGCTTTGTAGTTTTACTGGAATCCTAGACTTTACGACATATTTCGATAAATAACATTCGTTCTTTAAAAATAAACTATATGACGTTAAAAAGGGTTGTATTTGATTAGAGCACTAAAAATGACGCATCTTATACTGAACTCGCACTTAACAAATCAAATGCGAGATAAATTGTGACATTGGGCGATTCCATGAAAAAGGGGAAAAGCATCGGAAAATTCAAATAAGAATAATGTTATTATTTTGGATTTTTTCTGAATTAGAAAGGTTTGAAGTTTGATAATTTATAAAAATTTTTTTTGAGAATTCAGTTTTTTAGTGTTGGTGCCCCATTGAACATTGGCATTTGCTTGTTCTGATTTGGGTGAAGAGCATGGTCAGATTCTGAAAATCAGTAAGTTAACATTATCTTCCTTTCAAAATGTTCCAAAGAATAAATATTGTTTATTACACTTAGTAGAAGTATTGTGCAGTGTTAAAAGAACTTTTTGTTGTTAAATTCACTTAATTATATAAATTTCAACTTAACATTAATGCATGTAACGTAAAATTATCTTGAAAATAGTAGGAGATATTAAGAAATATTTTAAGTAAAAGTTATTTCTTTTCAAAAACTCTCCAATGATGCCAAATAAGATATAGGTTTCTATTTAAAAAAGATATGAAATATCGTGTATATGAAAGACTTCTCGCTGTTGTAGAGTGTAAATCTTCAACCAGACAGAATGTGTTTTCCTTAGTGGATTCAGTTTTAAAGTCTTGTAATATAGATATAACAAAGTGCATCGGTAATTCAACTGACGGGGCTGCAAATATGCAAGGTGAATATAAAGGATTTTCGTCATGGCTTTCCAAAGAGTCCCCTGGTCAAATTCATGTTTGGTGTTATGCACATGTCTTTAATTTAGTTTTAGGAGATACCACGAAGGCACTAATTGAAAGTGCATCGTTTTTCAGCCTACTAAATAGCGTCGCAATATTTTTTCGTGAATCATACCAACGCATGAACATCTGGGAACTAAGTAACGAGCACGGAAATAAAAAAGGGCTCGCAACTATTGGAGAAACACGTTGGTGGTCCAAAGATTCTGCATTAAAGGAAAATTTTGGTTAATTTTCAAACTCAGATTCAACTATTAAGCCGTTATATGTCACATTGATTACATGTTTGGAAACTACAAGGGGTGATCAAATGAAGAGGTACAAAACGACAGGGTGGATACATATGTAGACTTTATTCAAAATATTCACCATAGGCCTAAGCACAACGATCGAACTGATGAACAAGCCGCAGGATTCCTTGTTCCCAAAATTCCTGTGGCCATGACGAGAACCAGTCCTTCACAGCGTCCTTGAGTACGTCGTCCGAGTTGAAGCGTTTCCTTTTCAGGTGCTTTATCAGTGGAGCAAACACATGGAAATCGCAATGCGACATGTCCGGACTGTAGGGCGGATGGTCCAACGTCTCCCACTTGAACTTGACCAGTTCCATGTGTGTGACTCTGGAGACGTGTAGACGAGCATTATCATGGAGCAGAACCACACCTTCCGTGAGCAGTCTCGGTCTTTTGCTCTTCATGGACCTGCGTAAGTGTCGGAGTGTTCCGCTGTCAGAAATCGGATAACACCTCGCTGTTCCTCAACCGTCGAATTTTGCAACGCGAACGGCATCCTGTTCTCATACGGACTGCTGCATCATTTGGACGCCGCTTTTGATAAGAGCCTCTGCTCTCTCCAGCGCATGCTCCGATCTCAGTCAGAGACTCCAATCGCATCCCGAGATGTCTCGCTACGTTCTCCCATGGCGGAATATGCAAATATTTAACTGTTACGATTTTACGTCGTTTCGTACCTTTCCATTTGATCACTCCTTGTATACAACAAAATTCAAATTTCAAACCAGATATACGTGCAAAGGCAAAAATATTTTTAGAATCATGTTGCAAATATGAAACAGTAATCACCGCCAAAATATTTTCAAGAATATTTGAAATAACTACACCGCTCTTTGCAAACCTCTGGTTTAGACATCTTAAAAGCTTTTGGAATGGTATCACACACGTGTTCAGAACTAAAAAAAAAATAGTGAGAGATTTTGAAGGTGTACAAAAAGTTACAGATGATTTCATTATTCGCGCAAGTAAGGAACTTGAAGAAACGGAAATTCAAACAAAGTTTCCATAAAAAAGATTGAAGAAAAGAAAATTGATGCCGGGTGAGACAGCGTCGAATGAAACAGTTTTTGATAATGAAACCACTGCATTTAAGATAAACGTCCATAACATTATTTTCAGCACAGTTGTAGCGTCAATGGAACGCCGATTTCCGGCAAATGGAAAGTTGTACACCGATTTTTCCTATCTAGATCCGAAACGTTTCCCTGAAAAATGTCTTAACAAGCTTCAATCTGGCGAACTAAATGAGTTAAGCAAACTCTTGCTAAAATTTGACGAAACAGCTATAGGTGAAAATTTGCAGATTGAACTAAGAAATTTAGTTTTACGTTGGGAAAAACTGAAAAACTCAGACTTAGAAGATTATAAAATAATCACAGATCATTCAAATGAAGATAATAACGACTTTACTTTGGAAACAAAAGAAGAAGTAACTCTAAAATGTGAGACACGCAGTGCTTGCAAAAATTGTGTTATTTGTTGCTACAAGATGTTAAACAGATTCAATTTATTGACCAATTCTTACAATTTAATTAATCTAGCATTAAAATTTTTACTAATATTGTCAAAAAGTCAGGTGGCTTGTGAAAGATCATTCTCCACATTAAAAGTAATTAAAAATCGAATGAGGAGTACTTTATCTTCGGATAATTTGAATGCTCTCATGGTAATGATAATAGAAAAAGATCTATTAATGAAATTAGATAGCGACGACATAATCGATAAAGTGTCAGAAAATAGTGAGCCTCTTCAAAAGTTAAATTAAATTTTAATTTAATGACTTTTGAAGACGCATTATATATATATTTATAAAATTTTTTATATAAATCATTCATGTATGCGTAGTATAATAAATATTTTTATTTACTCTTCATCTTTCACCTTTTTGATTTTATCAACATATGTTTTCTCATAAGAATCATGTATTTTAAACTGAAATATATTTTATAAAGGATTATTCAGCAATTTTTATCTACTTTCTTACTTCGATAAAGTAACTTACGTTCATGAGAATTTATAAGTAAAAAATGCCTAAAAATGATACATTAGGAGCCGCGGGAGCGAATGTGAAGTAGAGAGCCGATATTTCTGAAATGCCCGGGCCGATTTTAGATCCCAGTCCGGGCCTGAATATATGTAACGTAAGTTAATGACTTGCATGTAATGTAAGTTACCAATGTGAAATGAGTTCATTTCTTTTGAAAATTGGCATATAAACTAAATAAGATGTATCCAATTACAATAACAAAGTTTAAATAAATAAACACTGACTTAGGATATTAATTTTGTTGAAAATCTTTGCATTAAATCATTTTATTGGGTGTTGGCATTCATATGTTTGCAAAGTTGGACGAAATCTCTCTACAAGCTAATGGTGGCAAGAAGAAAGTACAAGCATGTTATTTTCTTCATTCAGTCCGAGAAATGTACTAAATGTTTATGGAAAAAAATCGAAAATGCAAAATTGGAAAACTAAGTCCTTTGAGCTCCGTCCAAAGCAGTGCCGTAACTTCACCCCTCGGGGCCCTGGGGCAAAAATTTTTGGCGGAGGCCCTTTCAAAAACTTTCAGTACTCCATCTCTAATCGTCATTTTCGCTATTTATGTATTATGTTAGGGAATATGTTTATGAAAACAAGTTATTTGTTCGCATATAAATTGGATAACAAAACATTGTAAGTTTTCCACATGGCAAAATACAAAATTTCAGCGAAATCGATTAATCCTGAGAAATTAAATTTTAAAAAAGTCGTACTTATAAAACTCAATTTCTCAAGAACTAATCAACCAATTTCGCTCAANATTGAAAAGAAAACATATTGTCATCAATGCCTCTGAGTTTGGGGCAGCAACACAAGAGCATTGAACAAAAATAAATATGGTAGAAATCACACCAGAAGATATTAAGAAGCGTCAGAAAAAGTTAATCTATTCTCAAAGCTCCACAGATTAAAAACATTAAGCAGATCCACCATTTAAAAGTTCAAGAAGGTATACCAGAAGGGTTTTTTAAGTGAAAGACGTTGAAAAACAAAATGATGAATCCAAAATAAAAGCTGGAGATTGGTATATGGATAGATACGAGGAAATGTTATATACTGGTGTGGTAATGTCTGTTGAAGAGCAAGAATTTAAAGTTAATGAAATGGCTGCTGTGAGAATCTATTGGAAATGACCAGGAAAAAGAGATGAAATATTCTACCAGAAAGAAAGCATGCTGAAAAGAATTGAGCCCCTATACTAGTTAATAACAGAGGACATTATAAGTGTGCATAGTAATGTCTGAATCAAGTGTGTAAATCAAAAGTTTTTTGAGTTTACTTCATGTACACTTTTTCTCCCTTGCACTATACTGTTTAAATATGTTAATTTGCATTTGTACATTATTGGAGTAAAAATTTGATGCAAAGGGAATTTCGTAACGTAAGTTACTGTAACGTAAGTTACCCATTTAAAAAATCATATTTAATTTAACTTTTGAAATAAAATCTTAAATCTAGGCATAATAAATATTTAAACTTGTCAGTAAAATGATACATATAATCTTAATCAATTAACATTTGTATAAGAACAGAATTTTGCCTTCAAGCATATTTATGCCATTCCCTTTTCAGTAACGTAAGTTACCACACTAGTGTTAGATTTTTACACTGCTTAAATTGAAAAATATTAATTATTCTAATTAGTTTCCTTTTGGTTTTGATTGAAATTTTAAGAAATCATTTTATTTTAATACATGTATTAGTATTATTTGTTTGCTTCTAAGTTCTCAGTGCAATAAAGTTTCTGTGAATGTAACGTAAGTTACCATGGAATAGCCCCATTTGTTTCGCTGTAGAAAAAAATCGATTGCAAGAAACGATATTTATTATTTTTTCATCAGTTTCATGCGCACAATACGTATAGGTGATCCCAGCGTCCGAATACGCCATCTGGGCAGACTGCCTTTGGTTCTTCCACTCGCCTTCTTTTCAGTTGTATAGGATTGTACTACGATATTTTTCCTTTTCTTAATATTTTTCGTATTTAATTGTTAAAAATATTTTTTAAAATTTCCATGACGCTTTCTTTTAGAACTATGTTTCATGTAGCTTCTAGTTCCATATAGTTTCCTAACTTAAAAGATTTTAATCTATTTGAAAATCAAGACCGAAACTAACGTACTTTCTTCTTCTATGACTCTACACGCGCTAATGGTGAAAGCATGTGAAGTGTTGCTATTGGTAGAGAGTTCTGCTCTACTCCACCTGAAGCCCAGTTCTATTGCCAATTACTAAAATATGATGCAACTATATGAACTATCTTCTTTTATGGGAAACAAAATAATGGTTTTTACTCAATAAGATTTTTTTAAATTCATTTCACACGATTTAAGAAAGCAAGCTAAAAATATAAGTTGTGTAACATCATTTTAAGAGTTGGTGATGTTGAGATACGTTCGCGTTGGTAGCTTGCAATTGGATGAAACAGGCGCTCTCCATAAGAATGGTTTTTTCTTAACTTGCAACAAATTATAATCAGATCTTGGATCCCTGCTAAAAAGTTTTATAGTCAATTTTCACAATAAGACACATTGATTTTAAAAACAAATGACTAATAAATGAGTAACTTTTAAAATAAGTATAAAAGAGAATGAATAAAAAAAAAACTTGTCTAATAGCTGATAACAGTTTTAATGAAAATTTGTATGAAAAATGCTTCTTAATTTTGTTATTAGCTATAATTATTTAGTTTCAATTATGTGCTGCATAAAAACAAATATATAGAACTAAATTATTGTATTAGGAAAAGAATAAGAACATTTTTATGGTTTATTTTTACCTTGTTTTTTTCATTAGAACATTTTGTTATGCATTGGAATATTTTTGTTTGTTAAACTGTTTACCTTTAGATAAATACGTGTTTCACGATTATTAAGTATGGAACATTGGCTATTTTTTCCTTTAATTTTGTTTGCTTCCTCCATTACTTTAACACCAGACCTAGATTTGAATTCCATTTGATTGCTTTTCATTGAGTACGTAATAACATTTGCGTTTAAAGCAGTATAGCCACTTTCATCCCTTGAGATGTTTTGTACTTTAACACAAAGTAAGGTTTTGTAGATATAGGAGTATTTTTATGAGGAGTAAGTTTTATGAGAATTTTAAAGATGATAAATATATATTGTAAGTCTCAGATTTATATAGTGCTTTATTTTTTTTAATTACGATTAAAATTATCCAAAATAGATAATTTTTAGAGAGATAATATTGATGAATAATTGTGTTGAAATATTGCATTTGTCAAAAAAATAACTTTTGATTACTTCATTAGAAATAAAAAAATCATTTGTGACTAATTAAATTTTTTCTTTCAATCATGGCATATGTTTTTTCAAATCAACACTTTTGATCAACTGCTGTTGTTTAAGTTCAAATTTAAAAGCTTAAAATTTACAGTTGCACATATATAACAAAAGACACCTTACTTCTAAACTTAATCTTAATGTTAAATTTTTTTGTAACACATTTTCAATGAAAATAATACAGACTTTAAAATAACTCATTCAATTTTATGTATTTAATAACTTCATTTTTAATTCTTTATAAAACTGAAATATTTTAAATTTATATTATATATTACGTTAAAGCATTTAAATAGGAGCCGATTTTCAGTTGTTAACCTGCAACTTTATTTAATTATTGTATATTTATTACTTGGTTGATCGAAAACAAATTTGTTTCATTTTCTTAATTAGTTATATGTTTAGAGTTAAAACTTTTGTTAAATTTAGTATCCTTCTTATTTTGTAATTAATATAACAATGTGAAGATTACAAAGATCACAGATAGAACTAATTTATGAAACACATTGCAACTTCAAAACTAATCCAGGTGTAGCATTTACACAAATTTTATAATTCTTCAAGAGTGCTCTTTGAACTGATTAAAAACCCAATGTAAGTATAATTAAATGAATAAATCATTTTCACAACAATGTTTCACGATTCAAATGTAGAAAAGAAATTTATAAAAATCGAATAAAAAGTTAATAAAAGAAAAATATGGTAATATATGTAAGGAAATAGTTCATTAAATTAAAATAAAAATGCTTTTAAAAAATATTCTAAAGACAACCAGAAAGTTTGAACAAAATTTGAGAGCACCAAAGAAAAAGTTTCCTGACTGAATGTAGAAAAAGTCACTTTTTCTTTTAACCATCTATAAGTTATGACCATTCTCGAAGCAAAGAATATACATAGGGGTATATAGAGGAATATACCATAGGGGTGAATATTCTCCCTTTCATATTCTTTGCTTGAAGCACCTCCCATCCACTGGTTACATCTGTTTCAATCCTAAAAAGGCAACCCCAAAATTTTAGAAACTTTTTTCGGTGAAGCATTTATAATCAGATTCAAACAAATAGGTTATCCTCTGCTATATCCTATAGATACGCCTCAATAGCTAGATGAATATAGATAAAGCAGTGAACATTTTCCCATCTTAAAAAAATATCTTTTGGCAAATGTTATAATTTCTGATCATGACATTAGACTAATAATTACCATAAAACATGCCAATTTGGAAACATTAAAAGTGCATATAAAATAGAATGTATGCATATTCTCTAAACCATTTGAGAATATGCATACATTCTATATGTTTCTAAAACAATTTAAAGCTCATAGATCTCGGAATCATAGTAAAAACAGCTCTGAAAAAAATAATAATCCATGTAACAGTAAGGCCACAGAATGGGATTTTGGGATTATTAACCCCTAAACATTTATAGAACTGAGCACTTCTTTTTAGAAACATTAAAACACATTGATACAAAAAAAAAAAAATCTTAACCCTTTATATACTGCCGGGACTTTATTGTGTCACTCAATATTATTTTAATATAACTTTGAAACGGAACAAATTATCCCATCAGAACTTGCCTGTCTCTGTAATACGAATTTTTGTTTATAATTACTAACTGACAATACACAATTATTTGAAGTTGAACATCGCGTACTGAACTATTTAGTTGGTGATATTTCGTTTATGAATGCCATTTTATGATTCTTCAATTCTCAGTTTTCTATCTTGATAAATTTTTTACATTAAATTGATCAAATGAAATTTATATATATATTTTTATATATTTAAGTTTTTCAAATTTTTACTGATTCATAGACATTTTCAACTAGTTACAAAACAAAGTATTAAATATTTAACTTTAATAATTTAGGGATTAAAAATTTATGAATCCCAAATTAAAAATAATACAAAATAGTTTTACATATTTTTACTAATTTTAAATTAATTTGGTAAATAAAGGGCAATATAACTATTTGAATTTATTTTGTTTGATATTTTAATCTGCTAGGTAATTATTTGTTAAAGAATTTACATTAAAATATGTGCTAAAAAAATAAGATTTGTACATAATGAAGTAATTAAAAAATTTATAACCTGTGCTGCATTGCTACAAATAGTTTTAAGTTTGTTAAATCTATTACAATTGCATAAATCAATTTCATGCAAAAATTATTTTTAACACAGGTATTTTAATCATGATTGAAAAATCGTTGAATTGTAAAGCGTGGAAAATATCTATATCTTTTTCAATGTAAGTTGATATGACAAAATTTCAACGACACATAATCAAGAAAATTATTAAAATGTCATTTGAAGAAATAAAATTTCGAAACTTAATAGAAATATGCAAGTAATTAGAGGTAATCAAGAATGACAATAGAAACTTAAATTTATTATGATTCAATTGCGAAAAATTATAAATGATAAATCTACCCAAATTATCTCTTCTATTAATCAATATTCTATGATATCACTTCTTGTGTTGCAAAATTCAAAAAACAGCAATAACCTTGTATACAACCCTTCTAGAAATTTAAAAATAGCAAATGTAAATGAAATGCATTTATTGCAATAAGCAAAAATATACCTTAAGAAAAAGAAATGTGTGCACATTTATTAGTCTAAATTTCTTTTCAATAAATATTATTTTTTTTTAAAGAAAAAAAATTAGATTTGTTTTCATTTGTTAAGTATAGTTCTCTAGCATTCTGGACCATGATACAAAAAGGCGTTTTTTAATTTATTAACCATATAACCTTTTAACATTTCAGAGGGAAATTAATTTTAAAAAAAAAAAGCGTATACAATTCTATTTAGAATACCAAAATCTTATTTTAACTGTCAATCAGAGTCATATAATTTATTCATAAGAAATTGACATGGTTTTTCAATTATAATATTAACATAAAATTAAAAATTCACATTAAAATATTATAATCAAATGCAAAATGAGAATTATAATTTTATGTAAATGATAAAACACACAGTGTACATGACATTCTCTCAGAAGTTACAAGTACCTCATGAGTATCATTTTATCATAATACAAATAAAAAGCTCTTAATACCCCAAACAAAAATTTATAACAAAAATTTAAAACAGTCTAAATAATGCAAACACTAATTAAATCAAAACATGTTTTGCTTTCTTTTTAGAAAACCAACACCTGAAAAACAAATAAAACATTTCGAATTGACGAACTCACGAAAAATTTTAGATTTTAATATACCAACACAATATATAACTTAGTTAAGGCTTCTAAAACAAGTAATTTTCAAAGGAAATAAACAGTAGATTTCATGCTCTTGAATTTGTCGATTCTATTAGAACTTAACTTCATAAATTTGACTTTTATTCAATATTAAAAATTTTACTAAATAGAAGGAAAAAAAGTACTAAATTCAAATAAAAAAGTCAATTTAAAGTTTTAAAAAATAGAAATAACAAGAACAAGTAATTATTTTATTGTTGTCACATCAGAAAATAAAGAAAATAATTTTAGCATTGTAACAATCATGCGTTAAAATAATTGCAAAAATACCAGAAGAATAAAACTAAAACTAAAGTCCTTTAAATTTCTGTACAAATTACCAGACCAAACTATTTAAAAAATTAAAACTAGAACCCTTCTTAGCAGGCAAGAACATTTAAATACTATAAACAGAAAGAAAAACATTTAATAATCTGGCGACAGATCAAAGTTCAGAGAGAAATGAATTAAAAAATTATCTTCAGAGATCAATAAAAAGATAACAGAGATCAATAGCACCTAATTAAATTGTTCCTTAATAAAAAGTAACTTTTTACATGAAATAGTATGTTGCATGCATTACAGCATATTGTGATTTTCTCAAATAAGTTAAAATACTTTAAAACTAATTATTAATTCACTAATAAATGCACAAAACTACAGTGTGAGAAAATGCAAATGACTAGTATGTTTAAATGCTGCAAAAAGACAATTTATTAAGTATTTTGATATTTCTTTAAAATTGTTGTATTACAGAAAATGTATTACAAATGTAGAAATATGCATTCAACTGAAATATTAATTACATTTTGTTAAAATTATCATATTCAATTAATAATGTACAACACATTTTGTACTATATTGAAAAGTATATTTAATATTGAACCTCAATTCTGCAATTAAATTAAAAAATAAGCACCAATTCTAACATTGATAAACATATATAGTAAGATAAGCATTGATTTCTCCCCTTTAACTTAATATTTAATTTCTCCTCTTTAGATATTAAAAAAAAACTATTTTAATTATTAATAATAAAAAATACCCTTAACTATAAAAAACTAGATATAAGCACCACTAACAAATAGCATATTCAGCAAGATTTTTTTCTTCTGAAATACAATATTTTTTAAATAATCAGACTTAATAATACATATTTTTTTTTTCTTGGCTAGCTAAATGAAATTTGTAATATACAGGGTATCTGCTACATTTCAGATTTTCAAATTCATGTCTAATTTCAAGAATTTTTCATGACTTAAGGAAGTTACTATTTTCTCTGACAAACACACTACAATAAATTTGAAAAAGCATTATAATAACTTTAATTGAAATGATAGGTATAACCAAAACTGTTATACTCTGCATCGTCATATTTATAGATTTTAAATTTAAAAAACAGAGTAAAGGAAGAGATGAAGCAATAAAATAGTTGAAAAAAATACAAAAGAAAAATAATTTTTCTTCCTTTTTTTGCAGAATTAGATTCTAAAGATACTTTTCTTGTTCATCGGAAAGGAAAGAAATACTTCTGATTTTTTGTTCTCATTTAAAAATATCGCCAATGACTGGCCTGCTTCAGCTATAATTTTAAATTGATAAAATAAAAAATAAAAAAATAATAACAAAAATTCTGAAATCACAGAAGTTTATAAGATAATTCGCTCTAGAAATGATGTTTCTCTTTCATTTTTTGAAAGAACACCATAATTTTTAAATAGCAGATATTTGGAGCATCGTGAAATTGGGAGGGAGGGTAAATTCCATTTTAAAAATTTGATTTTTCAGCAACATAAATACATGACTTTCTATGATTTTTTAAAAAAATAGTTAAAATCATGACATTCCATGACAAACTTTGTTCAATACCAAAATTCATGACTTTCTTTTATTTCTCATGACTTTCCAGCTGCGCAGATACCCTGAATATATTACATTCAGAGAAGGAAAAAAAAAGGTTGGTTGCAAATCATGTAATATACATGTTACATGCAAATCATGTTACATTAAAAAAAAATAATAATAAAAGGTTGGTAGAAAATCACAATCACAACCACAGCTAACATGAACATAACAGTGTCTAATGAATATGAGTCAAAATTTTAAAAAAAAAATATTTAAAGTATAACAGTTAACATAAACATGTCTTTAAAAATACCTAAACTACAACAAAACAAAGTAACAAAGAATACAATCTCAAAAATATATCATGTTTCAATTTAACAAGCATCAATCACCTTCACAAATGTCATACAAAATAATTTATACATCTTGGAAGAATACTGGAAGATTTTTGAAATCTCTGAATTCTTCAAAGGCCTGCTTGAAGTCACTGAGATTCAAAATTGCGTAAAAAAATTAATAAAGCTATTTTTAGTCATCAATTAACTTAGTTTTCCAATTTCAAACTTTTTGAATACTTCTGATGCAGAAAATATCAGAGAATCAATAAGACCAGCTACAGTAAAAGTACCTCCTACTATTGCACAAACCTGCAAAAAATTTAAAATGAAAAATGTAGAGCATGCAAACTTTATAGAATTAAAATAAAGCAGAGCAAAGGAAAAAAACTCCTATGATTACAGAATAAGACTAACTCAAATATAGATACAGAATCATTACAATTACATTTAGTAGGAAAGAAGAATTTCTAAATAAAGCTAAAAGTTGCCTAAAAAAAGTGTTCACATTTAGATTTCTTTCACTGTAAACTAAAAACATGAAAATATTCCCTCATACATTTGTTAAACTTGATCTCTCAGTATTGAGGCAGTACAGCCTGTTGAATTTAAAGCTAAAGTACAAGGTATGAAAAATGCATTAAAAAAAGAGCAAAATATTTTTTGTTTCACTGAACATGAGTTTAAATTAGTTGATTTAGAAACTCGATAATTGATTATTTTCTTTTTACAACAAAAGAAAATTACTTCTGTTCAATTTATTTCCCAGCAGATAATTTGAAATTTATATAAATTTTTATAAGATATATATTAGATTAATTGACATCCAGATTATTTTCTTTTTACAATGAAAGAAAATTACTTCTGTTTAATTTCTTTCCTAGCAGATAATTTGAAATTTATGCAAATTTTTATAAGATATATATTAGATTAATTGACATCCAGATTATTTTCTTTTTACAATGAAAGAAAATTACTTCTATTCAATTTATTTCCTAGCAGATAATTTGAAATTTATGTAAATTTTTATAAGATATATATTAGATTAATTGACATCCAGATTATTTTCTTTTTACAATGAAAGAAAATTACTTCTGTTCAATTTATTTCCTAGCAGATAATTTGAAATGTATGTACATTTTTATAAGATATATATTAGATTAATTGACATCCAGATTATTTTCTTTCTACAACGAAAGAAAATTACTTCTGCTCAATTTATTTTCTAGCAGATAATTTGAAATTTACATAAAATTTTATAAGATATATATCAGGCAAGAATTTAAAAAAAAATAATATGAAAACTTAGTGGTAATAAAAATAAATTGAAAGAGCACACATGAAAAGTAATCAAGATCCCTATTTTTGAATATAATAGTAAATTTGGTAACTAACAATCCTTTTGCTTAAATTTTGCCTTGCGATCATGGGGTGAAAGTATCAAATTAATATAATATAATAACTATACTAATATAAAATATAATTTAAACTTATAACAAAAGGAATTATATCTATGACGCTATAATAGATAAAAAAGTAAAAAAAAAAAATATTACTAACAAAGTCTGATTTAAAGAAGGTTATACTACTACATAAAAATAAAACTACTTATATAAATCAGGGTGCGTAGCCAAATCTCTCAACAAAAAATAAGCACTAAAAAATTATTTTTAAGCACTATATACATTACAAAAATGCAAAGTAATTTTCAAAGAATTTACATGGTCATGATAAAATTATTAAAATTACTTTCGGTTCGATATCAGAGGGTGGAAAATGAAGCCTGAAATGGAGAATATCTCGCAAAATGCACAATTGCATGTGAGAGTGCAAGAATCGCACCAAACCCAGCTCTGACAACGCACATGCGGACTCGCAAGTATTTCATAAAACATGTAAAATGATTGGTGCTCTTACGCTATGGACCGATGGTAAGCCGAAATAGATAGTGGCTGAATGAATCGTGAAAACGTTGAATAGAACAATGTGAAAAGTAGGCTTTTCCATAATAAGTGGCGAAAATCGACATGGAAAAGAAAAAAAATCTAATTTTCGAAAAGGGAAAACTAAGCATTTTTTAAAAACACCCAATAAAAAATTACTTTTAAGGGCTTTTAAAAAACGAAAATGGAAAATAAGCACCTTTTAAAAAAGCTACGCACCATGTAAATATGAAAGAATTAGCAAAACAAAACCACAGAGACCTTAGTTAAACTCATAAAACTGATAGCTTTGTTAAAATTATAATTAGTTAGTGTATGATCCCTTAAAAAGCCACTTTAAATTGAAAGTCTAACCTCAAACTTCATCAATCCATGAATTTAAAGTTTTATTTAAGAAGTTTTTATATATTTTGAAAACTGCACAATAGAAACTTTTGAGTAAAGTGGTAATTACTTAATCTCAATATCCTCAAAAGTATAAAAAAAAGTTGAAACAGTAAAGCAAATAAAAATAAATTCATAAAAAAATCCTGGGTCAGAGGAGGAATAGCGCGCACGCACGCACACGCACACACACACACATATATATATATATAAATTGTTTATTAACTACATTTTACATTTTTCTTCTTTTGACAAAGTCATATGGAAAAAAAAAAACTCAAGTTATTTGTAATTCCTAAAAAATATTTGGATCAGTAACATTGTCAAAAAAATATTTGGACCTAAATTTTTTTAATGGATAATTCCAATGCATTGCTACTTTACATTTAAGTTTAAAAAGTAACAATGATAATTTTAACATTATAAAAAGAATAACAATAAAACAATAATTTCAATGCATTTTTACTTTACATTTTATGTTTAAAAAGTAACAATGAAAATTTTAACATTATAAAAAAATAACAACAAAGCAATTACCTTTGCGAACAACTGGATATAAAATTTTTATTTTAAATTTATACCAATGAACTTTTTTAAAATTTTAGGAAAAAAAAACTAATCTTTCTGTCCTTTTTTTAAAAGAGAAAAACATTGGAATTTGGAATAATTGTTAGAATATATAAGCAATTGTTGGGATAATAAAGACATTTTTAAACAATCAACAACAATCTACTTCTAAAAAATCTAGGTTCTACAACGATCAAAAATAAAAAATAGGATTTCTCCTAATTGAGTTATACAGTTGAAAAACTATGAAATCACCAATGAAATTCATCAAATTGAAATAGTCATAGTATTTGTTGAAGGAAGACTACATTAAGAAAGAAGACAGTGTATAAAACATAATAAAAATATTATTAAGATAAATTCTTCATTATTTCTTAAATCAAATTATTATAAATATACTTAGATATAAAAACAATATGCAAATAAAAAATTTTAAAAGTTACTTTTACAGATTTAGAAACTGTTAAAGCATGTTCTATGTTTCAAATTAAATTAAAGTAACACTGCAAAGTAAAATTAATGTGTGATAAAAAATTAAACAGGCCTATATTTAACTCTGATAAATAAAATTGATATATATATATACATATATGTGCCCTTTCCTGTACACTGAAAGCCGTAAGCAAGAAGTGAAGTCCCGCCATTCAATGTAAGCTGCAAGCTGATCCCTGTGCGCACAACTAATAAACAATGGGAATTTCCCTAAGACATTAGAGTGCGATTTGGAACTAACCGATAAAGAGAAGTAGTAATAGTTTATAAACATCGCAAAAACGAACTCTAACTCATTTATTTTTTTTGTTATTTATTTGTTTTTTTATTGTCCGTCTTATGCAAATTTCTCTTCAGTATAAGTTTTTGTTAAAGAACAGCGCCTCTTTTTATTTTCAAAGACGACCACTCTTGCCGTCCCCATATATATACATACACACACACACACACACATATATATATATATATAAAGCTGTTTCAAACATTAATAGCTGCTATATAAATTTTTAAGCAACTTTTTAAAATTACAAATTCATAAGTTTCTGGAAAAAACTTAAATTGTGAAATCTGAATATTTTTTAAAATTAATTTTGAATGTAATCTAGCTAATTTTATGTACCAGAAATAAATTTTTTTTTATTACAAGAATAAAATAATAATAAAAATTACCGTTGTTAAGAAACTATACAAAGGTGGTCGTGTTTCTGTATATTTAACAGTGATAGGTGTCAAATCGTAGCGAAACCATATGGCAGGCATAATTCTACCAGAATGGCTGAAAGTGACAGAACTCTGGAAAAAAAATTAATAATAGTGAATTATAATAAAAATTATAAACACATGGAAACAGTAACATATTTATTTTTCCAACTATTATAGAGCAAAGAAGATATTTCCAACTGAACTCTCATTAAATTTAGCTGTTACAATTATACTAATTGCACTACAAGTGAATTAATTAGTCACTAGATTGGCAGGTATAATAGCAGTTTTGTACATCTTACATACATCTCAAATTAAAAAAAAAAATTAATACTGTACTTTTACTTACCTTGAGTTTTCTTGATAAAAATTAGTTTCATATAATTACAGCACACATTTATTTTTATTACTAGTAAAAATTTTTTTTTACTTTTGCCAAAGTACACAGCTACGGGGAAAAAAATAGGATATTTTGCTACTACACAGTGGGCCAGATGCATCATTTTTAACAACAGCAATTAACAACAGCACAAGACATGTGGCCACTTTTTAAATAATTGAAAAGTTTTCTTGTTTAAACAAACTGTTAATTTTAATAAATACTTTTGTAAAATTTCAATAAAAAATGCAAGTTTTTAATAAATGCCTTTTATTAGTTAAATAAATTATTCTGCTAAATTTTTAAAGTAATCTAAATTGCCCATTCTAATGAAAAACAGAAAAAGCACATCTCATACATTCAGCATAAATTGTTAAATTTTCACAATTTATCCTACACCAAGTGATAAAGATAAATGATATACTAATTAGATTGGTATCAAAAGTATTTAAACATGTGACCAGAATATTTTATATAATCCCGGAAATTTTAAAATAGGATTTTTTAAAGTCATAATTATATTCTGCTGATGGCAGAAATCTAAGTACTTACACAAATATATCATAAAATTTTAAATTAATTTCTAGTTGCGATAACTTCTAGTTGCTTTCTTGCACTACAGACCAGTTTTTGTATTGTTTAAAAGCGAAGCATTGTTAGTAGGAAATTTTATGTCAAATTTGTACATCTACATTAACACTTGAAAGGGCAAAAAAAAAATTAAAACATTGAAATTGCAGAGAAATTAGTTCTTTCCATTCCAAATATTCAACTTAAAAAAATTTAAAAACATCTTACATCATTAAAAAAAAATATCACACCATATTTAAGAGTAGCAAGCACAGATTTTCTTAATTTTTAAATCAGCTTATTTTATTTATTTTTTAATTTAATCTACAAATACATTGAATTTTGCAAGGAAACAAAAAGCGAGACAGAAATTGTGGGGTAAAAAAGGAGATAAGAAACAACTTTTTAAAAAATTATATAAAATTTAAAAACTAAAAATGTTCATCTCAGTTAAAGAAAATTATCTTTTTAACCAACATGTTTGCAGTTTTTTTATCATTTTTACTAAACATTAGTTCATTTTAAATAAGGGAAGGGGGAACATGGAAAACTATTAATGCAAAAAATTATTTTTGTATATTTTGTAATAGCGTCTAGCAGCTCACTATTTTTTCTTCTTTCATGGCTACATTAAAATTTTATGGGCATTTTTACCTTCCTTTGTTTAAACTAGCTAATAATTTATTCATTTGTTTCGTAGTTACAGTTCATTATGTCATACATTCAATAGTTCATTATGAGCAATGCTTTCTTTTTTATTTAAAAATAAATTAAAAAAAGTAAATAATTTATGAAGAAGAAATTTACATATGGGCAGAAACAACAATTTTATGCAAGAGCTAGAAAGAAAAACTTACCGGATCATTAGTTACAGTGAAAGTATATATTCTCTGTTGCAAAAGCAATAACAAAAAAAAAATGACTGTAGAATCTGATTCAAATTATTTTTAATAAATAGAAATAGCAAAAATAAGTGAAATACAGTAAATATTATCAACAAGGTGGTCGTATTTAAAACAAGTAATTTAATATTTCAATTCATTTTATAAATTTTTTTTCAACAAATCCGCATATTTCATTTCATTTTATTTATTTTTTAACATATCCTTTTTTTTAATTAGCGTTCATGTTTCTTGGATTCAGAATTTTTCTTTATGGGAAATGTGAGACTGAAAAGAAATTTAGAAATAGATTTGTTTAAAAAAATACAACTTTCTTTTTTAAAACTCTATTTTATAGTCATTCTCTAAAACATAAAAATTTAATTATTAGGAGAGGTAAGGATACATAGACTTATTAGAATATTATTTAAGATTATAGTTGTACATAAGGATAGATATATATAAGATTAAAGGCAGTTCATTAGGATGCACATAGAATATTGTTAGATATTCAGCTGGGCTTATAAATTCTTTTTACAGGTGGATAAAATTTCTCATGGATTTAAATAAATTCATGTTGAAGTTTTTATTTACCTGACCTAGATGAAAAATTGAGTGCAATGTTAAAAATATATATTCATTTTTTAAAATATGTTGATATTGTTTTAGACTAATTACTTGTAATATGCTTATATAAATCTTCATGCAGATAGAATATTAAAGTTTACGGTTTGCGTTGCAATCAATATTGGTGTGTTTAAGCAACAGAAATATTCTATGGTTGATTGAGCACTGACTCATTATGTCATTGTGTTGTTTGCCTTGTTAGTTTCAAAATATGTCTTTCATAACCACAATAATGACTCAATTACATAAATTTTTTTTTACAATTTATTTAGCTACAAATAATTAAATCACAATAAAAATTTAAAAGTAAATTTCCTCTCATGTTTAAAATACTTATTTACTAATGTATAGGGAAACAACAAGCATTGGTTACAGCAGGGCAAAAATTTTTTTGACAACAATCATTGAACTTTTTGCTCAAATTGTGAAAACATAATTATTTAAAAAAGCATTTACCTTATAGGCATATGTGTATTGATAAGTTTCAACTTTAAGGCCATTCAAACTTTCGTAAATGGTGGGTACAATTTTCATCACATAGTCATGAGATTCAATGTCTGAAAAGTCAAATAAATAAAGCTAAAAAATACTTTGCAGTTCTTTCAATAAGATGTTGTACAAATAAGTTAACACTTAACAATTAACATTTTAAACATTTCTACAACCTATATTTAAATATCTGACATTAATTTTACAATTGAATGCATATGTATATCTTTAATTCAATGCAATAACCTGTAATGTAAAACTTTTAGAGCTCATTTTAAGAAAAGTAAGTAAATACAAATTAAAATTAATATGTTAAGATATAAGTTTAATTAAATGACGAACCACAAAATAAATACTAAAATATTTCATTCTATCAGTTCTATAAAATAATTTCATTCTATTATTATTAAATATTTACTACAATTTAAACAAATTATTTTTAAGGAAATGACATTGTATTGAAGTATAGCATTATCTTCACATTGCCATAAATCATGCCAAAAATATCTGCTATAATTAATAATTAAATATTTTTCTACCACAGAAAAAACAAAAACTATAAGAAATATCTAGATGTATTAAATATAAAAAATATTTACCAGCAAATAAAGTACTTCCGTCATCTATGAACAAAAGCAATCATTTAAAAAAAAGCAATCTATGTGTTGACAGTAATATTTACAATTTAAGTAAATATTACATATAAATAGTAAATATCACATTAAGTAAATATATAAATATTATCTTTGTTAAATTTGGTTTATTTTCTAAATCCTAAATATAAGAGAGAGTAAAATCTAATCTAAATCTAAGATAGAGGCACATGAATAGACCAGTGAAAATTTTTATGGATTTATTTAATCTCTAATATACTGGTACGATGTACCAGTGACTAAATTTTTTAAACTTCCACTTTCAAGGAGTGTTCTGTTTTTACATGCCAATGGATTATTTTTAATATCAGAGGATAAAAGATTGGATATAGCGTAAAAAAGAAAGATGGTTTGTTTTAACCATACGTGGTGTAGTTTGATTTTTATGTTATTGCTTAAAAAAAATCATCTAATTTTTTAAAACTATTAAGTCTGTATATTGAAAAACTTTTTACTGAGCATGCGATTTAGGAACAAAGCTACTTAAAGCTAGAATTAATTTTGTATCAAGGTGTATTTTAGTCAATTGTTTCTAATCTATAATTTATTTCTTGCAACAATTTTAACTGATCATCACTAAATATTCTTGATAGGAGACAAAGCAGAGGTAAGAGAAGACAATGTAGAAAAGGAACCAGAATTCATTGAAATAGATCCGAGTAACTAGAAAACAAAATCTTAATCTGATGTACTAGAAAATTTTTGCGACATCTCAGATTTTGCTCTAAAATATGACTAAGAACTGTATTATAAAACTTTGACATTATCAGCGATCTGCGTAATCTTGCTGGTAATTATGCATTTTTTTAAATTTCTTTGAATAACCAATTAGTTTATAGCTTTGAATAGTGACAAACTCTTAACGCTGGTAACAAGTCACAGGTTTTAGTCTCTCTCTCTCTCTATATATATATAAATAAATTCTTAGCTTATGACACATAAAAGCACAAAGTGATTGTAGAGCTGGGTATAAATTTAAACCGCATACAAAATAACAGGAATAAAAATGATAAAAAAAAGTGTCCCAAGCATAAGTTTTCTAATTTTGAAGCATGTTTGTAATAAAATAATGCATATGCGAAAAAAAATGTTAAATGTTAGTAAAAACAGGCTAAAAATGTTAGTAAAAAGGGGGTGCTACACCAAGGCTAAAGAGAATAGAAGGGCTAGTTCACTCCGCTCTTAGAGCTGAAGCTACGATTTCCCTCCTCATGACGTCACTGTATCCACAGATCTCGGAAGATCGCACGCTAAGATATTATGATAACTTTGTATCTTTCTCTTTGTAAAAATAAGTTAGACTTTTTCTGGTTATTAGCTTTCAAACTTTACGTAATTAACACATTATTTCCATTCATAAACATAGTTTAAAAAAACTTTCTTGGCCATTATATTAAAAAAAAAAACCATTTAAACCTATAAATTTTCTTACTAGTTGGCGAAAATGACACTATAAATACTTTATTTTAAAAAGTTCAGTTTTAACTTTAATTATTAAGAAAAATGAAAGCATATATCGACACTTTTTTTATCTACATATTCTTTTATAACGATAAGTTAAGTTAAATTTAGAATCCCTGATTTTAAAATATGTCGTTAATAGCAATTTGTTCATACTTAATCATTAAGAAACATCAACCTTAAACGCTAATTACTGAAACAAAATAATAATTTAGGTTTATACTGACATCAGAAATTTTACAATTGTTTATAGATATTTAAATTTAAGATGGTATAATTTATAGATATTTAAATTCAAGAGAATATAATTTTTGAAAGAATCATAAAGATTTAAAATAACTATAACATTAAAAAAATAAGTTACGAAATTAGGAGAATTTCAACTGTACACCATATATTTTATTTATACTTTTTACTTACGTTTTAATTTTCTTTGACTTTATCCATTTTTTAATTTTTTTCACATGCCTTTCTTTTTGAAGTAACGAATTTAGATAACGAATTTTTATAAAAGTTCTTAACGATAGAAAAAAATGTATTGCTGTTTTATATTAACTGTGTCATTTCGGAATCCATTCTTTACATAGTTGTTCATTTACTTTAGGGAACACGAGGAAAATTATATTTTTTCCTTTCGTTTTTCTATCAGAATTTTTGCAAGTTGCAATCGCACAAACTGACATTTCGTTAATAGTTTTGAAATTTTGTAAATTCACGGCAAAAACTGAGGAAAGTCATTATAGAAAATAACAAATGTCTTAGAATATGTCACAAAAGAAATGCTCCAATATTAGTTAGAGCTAGTAAGGCCGAAAGCTCTGTTCTTGAAGTAAAAGTGCGAGCTTTGCGCCAAAGTGACGTCACTAGAGAAAATAGGAGGACTGGCGCGGCGAGAGTTTCTTCAAAGGAGTGAACCAGCCCTTCTATTTCTCTTTAGCCCTGGTGCTAGACACCATATAGTTATTGTTGGGCAATTTGTGTAACGTCCCATTTTGGCGATCAGAATGTTCCACCAAATCTTGCAAATGAAAGCCATAGGATCATCCTATTTTTATTTTAAGTCTGATGTTCAGGTCAACAAGCCCACAACCACCCACTTTTGAAGGAGGAAACTGAGCACAGTATCAACTAAATTTCATCAAAAATTTTCACACAAGGGTCTAAATGCGCCAGGAAAACCAAGGAGGTCATTTATCCGACATGCTGTTTAATCCATAACACTATACAATATAATGAATAAATCAATAAAAAACACAACTTTTAATTAAAAATCAGTCTTTTTTTTATCGATATTACTTGACACATAACATCTTGCATAATGTGAGAAAAACAATAAAAAAAAATTATATGGCTATAAAAATGGCAAATAGCACATTTATGCATAGTTGAAGTGCAACATAAGGACAGGTTAAGAGAATTCGATCACGTAAAATTGATATAATTAATGTTCCCAAAAAATGATTCAGAAACAAAACAGTGTATAGAAATTGTATTTTTTAAACAAACAAAAAAAAAAAAAAAAAAAAAAAAAAAAAAAAAAAAAAAAAATCAACATTTTCATTTCATTTCAATCATTAAATGATAATTTAAACTCATTTGTCCTTTCAAACTAACAAAACGTTTTTACCTCTAGCACCGCTTCGGTCAATTTCTTTCAATGGATTAAAACTGCCTTTTATTTTTCCAGCCTACATACAACAGAAAATAAAAATGCAATTAAAATCTAATAATAAATAAAAAAAATATTAAACATAAAAAAATATTACTAAATAAAATAATGCTTGTGCTTTGCTGCATGCTTTTTTTCAAATGGGATTGATTTAATTAAGTATACATTTGAATGTATTGGAGAAACTAATCATAGGACAGCCAAGTACAAAATTTAACATTAATAAAGCGATTTACCATATATTTTATAAATATATTATATTTCACATATATTTTTCGGATTACTATTTATGAAACAAATATTTAATTTTATGCATTAATAAATTGGAATATTTGTGCTTTAGGGAACATTGTAAAAATATATCACTAGGCAAAGACACAAGTTTTCAACTTTAAGTGAGATAATGACATTTTACATAAAGATGTATTTTAAAATCGAAAATCTCTTCATAAATTCTTACATTATAATGAAAAAAATTAAAACTAATAAAAATTGATGGTTTGGTGATAGAAAGTTGATTAAATTGCTTGTTTCTAAATGCTAACAAAAAAGAAGGAAAATATGTTGAAAATCTTAAAATTATTCTAATAAAGCAAATAAATGCATTGCGTAGAAATATAGGTAATAATATTAATAATATAGGTAATTGGTAATAAGAGAGGGAATTGCAGTAATAATATGTGTAACTTTCTTTATTCTAATTTAACTTCAATTTAACAAACTAAATAGCTTATTTTTTATATGTTACAAAAATTTCAGACTGTGTTTAGTGAACATCATTATCAGAATTAAATAAGCAATTATTGTGCTATCATACCTTTTATAATAAAGATAATAAAAGAAAAAAAAGTTTTTATATAATACATACCAATGTTAAAATAAATGAATAATTTATAAAAAATTCAGTTTAAAAAATTCTTCACATAACATATAAAGACTTAATGAGATTTATAATATTATGAAGTTCAAGTTATGAATAACAAAAAATTAATTTTTTTAAAATTAATTTTTAAACAAGCTGTGTTTTAACAAAAGTATACTGGACTTCAATAAATTTAGGATTTCATATTAATAAATTGCAAAAAAAGTTAGACAAATTTAAAAATAGACAAACAAACAGCGAGACCAGAGGTGACAATTTAACAAACGAGAGTTGAGTTTATCGATGGAAGTTGCTTGTATGATTTTAAAATAAAATTTGAAAAGTATTTTCATAAAATTTGAAAAGAAACAAAATATTTTTATGTTGATAAATATAATTTTAATACTAATGAATTAAAATTGTTATAAAAATTTAATACCAATAAATTTTGCATACATTAATTTTATTCCTTTTTTCCACCAATGTTTAAGAAGAATGAATTAAATTTTGAAAATATAAAGATCAAAATGATAAAAAAATAATAATAATTGAATTTTGAAAAAAAAAAAAAAAGCNAAAAAAAAAAAAAAAAAAAAAAAAAAAAAAGCAATGATATAATTTTAATAACAGCTATGTTTTCTTAAGCAATTACAATTTTTTTTAAACAGATATTTTGTTATTGTAGTAAATATTCTGAAATTAACAAAGTTAGACCACTTTAAGTCAAAGAGTTTAAGTAAAACATAGTAGTTTTAGCAAATTCATTTGGATTATCAAAATTACTTTTAAAAATTTGCATTTCAATTAATAATATGGTTTTCTCAACCTTCATCATGAGGTTGGTTCACATCATAGCTTTAGGTAGATATTAATATGGAAATGATAAAAATCTATTTAACAGAAAATACAAGTAAGCATTTTGCAAGTAATTAATTTATTGTATACAATTACAGCAGATAGGAGGAAAAAAATAAAGTAAAAATTAAAATTTACCACTTTGGTGCCAAAACTACACTCATGTATGATATGACGCATATCAATAGCATCAGGTTGAGACGATGCTGAGTGGGTAGATACATGAAAATTTCCTGGAACCTAAAAAACAAATTTAATTCTTAGTTATTAAAAAAGAAATATGACACATGACAGTCAAGGAAGTACATTTTTTTTAGCAGTGTGCGACAAATTTTTCAAAGAAGCAAAAAGAGCCCTTAGCCAAATTTATTTCAGTTTTACAATTGACATTAAACCTTAATAACTTTTCCTTACTTTAAAGCTGGATTATAAAGGAGTTTTTGAAACAATGATTTTTTTGAACCTCATTAATTAGTTGAATCTTAGATTAACTTTAGAGATTGCTTTTCTACAGCAGTACAAGAGGTAACTAATAAATTACAATTTAATTAATAGAGTTTTTATTTACAGAAGGAACTGTTGTTACTTTAGAAGTTTATTTATAAAGCATAATATTAATTGTATGTTTTATTATCATGAAATTAATATTAAGATACACATTGAAAACTTGGAGAATTCGTGAACATTCGAACATTTAAAACTTGGAAGTTAGCATTAATCTCACCAAGCCCGTCTCTGTTCTGTAAGAACAACAAAAAATTGAAAATTGTTTGAACATACATATCTATATGTATGTTATCCTGTATATAATTAATCATTAAAGTACAGAAACAATTGCATTCTAAATATATAAATTAAAACAAACTTTTAAATTTTACACAATTTGCAATCTGTTGCACCTAATTTGGAATTTGAAATGTTTTAATACTTAGCTTTATTTTAAAAGAAAAGTTTTCAATTGATAACTAAAAATCAATTTGAAAAAAAAAAAATGTTCTTCATCGAATCCTTCTTTCAAAATATAGTTCTTACTTTATATATTATAACTAAAAGCAATGCATGTATTGAATAAGGAATTATTTTATAGTAATAGCTTTCATATAGCAAAAATTATAAAAGCTAAATTAAATATCGTTTTTAGGAAAAATAAAAATTGAATACAGATTACAAGTAGCTTAAAAACACACTAATACAGCTGACTGTAAGGCTTTACAGACATTTTACCAAATTAATATTCTTTAAAAAAAAAACTTTAAAGAATGAGAGACACATATCAGACCAAGTGTTCTCAAACTTTTGATATCTGTATTTTTTTCATATGAATCAGAAAATTTCAAACCACCACCATTTCAAATACAATGTTAAAATTTAAAAATTAATAAAATATCAGTACTAATTTATTCACATTTAAGGAAAAATTAATATTATCTATTAAAGAAAACAATTTTATTGTATATCCTAATGACACATACAGGATGCTTTCCCCCAATTTTTAAATTCAATCGGAAGAAGAAAAACATTTTCGTTTTAGCCATCACTTAAATTTAAAAATCTCACACAGAGAACGCACTTTTCTTCCAATGCCCACCCATATATTGACTTTCGTCATTCGGATATCAGAAGGGTAGATATGTTGACAACTATTTCTGGGAGCACCCTATTAGGTGAACCAACATTACCCCCCATGTAAGAAATGTAAATTTGAAGTGCTTACTTCTAGAAATTTAAATTTAAGCAGTAACGCTAAACTGTCTCAAATCAAAATGCATCAAATATTAGCCCTGAGTTTTTATTTACAAATGACAAAGAAAATGAATTAGAAAATGTGCAAAATGGGGAATAAATGCAAAAATACTTAAACAGATAAGAGTTTAACATACCTTATTTATATAAAAACTTCCTTCGAATCTACAGCCTTTATTATCAGGGCCAACAGGTACTTTTTCAGTGTTTTCAACAAACCCTACCTCATGGCGACCCATTTCGTCTTGGATGTCTAAACCAATCACTGTAAAGAAAAAAATTCAGTCCCAAATATATATGTAGTATAAGTAGATTCAGTAAAATTAATAAAATAAAATATTTGTTAATTTTAGATTTTTTTTAAAAATTTTACTTTATTTACTGACTTGTTGTTTAATGTTCAACTACATTCGTGCAAACTATTACGACACAAATACTTTCAGTGGATACTTGCATCGAAGGTCAAAAGTCATTCAAAATTCGCTGAAAAGAAATTATTTTGAAAGACTTTGACAGTCAGGTTCACTATGTATGAATAATGCATACATAGTGAAACACAAAGTTGTATGTGTTTAAGAATACAAATAAATTACTAACACCTAAAAAAAAAATAAACGTGAGTGGCGTATATTTGGCATGACCTTAAAGTAGCAAAAAATTAAAATTTGTACACCTTTCAAGGCCATTAACTGCCTTTGCCAAACCTAGACAAGCATGAAATTTGCTGGAATTAATGGATGTGATTTAAAACCAATATGAATATCTACAGTTAACACCTTCCCGAGGTGAGCTGCAGTCTCAATTTTGAACTCACTGAGGGAAAGAGGGGACTTGCTATCTATTCAAGTAATATAATGTTTCAAAGTCTTTTTTTAAATGCTGAATCAAATAAAACCTCACCCATGTCGATACAACTAATAGACCAGAAGTTATGAAAGTTTTTATGGATAAATAGTACAGTACATTGCCGTGTAGACATACTAAGTATTAGATTTTCAGGATTTTTAGAATTAATCGAATATTTCTGAATGACCTTGGATGCAAAGATCCGCTGAAGATATTATCTCTTAATAATGAGTGGAACGCAGAAGAATATAAAATAACGCTCACTTGTTTTACAAAAAGTATTGTCACTTGTAAATCGATGTGTTTATCTCAGTTCAGATCTTCAGTTTTGACACCTCAAAACTATGATGAAAAAAAATTCTCGCGGAAAACACGTGCATAATTGTTGTATACAAGGAACATATTCTGAAAACTTTTAGAAAATCAAAAATGTCAATTATCTAAACTTGTTTAATTTGTCCAAATTTTAAGAAAAATGAATCTTAAAGATTATCAAAAAGGGATAGTATAAAATGAAGACCATTTTAGAAAGTGGTACAAATCATATTTCACTATCAAAAATAATGGCTCACTTGACAAAACCAATGCACCCTACGATTTCTCGAATAACGGGTAGGGATAGCCTGGTTGGTAGAATGCTGGGCTCATGTTCGTGAGATCGAAAGTTCGAATCCCGAAGAATCCCCATGTGACCGTTGGACTTGAATCTGTGGGGGTTACAAAGTCCTCCAGAGTTTTCATATCAAATCAAAACCTCTGAGGGTACTCAATTGGAGATGGATTGTTTTCTAGTTCAGGTCAAAATTACGATCTGCGGACGAATGAATGGGTCCTTCCTGCAAAACGAGTTGTGACGTGTGTTTGTAGCGGAAGTCGTATTCTTAGCCATAGATGGCGCCACTGAAAAACAAGAAACGCAACATCTGCCTTAAAATGACTCGGATTTTTAAAACAAGCCTGTTAATATTGTCAAGCGGTAATAGTAACAACTATTTCTCGCATAACAAACTAGTTTGTCTCGGTTATGCTATGACATGGGAGAAACTTTTCGTCCCCAAATTCTCTTGCACTCTAATTTAAAAGAAAGGAAATGTCAGTTCAGACAAACCTTAGAGTAAGCTGTAAAGTTACTGAAAAAAATATTGCAGAAAAAAATTTCAAAATGCAAAAAAATTATTGGAAGAGAACTTCTCCATTGCGTAATCCTAAGTTATCTTCTTATAATTTTTATACTTCAAAGGAAATTTTTTCTGTATTTGAAAAATCTTGTCTTTTTGGCTTACTCTAGGTTTGAAGGGCCAGCGTTAAGCATTTGTCACGTCGCCAAATGCGATAAAATCGTACATTCGGCGGGGAAAAAAATGTGTTTTAGCGAAAGTATTTTGTCTATTGAAAAGAAAAATATATATTCCCATCAAACTTGAAAAAAATTATAATAAAAAAAAGGTCAAAGGGAATTTTTCAAAACAAATCCTGTATCTTTTATTCAAATAGTACACTAATTTCATTTAATTACGTCGCATAACCCATTAGAATTATATTAAGTCCAGATTATGTAAGAAACGAGAGAGAATATGTAAGCGTCTACCGTAAAGTACAGACTACTACGTTCGTGACGAAATTTTTTCTTACAGTTTGCGTCAACAAAACATTATGTGGGTAGTAAGATGCATATGATCATCCAAATATTTTTGTAGAAAATATGCATTCTCATGACAATAACATAATTTTGCCTAAGGTTTATCCTTATATTACTCTTCCAATCTAAGATATTATTAAAAATTAATCTTTTCCAATTTCTTCCCCTCAAAGACGATAAAACATAATTTTTTTTTTTTTTTTTTGAAATANTTTTTTTTTTTTTAAATCTTCTCTCCTTTTCATTGCTCCTTTACTTCTCTCCAACTGCAAAATGACTCTTGATTTGAATTCGCATTTTATAAAATAATTCGATTTATAGTAAATTAGCATTTTGATTTGAAGTTTGCTATGTCAAAAAATCAATTCTAAGAAATTGTTGAGATTAGAATTTGGCTAAGAATGTTGAAAATTGAGTAATACTTTTGACATTTGATAAATTTACTGAATTTGAAGCGGTCTTGTCTGAACTCTTTTTTATATACTTAAAAATTAGTTATGGTGGTGTAAGAAAATTTGCAGCGAAGAACTCACGTGGAAAATGTTGAGCAAACTTAACTCTTAATTAAGTTAATGAGAAGTAACTAAATTTTTTTAAAATTTTTTTTTTAGAATGGACAATTACAGCATCGCTTAAAATCAGTACCGTCTTTACGCATGGGCACACCCGGGCAGTGCCCAGGGGCCCCAGGCACTCAGGGGGGCCCTTGAGAATCTTACTTTTTATAAATTGTATTANTAGGAAATTTTCTCCCGAATTCGAAAATCCGATTTGTTATTTATTTATTCAGTAACAATTTAAATTGCTCTAAAAAGGTTCCGTAGATGATGCCATCAAAAACGATCCCTGATGGGTCGTGACGTCACAAGTGCGAACGGGCGGTAAGTCTACTTATTTCTCATACCTTATTTCAACGTGGTTTTTATACGGTGTTCTCTTTCGTCTTCAAATTTATACTAATACTAATTCTGTGAATTAAAATTACACTTTTATAAGTGTGTGCATGCAAAATGGAGGAAGGTCTTCAAAAAGCCCAGACGGATAATATTCCAAAAATAACAGAGGAAATGATTATATGAATGATACATACCAGAACACTGCAGATTCGGAAGGGTTACATTCAAATGAACTAAAATCCGATCATTATCACCAGGGTTATCAACAAAAAGTTCACTAATTCTAAAAAAAAGAAGAAAAAAATATATAATTATTCATTAATGATTAAAAAATAACAAAAATAGCAATTCAAAAGATAAAATTGCTATTAAAGTAAAGCAGTTTTAGAAGCAAACAACCAAGTAAATGTAAAGCAGAAATAGAGAATGAGTTGTACAAAATTTGAAAGCAACATAGTTATTGTCAGATACAAAGCAAAGTCAAGTATAAAGTTTTTCTAAATCATAAAAATAAAATCAATTTTTAATTAATTTTAAATAATTAAGTCTCATGACTAGGTTTAATATACCTTTGGGTACACAATGGGAATTCCTTAAACATAATAAATTAAGTTAAATACCATCATTTGAATACTTTTTGATGATAAAAATATTTCACATGATGTAAAGGTTTAGAAATTAATTTATTTATTAAAAAAAAAAAAATTGATTTACAAAGCTTCAACTGTTGATGTAAAAGGCTATTTGTAACCATATACCCATTCTATAGTTCAGCAATGGAGAGTATTATTAAAAAGAAATCCATGTGTAAGAGCATGGGGGAAGGGCACAACAAGACCTTTCAAATTCCAAATTGAAAAATGTAATGGGAATTTTATTGAAAATTATCCAGATGCATGTGGTTCATATTCTTACACTTATAGAGGCATTTTTCTTATTTGCAAAAGTTTTAAAAGCTTACAGTTACTACTATGGACATCGCAGGAGCTCAATATTTGAGGAGGACGAAACTAAGTTACAGTCACAATAGCTCTCTAAATTTCATAGATAAGATTAAAAAAATCTTAAATGGGATAAATACCTTAAAAAAGATAAATTATTTTTTTCTTTCTTTCTTGTCTTTTTTAACTTTAAGGAATTCAAATTAATGATAATTCACTAAAAAAAAAATTTATTAGTCAAAAGTATTGAGTGGAATTTTTAGAGATTCTAATGAGGAGGGGGGGCGTATATCCACCGTCCCTGCCGTCAGCGATGCCCATGGCTAGAGTACAATTATTTGATAAAATAACATTATTTTACAAAAATTTACAACACGCACAGCACTCATGTGTAACCATTAGCCGTCACCATCTTAATTTTTAAAAATAGTTTTTTGGTCTCTCCGTCCCCTCGTACTCTTTTAAGGGATTGCATATGAACCGTGATATGCACCCACTAAGGATGTTTAGATCATTTATGAATAAACCTATTCCAATAAAATTTTGATAATGCATTTTAAGGGTGTTAAAAAAAACCGGTTAACAATTTAGAGGTTTAGTGTTTTACAATCAATAAATAAAAATTGTTGCTGCATTATGAGTCGAGAGTGACACAACAGTTGCGAAATTTCAAGTGGAGAAAAACGATACCCCAAGAATTCAGGCAACTAACAACACAACTTTACTCCTTACAAATTATCCCATCTCTTTCAACTTGGAACGGAAACGAGATTCCTTTTAAACTCCCACCGCATAACAGTGACCCCTACCCTAGGTGACCCCTTAATATTTGTTACCCACGAAAGAAGGGAGACATTTGGAATGCCGTTATTAATTGGGACTACGACACCACACATTCCTGGCCGTGTAAACATTTTTCCCGCGCGACACCACGAGTTTGCCCCCCCCCCAATACTTGGCGGAAACCAACATTAAAACTGTCTTCCGGGATGCTAGTTTTCCCGCTTCGTACAAACACTGTACACTCCCCCCCCCTTCCTTTTTCCGACGCCTCCACACTTTTCAGAAAAGGCACGACGCAGCTGCAACCTTCTGCGGCTATTAATCCGCAGCGACGGATGCAAAACGTATAATATTAACGAGGGATGTGCAAGTGTTTATGTGTCTCTTAAAAACAGTGTGGGCGGATGTGGGTATTATAAAACTTTTCGGTCTTACAGGAACTGGAGCGGGCTTCTCTATTGGACTGTAATGGATGAAAATGAGGGAAGTGACAGGCATGGAATAATTAATCCATTCTATTGTTGAGTTATGAATGATTCTTTCAAATTTTTCAATACTCTTGAATTATGAAGAGAGATCAGCTTATGGGTTTAGGAGGAAATTCGAGATGCACAGCTACCCATAAATAGACGAATTTCGGAAAAGTTTTCGCAAATGAGATTGTTTTAAATACTTGAAATCTTATCTTTCGATGGGTGGTGACATTTTTCTAAGATGTTCCTAAGATGTAGATGTTTAGGGGGAGGACTAAACGAATAACCTACATTTTAACATAAATGTATTCGCTGATGTTTTAATTTTTCTCTCATTTGAGGTTGAGATTTACATCATAACTAAATAAGTTTTTGTGGATGAGTCTTGAAATTTAAAATACGGTGCGCAAAAGGGAGAGGGTAGATACAGATAGGGTAGACTTATATAAGCTACTTAATGGGTGCTGACGATATTTTTTAAGTTACGAAATCGGACGCAAAAACGTATTTTCTCTGAAAAAAACATAACTTTGTTTTTAGACGGATTCAGATTTTTGAAACTCAAAATATAAGGGGCAGCCGCCATCTGGGAAATACGGTTCTATTAGTTGAAACAGGAGGGCGGTAAAAAGTTTGGATCCCTTCATGTTAATTTCATTTTTTGTGTATTTCGCCAAACATCGAGAGCTTTGTAAACTAACTGAAAATTTTTTGCACACACTTATAAAATAACTTTTAGTAAATATTATTTTTCATTATTTCATTTAATAATAGTCGAAAAATTTTTGAATTGTAAGGTATACAATTTTTACATCATTTTAAGGAATATAATTTTACATGGCAAAATATACAAAATTGGAGTGAAATAGGTGGAACACTTAATGAGAAATCGATTTTTTTTTTTTAAAAATTACTTTTTCAAAATCCGATTTCTCAGGAACTAATTCGACCAATTACGATCAAATTTTGCATTTTGTCATGCAAAAAAAAAAAAATCTTTAAAATTATGTACAAAATTGTATACCTTGCAATTCCAAAATTTTTCGACTATTATTAAATAAAATAATAAAAAATAATAAATATTTACTAAAAGTTGCATGAAATTTGCATGAAATTATATCTAGATAAATGAATTTTATAAATGTGTGAATTTTTATTTTAAAATTTGCTTTAGAAATTCTCGAGATAGAGTGAAATACGCAAAGAGTTAAATTAAAATTAAAGGGTCCTAACTTTGAACACTACTAAGTATTGGGAGATTTCCCAGATTGCGGCTACTGTATTTTGGGAGCCAGAAATCCAAATCCGTCGATAGAAAAAAAAGGTACCTTTATTCAGAGAAAGTACGTTTTTGTGCTTGACTTCGTAACTTAAAATATCGTCTGCACTAATTAATTTGCATATTTGAAGTACCTACGGTAACCATTAAAATTGAGTCCCAGAACGTGAAGATCCGATCATTAGATCAAAAGTTATTTAGAGTAGTACGTCTATTATTTGGCTCACTGTACACCTTTCTAATGAAATTTTTTTCCATGTATAGGTAGTTTTTTTTATTTTATTCAACAGTCTTTGTTTAATATGAAGTGAAGTTTTTCAAAGTATTGATATATTGCTAATAAAATTGCCATGATTTGTTGGTATTTTAATTTGAAGCTTAGCTTTTAGTCTATTTTTAAGAAAAAGTCATTTCAAGTGAAATAGTGGATAAAAATTTTCAAGAACTTCATTGTAAAACTTCTTGGAGCGTTAACTATGGTGATATAAAAAAAGGTAACACTTTTAAGCATATAGCAGCGCTGTATTTAGACAGTTTCACTATAAAAATAGGACACAGATATTTTCGAATAATTTTTACAGAAAATAATTCATAAATGAAATTTTAAAAGCTAGTTGCACAGGGCAGCGGAGTCGAAAAAATAATTGCAGGAGTCATAGTTAGAAAAAAAATTGCTCGCATCAAAAATTGCTTGAGTCCTGCAGCTTAAAAAAAAAAAATAAATAAATAAATAAAAAAAAAATGAATAAATAAAAAAAAGAAAAAGATTTTAATGAAAATAATTTCCCTAAATATTTCTAAATATATATAAGTAATATTACTTATACGAATAAAATGAAAAATTTTAATTCCTAAAATAAGACTAAACAACTTAATTTTAGAGCCTATTTAAAAAAAAAACAAAAAAAAACAAACAAACATTAGTTTTATTATTAACACCCTTTGCAAAACAGTGGGATCCCCAGGAAGAATTTTAAAAAAAGTACCCTTATTTTTAAAAGTACTTACTAAAATTACTTTTAAGGCACTCTTAAAAAAAAAGCAAGAAAACGTGATAAGCAAATACAAAAGTTCAAAAAATTACTAAGAATCGATACTTTTCTTTTGAAAAAAGTTAGTTAATTTTTAATTTATTTGTTTATTCATTTTGTTATTATTGTTTATATTCAGAGTCCCCACCGTAGACTCATAATGCTGGTGTTATAAATCTGAACGAGGTAATTAAAGCTAAAATAGCTTGTTTACTCATATTATTGTTAGCTTTAGAATTTCTTGGAAAAATAATTAAGTTTTTAAATCAGAGAAAATAATTGATAATAAAATTCATCTGTTTATTTAAACCCTTTTACAAATATTCCTTTTAAAGCTAAAAATCATTTTTTTTTAAAAACGTAATTCAATATCAATACTATGCAGATTCACTACTTAATACTATAGGCAACAACCTCTGCTCGCTTCGCACACCAACCTCCAGAATAGCTCCAATATTATTTTGATTTCCAAACGATATGTATACCAAAATTAAAAATCATTCTTCTAAGAGAGTTCAAATTTTTTTTTTTTATTCCATTAACTAGGATTTGGTTGTACAGATTTAGTTCTTGATTCCATTTTAATAGTTAAATCATTTTGCTCAGTTTCTATTACAACTTTATTCATAATTTTGTTATTTGAATTCTTATATTTTTGGTCACTTTAAAACCTATTTCAACGATTTTTGCCAAAGTGATTATTTATTAATAGGGAGAAAGGTTAATTCTTAATAATGCTTTACTATTCCAGATTCATTATTTTAATTGCACGTGAAATCGTAACTGTGTGAATTAATACTGTGCACAGTCTTACTTAAAGCTGATTGTAATAACAAAATCTACTTACCATTTAATAATTGTAAAATCATTAAGTTAGAAATAGTTTTACATCTTTATTATAAAATGACGAAAAATTAGGATATAACATATTATTTTATAATGAAGGAACTTCACTTTTAATTTTTAAGCCTTTAATATGGAATAATAATAAACGTAATAACGCAGAATATGATAATCAAATATTTCAGGTAAATACCGAAACTATGGGATAATGGCATATTTCACAAGTAAAAAAAAAAAAAAAACTCTATAACTTTTATTCATTTTATGCTGATTAAAAACTAAGAAACCTAGATCTCTTTCGCTAATTAGGAGTCCCATCACATGATTTTTCTATCCAATAAAAATGCACCAAAAACCATAAGAAAACTGATTTAAATAATTATCTTTTAATGTTATACATTAATTATGCTATGTTTAAATTCATAATTCTTTAGTTCAACGCTTCTCAGCAAGTTTTAAGGATATTCTTGGTGTTTGATTTTGATATTTTTTAAAAATTTGAGTAAAAATATTTATTCATTAATAATTCATTGATTTAACAAGCAGTTTTTTTTAGGCGTGTTCAAAATATCATTTTAACGGCATCATGGTTATAAGTTTTAAAAATAAATAAATTTTACAAAAATGGATCATGTCAGAAGATCAATCAGACGAAAATAATAGTCCAAAGGCATAGGGTAAAATTAACGGCAACCATCAGTCACAGGAGCGACTCAATTAAACAAATGTCGATTGACAAAATTGTCTTTTTTTTTTTCTTCGTCGGAAATGCACCTCATGTGCGTTATTATTTAATAAATATGGAATTATTTAGATTATTTTATGATCCTCTGAAAATTACTTTATTTCACGCTTGTTTATTATAATTTTTCACCGTTTCAGAAATGAACGTCGTAATGTTTAACGTGCTATGAAAAATGCTTCATAAGACACGCCTTACATTATTAATATCTAACACATTTTTAATCATTTAAAATGCTCCATGTTTGAAAAAGGACCCCCTGTTTTAAAAAGTAGCCAGTAACTGGCCCACAGCAAAATTTCTCAATTTAGCTCTGTCGTCCAAGAGATTACACTTAAGCAAACATTAAGGCCACATTTCAAAAATTTTATTTCATTATTTATTACCGTTTGGAAATATTTTAGTCTATCTCCAACGCATACCAGCAATAGAAACGCACCTTTCGCTCAATAAAATTTGATATGACTAGTATAACATATTTTACGAAAAAAAAACCCCGAGGGCCAACGGACATTGCAGATGTATAAAACGGACATTCATTGACGGGGGTGTAGTCCACAATGTAGGGGAAGGTGGGGAGAACATTCCCCGTGTTCCATTCACCCTCACTCCATCCACTGATCTCTAGCATCCGTCCGGCCGTATAAGCATCCCGGATGCATCATCCGCCTCCTCTAAAGCGAGTGAGGGAGGATGAATAGGATCTCCATTCTTCCTGTCCGTTGTTGCGCCATCCTCACGTAACCCCCCCTTTTTTTCAAACGATTCCCCCTCCTCTCTCTCTCCCTTTTTTTAAAGCAAATAGTGGATTCGATCACCCCCGATTCATTCATTCTTTCCCTGGTTTACTCATCCAGCGATTTTTGTATGAACGGCAGGGATTTCTGTCGCCCCCGCCACGTGCGCGCACCGGACGACCGGTGGAAGCTGTATTCCACTCTTATTGATTAATTCTTTTTTTTTTCCTTCTATTTCTTTTATGGTAGTGACGTTTTCAGAGACTTAGATATTGAGAAATCTCAGAACTGTATTGAAGGTTTTTTCTTTCTAGCTGTTCAGATCGTGAAGAAAATTGCTGAAAACATATAGGGAATGATTAACATTTCTTCTAGAGAAACAGCACAGGTCTCCATCGTGGGCGGAAAACATACTCAGGATAGTGCTAACAAGCTTATGGGTATTTAAGGGGGTTAAAGATTCCCAAGGATTGTTAAAAAACTAATATCGACTCTACATTGAAATTCACCATTTTTTTTGTATCAAAGATTTATTCTCAGACCCAGCAAATAGCATATAAGTAATATTTTTAAATCATAGTGTATGCTTAATAACATAAAAACTTCATTTTCATTTGAGAGTAGTTTATGTTAGCCGGAAGCTAGTTAATTCAACTATATATTTTAAAATTTGACTTAGTTGAAAAACGGCTTTTTTTTAAAAAAATATAATTTAATTTACTTGCACCTGGCTAACGTAAAAGTACCGTTTTACGAAATCTTTAACAAAACTATTTATTAAAATAGCACAGATGAGGAGAAAAATGAATGATACTACCATAGGGAAGGTTTTAATAAGATGTGATGACAGACAGAACTTAATTATTATTGGACTGGTTGGTTATACATATAAAAAGCTTAAAAATAAATGAAAAAACATAACCTAAAGAAAGAAATAGAAATAATAAGATTATGTCATAAAATTTTTTAATTTAAATTTTTTGCCTTTAATATCGTAAATGTTAATCATACTCATTTAAAAAGTCAAATTTTGATGATTTCCTTTCATTAAACAATCGAATTGGAATTTGCTTAGTTATATTTGCATATAAAGATGCTATACTCTTTTTCCAAGGTTAATGGTAAAACCACAAATTTTCTAAAGCTTTATTAAAATATGATATATTTATTAAATGAAGTATTTAAAATATGTTTTATTCATTTCAAATAAGAAATTTCTCACATAATAAAGAAAAAAAAAGGAATACTTTTTTTTCTCGTTCAAAACATCTGCAAAAAAGGAATCTAAAATTATTATTCAAGAATTTTTTTTCTTTCTAGATTTAATAAACGTGTTGATTGTTTACGTTGCCTAAAAACGTGCTGATTGTTTAAAAATAGGTTGATGAACTAGTGTATGTTTTAATTAGTTGGATATTTTTTTAAAACGCATTTTACGAGAATTTCATTAATAACTAACCGTTGCCCCGCTGCTTTGCCCGTGCGTAAGAACTTAAATTTCAATTTTAACTATTCCCAAGAGATGCCGTGATATAGTCAAAGTTCTCTATGTATTGGATTTTAGTAATAATTTAAAATCTATCCGGTAGCCATTAAATCACACAAACCACCATAAGTATGAATTCGAAACATTTCAACGAAGTAGACAGCATAAGTATTTAAATAATTTCCATCCCTGTCGTGAAACAAGATAGAAAAATCAACCCGATGCTCCATTACGGGCAGTACTATTTCTTAATGCACCACTCGAGCCATAACTTGAGTATCGTATCATATCATATCATATCGTATCATATCATATCGCATCATACATATATCGTATAATATACTATTGCGCGGAAAAGGCAAGTTATGTCATCAATAATTGGTAAGCACCATAGCACCGTTTATGCTAAAAAATCATACAGCCATTTTAGTAAGGATCACAAATAAGTAATTACTTCGCAACTAAGCTTTCATTTTTATAAAAATATAAAAATATTCTAAAAAAAAAATTTATGAATAACTACTTACATAAAACTACTTAGTATTACTTTAGACAGCCTAACAAAATGAATCTAAATAAATATTAACGCGTAACTAATCATTTAACACTTTTGTAATTTTTACTCAAGACAACATAACAAAATCGGCGGTTTTTCAAACATTCTTTTAACCCCGTTAGGGGTGGAACATCAAAAAAATCCTTCCTTTTATAGTGAGTGTCATAAAAGGAACCCATTGTCATAAGTTTCTAGATTCGTTAATTTAGTCTATGTGATGACGAATAAGCCAGTCAGTCAGGACATGTCTTTATATGTATGCATAGATAAATTTCTTGAATTTTAGACAAATTTTTTTGAAGTATCTATAAATCAATCCAATTATTTTATACTGAATTTCCGAACAGAAATCGGTTGTAATCAAAACAGACAACAAAATAATACATACGATTGCGACGTATTAATATTATGGAGTATAGAAAGTTCCTCTTTTCAAAAGTCTTCAACCTGGATGCTTATAATCAGATGTCTTTAACCCTTTCGCAACATTTTGATAACAGTTGTGAATTTAATGACCAAATAAATAAAGAAACAAATATTTATTAAGAAACAGATGTAAATATTTTCCATAACAGAAAGAGTTCAATCACCCTCATCCAATAATGACGGGTAACTGAACTATACCACCTTAAAGAACGGAAAGTAAGATAAACTTCTTGAATAGCAAATGAAATGTCAAAAATATTTAAAAAATAGTATGAGTTACTCGCCTTGCATAACAGTAGCATCGATAATATTGAACTTTTTTTTTTCAAATGAAGATATTCAGAAAATATTTCATTACAATTTAATAATCTGTAAGGTTCGGGTCAGTATACTTACCACCAAATTCGTGAATTTTTAAAAAGTCGACGGGAATCTAATTCTCCGCTTATAATTTATGCAGCAATCTGCAGATAACTTCAGAAAAAAAAAATTGTTTTCATTCATGTACGTAACAGTAAGGGTTAGTGTGGGATTAAGAAGAGAAGCTGTTTTCATTTGTGCGCCATATTTTATCATTTTTCTCAAGGAATTTATTTGTAGTTACAAACACAGAATTTATAAATTCAGTATGTAAAATTTTAAAAATATCACTCACCTTGCCACAGGAAAAAAAAAGGAAAAAAAAAAAAGTCTTGAAAATTAAATTTTAGATAATTTTTTTTTTAGAAATCAATCTCAATCCAAAAAAATAGACATTTTAACATAGCATTTGTAAAAAAAATTGAAATTAATTAAAAAAATATATAAATAAAAATTAGCTTTTTTCAACTCTGCAATTTTGAAACACCAACGCTGTAATTTAAAAACCAAGAATGTTTACGTTAAAGCGCCAGTGATTAACAAAAAATTAGAGTAATTTTTAAGAAAAAAAATTTAAGGAAAATAAGTTAAAAATAACATAATTATCTGTGTAATTCTAAAGTAAGTTCAAAATAGAGTTTAAAGATGTGACAAGATAAAAAATAAATTACGAAAAAAATAGTAAAGTACGTCCAAGTTTTTTTGATGCTCATTTGGACCTTTAACGGTACATCTACAGTAAAGATTTACAAATGTATGCTATATTTAGAATGTATGTCATCATTCGAATGCTTTCCTCTTCATCCATTAAATATTTAATGGACGCAAATAAAACAAATATTAAATGAACTTTCATTTTCATTATATTTAAACGAGTAAGTTAAAATAAAACATTTTCATGATATTTATTTTTTTTTTTTGTAAACACTACTTTTGTAAAAATTTTAACATAGGGAATTTTGAAATATTCAGAACAGATTTGGGAGATAAAAATTAAATTTGCACACAAAACCTTGTTCCCCCACAGAGACTTAACAAAAAGAAACTAAGCAAGTAGCAAACTATTTGGTTTACTTATTTGTTTTTATACGCAATAAACTTTGCACTATTTATTTTTTTAGGGGCAATTGAACAATTTGAATACAATTTTCTATAAAATCAGACTAGTACTGTTATTTTTTTGAGTGTGAGAAAACAAATCATTTGTCGAGGTTTGGGAGCTTTCTGAGTTAAAAAATCTCAAAAAGCCATACATTAAAATTTGCATTTCTCAAAATATCTTCAGCCGATTTCATTCAAATTTTGCATTGTATCATCCAAAATTACACAGTTTAAAATGAAACAAGAGTTTATGCGTTTTGGTGTCCAAAATTATTTTGACCATTATTAAACAAAATAATATATATTAATACTAATTATATATATTAATACTAATATAATAAAACGAATTATGAAAAATAAATTACATTAGATTTTTTTTTATCATACAAATTTTATAATTATGAATGAAATTTTTTAAGTTCAAATGTGGAATACATATAAAAATACGTGTAAAATGTAAAATTAATAAGCCTAAGCAAAATTAAAAAAGCATAAAAAGAAAAAAAAATTAACCGGCCTAAATCTTCGAACTTTCTTCCATCTGAACTCTTGAAACCATGTCTCGAAATTCGACTTTTTTTAGTCTTCAAAACTATACAAAATCTTAAAATGTAAAAACGGATAGAAACATGTCGATCTACATGCCATTCACGTTAATGACTGAACTTGCAAGCAANAAAAAAAAAAAAAAAAAAAAAAAAAAAAAAAAAAAAAAAACATTAAAAGAGTGTTTGATAATATCTTCGTTTTCAATTTTTTAAATAACAATAGTTAATGTTAAACTAATTCAAAAAAAAAAAAGATTATTATTCTCAAAAGGAATAATTAGAGCCGTGGTGGCTCAGAGAATAAAGCGCTCACCTTATAATGAGCTAAGCTCGAATCCCAGCGATGGCTGTTCGATACGAATTTCGCACCCGGAATCGACAGAAATATCCTCATATATAAATATATATATTAAGTAAATAAAAAAAAATAAAAACAAACAAATATAAAAAAAAACACAACACAAAATAAAATAACATATATATATATATAAACAAACAGAATAATTAAAAATTTTGAGCAGTTTTTCGGATCATGGTATAAAATCGTAGTCGATGTCCTAATTTAAAAACCCTAGCGCAAACGGTTCTGCAGTTAAAAGATATTCAAAATAGCATTCGGCAAGAACAGACAAAAATATTAAGCAGACATAAAAGAAAAGTTGAAAAAGCACTTCAGTTTTAGTCGATGAGGGAAATGAAAGAAATCATAAGTTTTGATTTTAAGTTATTCAAACTCTACTAATTATATTAATGTATTTATAAATTAATAAACAAATATTAAAAAAGACTATGAAATATTTTGTTACATTGCGAAAATAAGAATGTCCATAAGGTATGAAAACTCGAATGTCCATCCTAACAAGTAGAAACTCTAAATATGTATTTGCTTCTTTCATTGAAATCTGTTAATTGGAGCAGGCCTACTAACGCATATAACGAGAGAAAGAGCTAAGCCTAAATTTCGAATCTACGAAATTTTTAAGTCACTTCGTGTTTTGTGTCACTTCAGGACACAAAATGCAGCACAGTTAATATTTTAGACAAATTCTATACAGTTAAGACATTTTGAAACATATTATAGCACAAATCTGATTCAACTTGAAAACGGAGTTTATTTGATGAAGACAAGGTAGGCACTTTATTTACTAGGGCTGCACAATGGGCTATTGGCGACGGTCAGCGAAACATCTCTGAGGATGATCAGAAGACATGACATCACAATTTTGATCTTCTGCAGAGGGGATGGCTCCCCTGCATTGGTAGCCCAACGATCTGCGCGCGAAGTCGAGCACTTTACGGTAGACAAGTTTAACGAGGATACCGCTCACCCTCGGTCCCTACGCAAGCTGATCAAAGTGGTCACCCACCCGCACACTGACCGCAGCCATTGATGATTAACTTCGGTGTTCTCTACTGGGAACCGTGTCTTTACGATCAGCCCACTGCGGGACTCGATGAAGACAAAGCCTGACAGTTTGGGATTGATTTCATTAGTCTTAGTAAGAATGTGCATACGATCATGTGCTGAATGAAAAAAATAATAAATTTTTAAAAGCTTTGATTAACTTAACTACCTCATTAACTTAGTAAAAGTAAAAAAAAAGAGTTTCAGTCCACTAAAACGCAAGTACTAAATTTTGTGAAGTAGGGAATTTTAGCAGAGAGAAAAAAATGCTAATACAAATAACACAAATGCAACCCCACTTTACATACAAGGAACAACAGAATGAAATAAAAAATTGAAGCACAATTTAGTTTAATGTAATAGATATAAGTGCCAAAGTCAAATCATCTTAATTATCACCAGGTAAATATTTCGAGTCATTTTCGATCAGCTCATCAACGTCAGCCTATATAAATAGCTAAACCAGTAACCAAAATAAAATAAAGAGCCTTTAATCGAATTTTAATGGCTGGGAAAAGGCGTATGTTACTCTGGAGAAACTGAATAATCAGAGCAAAAGAGATAAAAAGAAAGAGCGTGGGCGCTTCTATGCACAGGTGTGTGTATTCTCTGGAAGGAGTGTCCTAGAGTAGAGGTTCCAAAACAGCAAAAGGATCCCTCATTTTGCCGGATCTCTCTTCCCACGCGCATCACTCATCTGTGATTCTGTCTCGAACTAGGGCTTCTCCCCAATAGTACATCGAATTAAGGGCTTTCCTTAACACCGAATCCTGTTAGAGAAAAAGAAAATGAAAACGAAGCACATCAATTAGAGCATTAAATGCACTGGCGGGTCTTGATGAGCGTGCCAGGGCTGCCCTGAAAACGATAATTAAAAATTCGGTGCAGAATTAGAGGAGTTGAGAAAAATGATTGTATATTGTAAAGTGAATCTTTAGATGAAAATTGTATTTTTTACCCAACATTTAACGAATTATATATCAATTCAATTTGTTAAATGTTTGGAAGAGAAATATTACATCCAATGAATTAATTTTTCTTAGTGTTTTACACGGAAATGCGATTCCTATAATTATCGTTTCCATTATATTCTACAAAGAATGAACGTTTAAGAATAATTTACTTTAGCGTCAATTTTTTTTTAAAGCTGGCACTGAATTACTCTAGCTTAGTGTAAAACTGAAATATTTTTAAAATATTGTTGAATCGGTTTCCATTTGAAGCAACATATATTAGCATATAAGAAGATTTGTCGTAATAATATAATATGCCCTACTCGTTATATCAAGTTTTTACTGTATTCCTTTACTTACCATAAAAAAATATTTAAAAAAAATGGAATGATGTACTAAAAATTCTGTAAATAGCATAAATAAAAATTGTCGACATTTCGGCATCCTCGCTGAAAAAAAAATCACAGATCTAACAAGTAGAAAATATTTAAAATCTCAAAATTTTATTCTACAAATATTAGCTTAGAAAAAAAGGAAATGCTTTTAAAAAACAACCCACCCAGTTGAAAACTCACAATTCATTCATAAAAGAAGAACTTACTAATTGATTTAAAACAGATTTTCGAATCGTCTAATGAGTATTTAAAAGAAATCTATTCAACCAAATAATCAGTCCGGAAAATGACAACCCACGCGTCATTTGCAAGCAGAATTAAAGCCTTCAAGTACGCTCATGCGTACATCAAAGGAGTACCCAATTCTTCTTCGAATGTTTTCTAACAAATCAGATGGAATAATTAGTTGCGGAAATAAATACGGGGGGTGAGTAGAGGGCTTTTTGTGTTAAGAAAGAAAACCCGAGGAGAACAAAATGAAGGAATTCTTTTTGTGCCTTGTTTAAGACTTCTTGGAATAAAACGTGGGTTGTTTCGAAATTGGATGTGAAAAGATTTAGGTTGGGGGATGGCAAAGCATCTTGCGCAAAAGAGAAAATTTTCATGATCGCCCACGCCGATCTATTCGAAATCGATAAATGGCGGCAAACATCGATTGATCTTAAAAATCGGAAGAGAAGATGCCGGTAAAGTCTGTAATGTTTCGTACCAAAAGTTTAGATTTAATGAACATAATGTATATTACAGCACACTCAATACATCCTCTGTCAGTGCGAAATGCATCACACCTATTTTCCCAGATTAAAATATGTTCTGGTTCTGTAAACTGTTTAAAACGAACGATTTGTGAAATCTGAGAACTCTTCAGCTTGGTTGTTGGGTATAGGACTCGTGTTCACGAGAACGGGAGTTTGAACCCAGCAGGCCGAAGAATCCCCGTGTATTAAATGGTGGCTGGTGCACGTTAAATCTGCAGGGGTGAGCCGTGGTGGAACGTTAAATCTACCGGGGGCTCAGGAGATAGAACGCTAGTCTTCCAATGAGGTGAACCGGATTCGAATCACAGCGATGACTGGTCTATTTTGAATTCCACACCAGGCTCGCACCGATCACAATGCTGACATAAAATATCCTCAGTAGTAGACGGATCATGGGTTAGCCCCTTACCGTCAGGCTAACCATGGGAGGTTTTCCTCTCCTTGTAACTCAAGTGAGGGTTGGTTCCATCAAAATGTCCTACACGAAGGCAAATTTTTCCCATAACTTCATCCAGGAGTTCCCTTGTCTTCTGGTTAGGGTTCAGACTTACAGGGATACGGAGTTGAACATTGATGGTCTTAAGCCCAAAATTGGGTCGGATGTTTAACGACGGTTATAATATCTTCTTGGCCACAAGGTCTTCCAAGCTCCCATAAAAAATCAATACCTCTGGGGGTTTTGGTCCAGAAGTTTCCTCGTCTTCTGGATTGAGTTCAAAATTACAAGACTACGGAGTTGAACATTGGTAGATGTAAACTCAAATTTGGGTCGGCTGTTCAACGATGGTTATAAAATAAAATAGACCGCTTCTACAGTGTAGTTAAAATGAAGATATTTTAATAAATAATTTCTGAAAGGTGGGATTTTTTACTCAAAAGTTTGGGTTGTTATAATAATTGATTGATAATTGATTTTTTTTCAACTGATTTTAATTAGAATCTAATCAAGTTGGTACGATACTGGATTTGATAATAGTTTAATAATATTTTATTTGTCGTAATATTTAATTACCTTTCATCGAATGCAGATAAAAGATATTTTAAACTTTAAATTAGAAGAGCTTGCTATAGATGTTATTTTTAATTTAAGCAAACAATATATATATATA
>NC_092205.1:5751600-5919078 GCF_043381705.1 Parasteatoda tepidariorum
TATATATATGTTTGCAATAATTAAATTGAAATAATTAGTTTAGTCATGATATAACGCCGGTAGTAGAGTCGCTAATAAAAACACAAAAAAGAATACATAATTAAGAGTTCTATTTAACTAAAAATAAAGTTCAGCTTTTCAAATAAAATCTAAATCAGCGAGTTTGGGCTCGTAGTAACAGTCACCAATTTTAATTATATATTTACAAATAAATAGAAAGGTTAATTTTTTTTATTAAGATATAGCTTAAAAGCGTTGAGGTTCGGAGGAGAGCGCGCTCACCTCCTAATAAAGTGTACCAGGTTCGAATCCCAGTAACGGCAGGTCGATTCGAAATCTACTTCCGGCTTGGACGGACCACGCTGTTGACGTAAAATATCCTCAGTGGTAGTGAACGGATAATGAGTTAAGTCAAAATCCTTGCAATCGGACTAACCGTGGGAGGTTTTTCCTCTCCCTACAGAGCAAATATGGGTTCAAAAAGTCCTCTACAAGGCTAGTTTGTCCTAAAGCTTCATCTAGGACACGGGTCGCCAAACTTTTTTGATCATCGACCCCTATATAATTTTTCGAAATCTCCATCGACCCCCATAAAAGTAATTTTCTGTTAATTAAGATAAAACTCTATTAGATACTGTGTTTGTACACTTATTTTATGACTTAAACATTTATTAAAGTAACAGTACATTGTGTAACAATAGTTTTATGAAAAATATATTAATGTTGAAATTTAAAGACCTTAATATTTATTAAATGATAAGTAATTATAAATAAGAAGAAATAATAAGTAAAGTAACTACAGATTTATTACTTCTTAACCGATGAGATGAGTGTGCCTAGTGTTTTTTTGCAAGGTTCGCTATATTGGGTTCAAAATTTGTCAATTTTAATTTCAAATCCCCTCGTAACTCCACATTTAGTTTATTTCTGTACTTAGTTAAGATTGAATTTACGTGACTGAAAAGGGAAAAGCTAGCATAAAAAGGCTGAGCTATTTCATAGAGTTCTACATATTTTTGCATTATATTTATATTTGTTCAAAATTTACTTATTGTTAAATTTTTAAAAAGCGTCTTTGCTTCAAGTTCCGATTATAATTCAGCAAACTTATCTTGCAGGTTGATGTCCACGTTTTTGATGATGCGTTTATTAATTTATGTTCTATAAAGAAACTGATATTAAGTCAATTATAAAAAAAAATTCACAAATTTTACATACTCAATTAGATATGTGTGATTTACGTACTAAGAACTGTTTTTCCTTTGACCCCCAATCGACCCTTCCGATTCGGATCGACCCCCTGGCTCAGATCGACCCCCACTTTTGTTAAATAGACCCCTGGGGGTCTATATAGACCACTTTGGCGACCTCTGATCTAGGAGTTTCCTTGTATTTGGTTCAAAATTAAAAAATTATGGAATTGAATATTGATAGTCGTAAACCCAAGAATGAATCGGCTATTCAACATAGGTAAAAAAAAATGCTTTAGATTAACAATAGTAACAATTACAATATATTCATATACTTAATTCGTAACAATACACGGCAGTTAATTAAATCATTTTCAATTAAATACTGAACAATAGAAAACTTGCATGATACTTAAATATAGAAAATAATATGTATAAGTAAAAAATCTCCAATATAATTTTTTTAGAAGGTTTGGAAAATGTCTGTCACTTAATGTAACTTTATATTCGCATGCATCATTCATAAAATATTTCCAAATCAATTTCTTAAAAAAAAGAAGTTATGACAGTCTTAAACGCTTCGTATAAACTAAAAGAAAATATGAAACAATTTTTTAAAAAAGTCAAATAATTATGTTAACGAAAAAAGAAAAAAAGCATAACAATTTTAAAAAAAAGAAGAAAAAAAAAAGACTCGAAAGAAAATAAAAATAAGGAGGCAAAAATGTTCAATACAGTCAACTCCAAAGGGTCTTTTGATTGAAGTTAAATAGTTGTACAAAATAAAATAAATAATAGGTAATTTTTTACTACACTATTTGGTATCCTAACTACTACTAAAAAAATAAAAAAGTTGAAAGAAACGTCATGAAAAATGTCCCGTTGGCAGGCAACAGCGTCCATCGATCGAAGTCTTGTAAAAGAGAAAATGTTTCGAACAATACTTTCCATCATTCAGGAGGAGGAAGATCAGAGCATCCCGTCCGCCCACGCAGAGTGGGATCGATGGAAGATGAATGAGGAGTTGAGTGGTGATCCCACTTAGGAATTCTGATTGGCTCTTTAGACCGTAGAAAGGGGGGGGGGAGGAATGGAAACCAGAGATCTTCTTCTAACAGAACCATCTCCTCCCACTATCCAATTCTAACACATTTATACAAGCACACAAAAATAAATAAATAAAATTCGTTTCCGGTAAGGAGTGAATGAAAGGGGGTGATCCATCGGGGTTACATTTGAACATTTTATTCCTATGCTTCTACGTTTTTTCTTTTTAAACATGTCAAGATTTTACTAACTGGCGCTTTCATCATTTAACAAAAACAGCTTCATTCTGAGAAACTAAATTATAAAGTACATTAAATTAAAAAAAAAAAGAGCGGTATTTTCAGTTCATTTACAAGGTGTGTCTTATTTTTAGAGGATTTCGCAATTTATATTTGAAAACATACTATATATTTAACGATACATCACGATATTCTAATAATTGCCCAACTTAAATTATTTTTGCATCCATTAACCGCCTCTTATTATTTTTTTTTCCTTTCAAAATTGACTTGAGCGAATTGAATTACGATTAAAGAAACTAGCAAACTCCTAATAGTATCGTCGTCAACATCGATGTTGATAGTGATCTAATTTATTATAGATACCAAAGCACGGTATTCACGAGATATTGAGATTCGCAAGAATTTGTAAATAGTAGTATGTGTATAATTCTGTGAATTCATATAAATTTTTATATTATTATAATTTTGCTATGAGGCTAAATATCTCAGACGGATCCTAAATAAACAGTTTAATTATAAAATTTGCAGGAAAGTCGCGTCATTCTAACGTAATTTAGAGAGAAAATAATTCTCATTGTATTTCTTATGGAAGACTCGGTGGGTCGACATTTCCGTCGATCTGGCGATGATCTTGGCGACTTAGCGATGCTTGACGATCATTATGGCGACAAAATGATAGAGTTAATGACATACAAAGTCGAAGGTTACAAAATTTCGTTATCAAGCAGACATAGTTTTTGTGTGACTGCAATAGTATTCTGACCACTAATTTCTATACTTCACACATGAAATTTGAAAAATCAATTCGATTCGTTTTATTGAAGGATTTCGAAAACTGTTTTTCGAAGGCTCCGTCGTCATATGAAATAATGCCCCCCCCAGCAAAATTTTCACAACTGCTGTGAGTTTGCAACAGTTACTGTTAGGTTAGATCAAGTATAGCTTATCTATAGCATTCGCTTTTATTCTTATTCCGAAAATGGCCCAAAACGTCAGTTAATACAGAGAAAAGCCACTATTTTGAGAAAATGAAAAGCGTTTGTGGTCTAATTTAATATTTTGAAGCTTAATTCAATGCTGTATTATCTGTGCCGCTGTGGCTCAGAGGATAGAGCCATCGCCTTCCATTGAGGTGAACCGGGTTCGAATCCCAGCGATGGCTGGTCGAGACGAATTCAAAACCCTGCTCACACTGACCACAGTGCTGACGTAAAATACCCTCAGTGGTAGACGGATCATGGGTTAGAATCACCTTGCCATCAGGCTAACCGCGAGAGGTTTTCTTCTCCATGTAACGCCAATGTGGGTTAGTTCCATCAAAAATGTCCTGCACGAAGGCGAAATTTCTCCCAATTCTTAATCCAGGAGTTCTCCATTGTCTTCTGAACTGGGTTCAAAATGACAAGCCTACGGAGTTGAACATCAGCAGTCGTAAACCCGACATCGGGTCGACAGTGCAATGACGCTTATAGAACAAAATGCCGTATTATCTAAGCTCATAAAAATTTGCAAAAAAAAAAAAAAAAAAAAAAAAAAAAAAAAAAAAAAAAAGAGAATACGGCAGTAGTGATTTTGATAATTTTAATCAGGAAAAATGTCACCAAATTAACCATTTTTAAAAAAGCTTAATAACTTCTAAAAAATTTAAATTGCTGGTCCGTTCTTCAGTCCCTATAATTCTTCACGGCAAGATGGTATATATAATTAAAAAATTATAGCTTGCTTAAAGTGTAAGGCACTTAAACTGCGGCTTTCTATTTTCCTGGGCGAAAGCGTTTCGAAAAACCATGTTAAGATACTTAAGTTTAGATACAGAACATATTTTTCTACAACACATATAATGTTGCAGAAAAGTTTTGAGACCGTCTGAAAATAATTCAATTAAATGGAAAATAAACGGATAAATAATCATACAGCCTGACCCCGGTATAATAATCCCACGGTTGCAGTAACGTTAATGAGTGGACTCACCCGAATTGTTATTTAATTAATATTCTTTCATACGCTTATAGTGAAGAACTAAGAAATGGGGAGTTCATTTAGAGTGGTCTCGAATTTCCTTTTTGAAAGTATTTAAATAAATGAATTTTTTTTTTAGTCAGGTTCAAAATTAAAGTGAAACCTTTCGGGAGCGACCACTATTAATGGTCGTTAATGGAGGGGGGTCGTTCCTAGGGGGTTATCTTCATTGACTTCAAAATGATATCGAAGGTACGTGATTTTTTGTAAGCAATTTTAATTTTAGTCAAGGTCACTTTCTTGTGTTGGCGTCATGAAAAAAGGACTGATGAATAAAATTTAGTGTCAATAAAAATGACCTTTAGTGGGCCATTTATTTCTAGTAAAGGTAGATTAAAGAATTTTTGGAATTGAAATTCATATAAGAATAGTAATTAATATAAGAAAAGAAAAACTCTTTTTTATAAAAAACTCATTTAAATTTTAATGCCATTTATTTTTTGGTGGTAAGAATATTTGGTGGTAAGAACTTATTGACTTTTATTTTTCCTTATTTATAAAATAAATTTTATACATGCCACAAACTTCAGAAGGAATTATGTATTTTATAACTTTCATACGTTTTCTTATACTAAAAATGCCAATTTTATTCAAGCGCAATTCAAGAAAGCTGAAGTTATTAACAAATGGAAACCTAAATTAAAAGTGGTAGAAAAGTTAACATGGACTTTAAAAATGGGTGGTAAGTATATTTACCACGGCTTGAGAAAGGGTTAACTGATATAATTATTTGTAAAAACAAATTTACCAATTATGAATGATAGAACTAATTAAGTTTGCATTTAATTTTATATCATTAAAATTAGTTTGCTTTAGAAAAATAGATTTTTATGTTTGAGATGTTTAGTTTTTTCTAAAATAACTTTTTTTTTTTCTAATTTAACTCTAAAAATAAATCATCGTCTTTAGTGCACGACTTTCGTCAATCTCTTTCAGAAATTGTAAAAAAAGAAAACTTACTAAATAAGTGCCACTCACAAATATTTTGAATATATTTGAGTCTATTTATTTGTTTTATTATTATTATTGTTTTTTTGATTGGATATTTTTTCAATTTTCCATATTTGACTTTTACCGCATTTGGTATAGAGGTTTGCATGATCGCTGGGAGGAGGTTATAAGTTTTCGTCAATGAAAGTCTATGGTAAAAAAAATTAAGTGCAGCACTTAAGTGATCGCAAATAGAGAAAGTCGCTACACAGTGGTGGTTTTTTCTGGAGGTTTTATGAGTATGACTTTTATTTAAAAAATGAAGCAATACACATCCTAAAAGTGTTTAAAATGAGTCATTTCCCAGGAGTAAATAATTAGGGAGGTTCCACATACCAGCGCATGAGAGAGCGAATCAGTTGAACAAAATTCTAACTTTTAAGAGCGATTTTCTTAAAAAATGACGGAAATAAAAAAAGTTTAACATATAAAAAGAAAAAAAAAATCGCGGAGATAAACGTCTAAATTCGTCATAGAAAAACAACCACTTCGTTATGTGCAGAATATTTTGAGTAGTGTTTAACTTTTCGATTAGAATTTTAATCATAGTGAGAAATTCACTATAAAGAAACTTCGTTGTTCAGGGACTCCACATATTTTGATAGCAAATAATTTATAAAGCAAATTATGCATTTGCGATTACTTTTTAAGATTTCACTATAGTGGGTTCCGACTGCATCATAAATATTATCACATCACAAAATTAAAAATTGCACTGCAAAAGAAAGTGTCACCAAGCTGCCTTACGAAAAGTAAGAAACAAAGTTCAAATTTAATAAAAAATGAAAAATATTAGTAAAAAATGATTACTTTGATTGGTTAGAATATCAATTTACACAAAAAAAAATAGAATTTTTGAAATTGTTATAGATAAAAGCGAATTCAAATTAAGAATTGGCGGTAATTTCGATAAAAGAAATTTGCAAACAAAATTTACTTCGCCATCCACTAAAGCAAAATAAAAAATAAAAAAATTGACAGCGACTAACGATTATTTTTTAATTGACAGATGGCATGAAAGTACAAAATCGATTCCATTGGGAAAATTCAGTCCAGAAAGTCGTTAATTCAAACAAAATACTTCCCACTTTCACCCACGATTCAAAAGAGAAACAATTGTTTATTAACCCCTGGTCAGAGTATCTCTTTCGGAAAGTTCCGTTCAAAACAAAAACCCGGCCGTTTTCCTCATCCGGAAGGCCACAGGCCGCCTAACCGCATCCCCTAGTTACACTATAAACAGAAAACGATAACAATAAAAGTAAATTGAGTTCCGTTGCCGCTTCCGTTTACTCCCGTTGATGATATTAACTACCTGCCCCCCCCCTACAACAAACNTGCCCCCCCCCCTACAACAAACACACAGGGGCTACTTTTTTGAAATTATCATTTTCACGCCAACAGCTGGCTACAAACCCCTAACAGACCCCCCATTTTAGTATGACGGACGCGCCACCTTCGCGGAACACGCAATTCGTAATTACCCGTGAGAAAAAAATATTATTATTTTTTATGAAGCATCATTCGGAAGTGATCTGCAGAGACAAAAGCTTAACAGACACGAATGAATCAGCTGAAATTCCATGGAACGTGATCCGCGTACGCAAAGGGGATAACAGTTCGCTTAATGGGTGAGGACAACCCCGGATTGGTTCGATAATGGATCTTTATCTCATTAAGAACATTTTTTTTTCTTCTTCTTCTAATTTTTGATCTACGTAGAGGAGAAGGAAGTCCAGGTGCCCATCTTTTTTGGGATTGCGAAGTGATGGAGGAAGAGGAAACCTTTGATCCATTGACACAGAGCATCCATCCATCCTAATGACCGCTCCACTGCCTAATCACATTTTTACTGAAAATTAAAAAAAAAAAAAAAAAAAAGAGAGCATCCTTTCTCACGCTTTTGCATTTGTCTTTTTCGTAATTTGTTTAAGAACAACGAAAAATTAAAGTTAATTGGGAGCGGATGAGACGTCAAACGAAGTTTGGAATGAACGATTGAAGACATTCTGGCAGGCAAATAGGCATTATTGAATGCCATATTCAGTTAAAAAATAGTTTTGATTTAAATAAAATTAGAACACAAGTATTTCTCCCAGAATAAATTATCTATAATCACATTTATTATGCTACTCAATAAAAATTTTCAACTGAAACTTCCTTTGCCAGAATAAGTTAAAACAGATAGCATACAATACCATTTGAGGAAAATCTATAGTATGCCATGAAGTTTCAGTTGCGGAAAACAAAATTTGAAAATATCAAAATGCAAACAAATTATTGCAAGAGAGCTTCCCCCACTGCATAATCCTAAGTTGTGTTTTCACGATTTAATTTCACTTTGATATTATGGAAATTTCTTTTCATTATTTGAAACTTCATGGCTAACTCTATGTTTCTCTGAAGTCATTTTTTTCTATACTATAAATTTTATTATACTAATGTAGATGAAATCGATTTTGCGATGAAAAAGTTTCTCCCGCGGTATGGCGTCCTCTGAAGGGGAAGCTATAACGCGGGAGACACTTTTCATCGCAAATTCCTTTTCACCAATTTAAAATTTAGAAAAAGTGAATTCAGGCAAACCTAGAGGATGCCATGAATTCCTGAAAACAAATTCAATTCCCGAAAACAAATTTGAAAATATCAAATGCAAACAAATTATTGGAACCTCCCCCAATTGCGTAATCCTAAGATATCTTCTCATAATTTATTTTCATTTAATTTTTTTTATTATCAGTATTTGAAACTGATTACTCTGATGAATGACTCTAGATTTCTCAGAACAAACGTTTTCTATACTTAAAATTTTAAATTAGCTATGGAGATAAAGAAGAATTTGCGACAAAAAGTTTCTCCCGTGATATGGCGTCCTCTTATACTATCACATGGTTTAAACTGAAAAGCTGTAAGGCTCAACTTACACAATCAAAAGGTTCATTCAACTTGGGGAATAATATATTTCAACTTGAATAGCAATAATAGTTAAGATTTTAAATACACCCCCGTATAAAGGTATACCACTGTTTTAGTAAGCGTATGATTTTCATCTGCTGCATTTGTCTAAAAAAGTTTAAGGCAAAATTACACGCATATTTTTAAAACCAAGTTCTTTGTATTCAATAAAAAATTTGCACAGCCAAGTGGATCAATTAATGTAAAGCTTGATTTCTTTTAAAGTGATTTTGAAAATGCTTTTACACCCATAAACATCTTTGTAGATCAGAGCTTACATTTCAATAAATGATTAGTTTTTCAGAAGAAAAAAAAAACATGTTTCCAAGATTTTCAACAATAGATTAACTAAGCATTCTTCCGTTTATCATAGGGTTAAATATAGTCTCATAGTTAGTCAATAAAAATTTTGCACAAAGAACATTTCTAAATATTTTGGTCATGATCTTTCAAAATATGCTAAGAGTTCAACGAGGATTGCGGTAACAGGAAATTACTTTCATAGAAATAGCAAGCATTTTATCAGAAGTCATTTAACGCTTCTCAACTTGAACAATAATATGGATTGATATTCAATATTTAACATTGAATTAAGGTTAAACGATATCATACTTCAATCACTAAAAAAAAAGCGTTTTTTTATGTGAATAGTAACTAATATGATCATTAATTTCTAGTCAATTAAGAGATCGAATATCCTCGACTTCAACCGGAAAACTGAATAGAAATAGTGTGGTTTGTTTCCAAAATCCGGTTAGGAAGGAACTTCAGAGTAATCGTGTAGTGAGAACGCAACAGCTGTAGGGAGAAATCATTACATGAGTAATTCTTCTTACAATTGCATTTACAGAGAAAATTGGTGTTTGTTACTATAACATCACAAACAATACAACGTACATTGCATCAAAATTTGAGATCAAAGGAGTTCAAAATTTTTTTTCCTTCTTTATTAGAATAAATTCTAATTCCAGAAATAATAATATATCCACAATACAACACCGAGATATACATGGGGGACAAAAAAATAAGTGACATATAATGCAAAATTTAAATGCTAATTGAAATATCAAAACTGAACTTTCAAACAAATAAGAAAACAATTCAAGTGACCACTTTTAGACTTATTGCAGAGCTGTAAAGATGTCACAAAATTTTTCATGCAACTCAGCTACTGATATATTTTGATCCATTTCCTTCACGATTTTTTATTTTGTTTATTTTTTTTTATATGGATGTCAAAGGTTTTTTGAGGTGCACAAAATTATTGTCCCCGAAATAAACCACACAAAAATCTATTAGAATTAAGCTTGGTGAATAAGAGTGGCCATTTTTGTGTAAGAAAGTCCATTTCTAAAAAAAATTTAATAACTAAGGAAATGTAAAATCTGCCATGTTTATGTTGCAATAAAAAATAAATATAAAAAAATTAAAGCTTTGCTTACGTTTTTTCTCGTCACCCTATATAAATTAGTTTAGAAACATATTTATTTCTTTTTATCACAAAAAATACATATAATACAGATATAAAAAACTCATTTTACATAGATAATTTAACTTAAAACCTTGAGTTTAAACAGTAATTTTCCCTGAGTAAAAATCATACGATTTTGATTAATAGATGGATGGAAAATATTTATTAGCAAAGGCATACACAACATACCCCCAACATTTAAGGTTCGGGTCAAATATTATTTCCATTGGTAGTGAACTTAAAAAAGATGAAATTTTTAAAGTAAATCTAACTTTTCAAGAGCTCTTATCATAACCATGTCCATTTTTTCTAATAAAACCATGACCATTTGTCCACTTTACCATTTATAAATCTGTTTAAATTGCTTATATGGGTTGTTGGACAAAATTCTTTTAATTTTAATTTATTAAAATACTTATGCATTCCCGTTGCAATCAATAGGAAAAATATTTTTAAAACTACAGAAATTAGGGCATGGGTATACATATTGAAACCAAGTCTATTGAAAACATTAATTCTAGCCCTAAAAACAATAAACATTTGAAAGATACGAGAAAATTTCTAATTCTTACAAATTTTATATCCAAAAGTTGAGTTTTAAGCTTATTTATAGCAGGATTTTTTTAAAAATATTTTTATTAGAAATCGAAGCCTTAATAAGCAAATCAATTTAACCATTTATTTTTATTGTGTAAAATCCAGTATTTCAACTTAACATTTCAGCAGTATTTCATATTGTTGTTACTTAAGTGTCAAAAATACCTTGAATTCTTACTACTTTTTAATTACAGTTTCTCGGATATACAAGCAAATACACACTGTCAGTTAATCGATGCTAAATATTAGGTGTCTAGAATCTAAATCTAAACACAATAAAAGTCATTCTTAGAAGTAAAAATTACTTTCTTTAGCAGGAAGCAAAGTAGTAAGTAACGTCATTTAAAGAGAAAATACTAAATGCTTACTTTATTTAGCATTTTTTCGTTAAATGAAGGTACCTTCTTTGCACGTAGAATTGAGGTCACAATTCTACATGCAAAGATGGTATTTAATGAAAAGTTTTTTTTCCTTTAAAAAATTTAAATCAATAAACTTGCTGTTAGTAACTGGTATATTCTTAAGTTTATGCACTAAATTATAACTTAAGTTTACATCAAAATTATCATAATTTATAAAATAAAAAAAATATAAAGGAGGCACAGAAACCCTTAATGTCTCCAAGAAAGTCAGTCAAATTAATTTAGTAATTTAAAAAAAAAAAAAAAAAAAAAAAAAAAAAAAAAATTANAAAAACACAATTGTGGTCGTTGAAAGGCGATCACAGGTTACCATTGGCAAAATGGTTGCTGTTTAATTTTTGTTTTTTATACCCTCTTTATTTGCGATATTCACCTGAATTAGTATTGAAAACGATTCAGCGTGAACTGTAGGTTAGAATTTCTGATTCTTAATTAAAACAATCGAAACAAAAATATCTTTCAAATGATGAAATTGTCTTTTATTCACAACTCAAGAAGCATTTATGGGATCTCTCTGGTCCCATTTCTCAAAAATAAACTCGCCAACTTAATGCATAACAAAATAAAAGTGAAAAAAGGAATTTTAAAAAATTTATCAAACAGCAGCGGTCGCCATAGCAACGCATGCAATGACGACGCATGCGCACTGTTTACTATTACTCTTGAACACAGTTGAAAAATGTGATGACGTCCAAATAAGATGCGCACGCCATTAAATCTAAAACAAGACCCATTTTGCCAATGGGTAATAAGAAAATGAACATTTATTAACAGGATTAAAATATTATTTCGGTTAATATTAAAATTGAAATTACAATAGCAGAAGGGTTGGCATTATTTTACGAAGAATCTTATTTATTTTTTTAAAAAAAGTATGTAAGCACTAAACAAATGTAAGTTTTGTAACTATAAATATTGTATTTAAATGTTCATTGTTTGGGTGCGATTGCCGCCTACTTATGCTTGTTCTAAAACAAATTAATAAACATCCTACACGTCACGCGATATGACTGACAAAGGTTTACAGACCTTCAAGAGGTTGTTTAGTCAAGAAATTAGAAAACCATAATTTATCCAAAGTGTTTAAGAATTTGAGTTTCATGGGAATTACAGACAAAATAGGATATTACAGACTGCCTTTGTTGCAGTTGCGGTTGGAAATAGCAATCGTTTTCGAATTAGTTGCCACAGAGGGGAGAAAGAGAAAACACCTCGAATATTTATCATCTTAAAAGAAACCTACCACATTTTTTCCTCAAAATAAGCCAGAGTATAATTGAATGTTAGGAATTCTATTTTATATTTTGAGTTATAATTCCAAAATTTTTTTTTTTTAAATACGGATTTGTTTGGGACAACAAAATAGTGTTTGGCAAGAATATACAGATAACATGTCAGTTTTGACAGCAAACAACGTTGCCGTTGCATGATAACTTTATAAAGTACCTTACGCACGAAATAAAATTGTAACATTTTTTAGAAGTCACTAAAGAATGAATGCATGAGAAATATGAGTAAGCATTTTCTAATGTTAAAATAGACACGTTGTGCAAAGCGAATCGAAAGTAGGGGTACATTCGTTTTGAAAACGGATGATCTTGTGCGTATTGCGTACACAACTAAATCCCTGAATATACACTTCTCGGAAAAAAAATTAATTTTAATTTATATAAATACATAAAAAATAAATAAAAAGATAAGTTCTTTTTTTTCTTTCAATGCTGTTTTCAATTATGAGTTATTTCTTAAACAAAAACGGTTAATTTTATCACGGGAGGCGATATGATAATACAGATGTTAGATATTTAAACAAAAATATTTTTCAGAGCCAATAAATCAAAGGTAACGTTGATAAGGTTACCAGGGGTGACTGTGAGCCCAACTCAAAAATCTTGAAAATGTAATTAAAATCATTAATAACGCATTTAAAAAAAAATAATGTCTTTTATAAATTTAAATCATTGATATTTTCACAACATGAAATTCTAAATAAATTACATGCAGTGTAAGTTAAATTAATTATTTTGTATAAGTTTACTTTTATCTCTAATCACATTTATTATTCTACCAGAAAAAAATATTTACAAATGAAAGAGACGACAAGTATGAATTCTGATCAATGATTTCTCGAAACTTCTGAACCTTGGATTTCCGGAACACGATCATCTCAGGGTTCCTATGTTATGGACAGTGAGATCAATGGATAATTCGATATACATTTCAAGCAAAATCGGTTCAACGTTGAACCATAATATCGGCACATTGTACCAAAATATAGTGGAAATATTGTGCAACTTTTAGGTGTTAAACTGAATCATGACGAACTATAGTTCAAAATTGACTATTTAGCATAATAATACAGTTCCAATTCGCACCGTATAAATGTCATGGGTTGCAACTGATTTGAAACGATATTATGGTTTGAGTTGTAAAATTTTTTACAATTTTGAATTTGTAGATCCCACAAGCGGAAGTAATAGGTGGGGAACAGAGTGTGAGACATATATGAATAAAAGGCCACATTCCAAAATATAAAACAATTGATGCTTATGTCATGATGAAGAGACGTTAATGCTTAAGGCCTGGTTTCTTAGGACAGGACGCCGTCAGCTGGAAATCAGCGTTAACCTCTGATTGGTCCATTTGTGAGTGTGATAGTATACGTCATTTGCTTATAAANGCCGGTATTGGTGTAAAAGTCGACAGTGCATTCATTCTTTCTAAATAAGTATCAATTTTGAGGTTAAGCTAAGAACAGTGGATCCCGTCACATCACCACCACCAGAGGCATTTATGCGATGTGTGGTTAAGGAAACTCAAAGAATGCTGCCCATTTTAGTGGTGTGTTATTAGTAAAGGCAGGATTTTGTTGACCTAAAAATTTGTAAAAAAGTCATTTAAAATAGCAAAAAATTGCCCTTAAATTTCTTGTAACTGAATATCTATCTGAATATCAGTATTAAAACATATTTGTATTAGTGAGTAACATATTTGTATTAGTGAATAACATTTTTTTATTAAAACATATCTAAGAAGAAAAATTGAGATATAAATTTCATTCAAGTTGCTAAGTCCTTTTTAGTAGAAACGTAATAAGACTTGGGAATTCAAGTTTTTTTTAAAAATTTTTTTGAATAGTTTTTACGGAAAATATCATATAGTTTTTACACAATCTTTTTTCTTTTTTTGGCAAAAGGTACTCTTTCTCGCTCTTCATTTTGATGTCGTAGTTTTAGTAATATTAACTAAAAACTAATATATTCACGTACACAAATCGCGTGAGCTCATTTCTTGAATCTTCATATCATTTACTGCGTCAACAGTTCCCAAATAGTCTCCCATCCGCGGAAGGCTCAAAGGGGTTCCGAGAGTTTAAATATTTTAAACTAGTAGTGATATTTGAAACATTCATTATATTTATATCCAGAGTCTTGATGGCTCAGAGGACAGAGCGTACGCCTTCCAATGACGTGAACAGTGATCGATACGAATTCCTGATCCGACTTGTACCGACCACAGTGCTGACTTGAAATATCCTCAGAGGCTAGAGTCCCTTTGCTGTCAGGCTCTGTAGGAGGTTTTCCTCTCCATGTAACGCAAATGCGGGTTAGTTCCCTCAAAAAATTCGTCCACGAAGGCAAATTTCTCACAATACTTGATACAGGAGTTCCCTTGTCCTCCGAATTGGGTTTAAAATGACAAAGCTACGGAGTTGAACATTATGAGTCGCAAACCCCAAAATTGGGTCGGCTGTTCAACGACGGTTTTAAAATAAAATACTTTATATCCAAACAACGAACCATCATTTATTTGATATTTCGGTTGGTTTTAAGAAATCATTCAAGTAAAATAATAATAAAAAAAGAATTAGAAAGATGTTTTTATTTAAAAAAAAATCTTTCTTCCAATAGCAGCACATTGAATAAATTAGGAAATTGACAGGCGTTTTTACAGCGTCTCAAGATGCGTTGATATGGCGTCTCTCTTAATACTAACCGTGCATAATCGATGGAATGTCGAACTAAACCTACAAAAGCAAACCATTATAGTTTTCACAGTGAAATATTTTATTTTTACAACGTTGTAAAAATGTATTCGTTTTCAAAGATTTCTGAGAGAGAATACTATCTAAATAAAGGCGTGGTGATACTTATCCAAGTAAGTTACAGACCATCAAATCAGCGCTGCCCAGTCCATTGACATCAAAGCGGAATTAAGTGGGTCGATCGTAGGTTGATCTATATTACACCCACTCACACAAGCAGATGTCTCCCCTCAGACACACCACAAGACTTCCACAGACTATGGAATATTAGTTAAATGACCAAGAGGTTACACGCATTTGTAATTGAGGAAATGGTGGGATGGGATTTTTCTTTTAAAGAAAAAAAAAACTTTATACGAACATTATTCCATATTCAAAATGCAATTAGAACTCCTTCAGATAACTAATAAACGCTCTTCTCGTTGAGGTGTCAGACTTGCATATATTTCCTAATTTCAAATCATAATCTAAACTGACAGACGTTAATATAGAAAATTATATAACCTACTTTGAGCTAATGCCTTTTTATGATGATCGATATTTGATTTAAATCGATATTTGACTTTAGGCATACTAAAAAAGAATGAACAGTCTATCCAAAAACAGGCGAAGACGTTTTAGCTTACGGCAAAAGTACTTAAAATATTCCACGAATTCTGAATGATAGAATGCGCGATGATCAAACTTCTTACGTCAATACACAGTTTTCTCATTATGAATACCAAATAGAAACATTGTAAAGGAATAAGAATGATTTATTCGACACACAAGTCAATTTGATGCAGATGATTTTGTGTTAGTTTAACTCGAAAAGTTTTATTTATGAAAAGATGTTTCATCAGGCTGCTGTTTTAATGCAATTTCAGCGTCTTCTTAAGAGTCAAATAAGTTTCAAAAGAGGTAACTTTTTTAAAAACAGAGAATATCTCTATGAAAGATCATATTGTCAGACCACTAAGTCATTTTTACAGTGTATAAGTATTTTTCTCAAAGATTAAGTACCTTCTTTATGCATAGACAATTTAGTGATTGCCCATAAAAGTACAAATGCTATTTCATAAAAGGATAAGCGACGTGAAGCCCATTCAATAAGCAATTAAAAAAAAAACAAAGCAAGATATTTCAATTTAATTTCAAACAAAAACTCGTTAAGAAATAAATACCAAGCGCTGCAATTGAGAGCGTGACGCGTAGATTCTCAATTTCAGCATTTCCTGCGACGTTAAAGAAAACGCATAGTAAAAAAAGCAGACTATCAAAAGGAGTAACAACAAAAAGTGACAAAACACATCGAGCAAAAAAGATGCGCCATTAAAGAAACAACCCAACAAACGGCTCCATTGTCAATAGTTTCTTACAACCGCTATTCAGATCATAAAGAAAACAATTGCGATTTTACTATCCCTTCATTCATCAATTTTGATTCAAGTATGTCAGCTACCTTCTCTCCTCAATGAAATACCTTCTCATGCTAATGAACAACCATCCAACGCCCCACTCATTGAGAGAAAAGTGTCACGCTCGGGTAACTAGCCTGGGTCCCCCCGAATGGTAAAAGGACTTCGGACAAGCCTTCTTGAGCTTTTTAAGGAACTACAGTTTTTGCTCTATCGATGTCTTAAAAGGTTGGGAAAAATAAAGAAGGTGAAGAAACTTTTACCTCCTACGATAGGCGCTAAGTTTCAGCCTACACGACACATTGCCATCCTAAGGGGAAGGGCAAAGAGAGAGAGAATCGGGCAATTAGCGAGAGGAAATCGCTAATTGCTTTAATTTTTCTTTTCAAAGTTTGACGTGACGAAAAGAAAAACGCAACTTTGTAAAACGCCAATTTGGAAATGAATAAGTGATAGTGTTATTAAAACAAATAAGAATTTAAATAAATTAAGTTCGCATAGTTAAATCCATTATAGTGCCAATTGGCATCCATCTAAAAAAACAGAAACAAGTTTTAAAAAAAAATCGGCTTGTTAAATCACTAGTATTCACACTTGTGTGAAATGATGAAAATATACTATTTAAAAATATTAATAAATACCACGTCCTATTAAAAGCAAAATGTGCGAAATTTTAGATCGTAAATCCAGCCTTAGTTATTTGAACAAATGACATCACACTCTCAAAAATTGTGAGAATGACTCTCATTGTAGCTTATTCTCAATTTTTAAAAGAAAAGAATTGCGTCGCTAAGGAGTCTTTTTATTCTGCATATTAATAATAAATGAACAACGAGCAAAGAAATAAACAGACCACGCTGAATAACTTTTGATCTGATAATCGGATCTTCATGTTCTAGGACTCAATCTTAAAAGGTTCGAGGGGGTGACCTCAAATAGGCTCATTAATAAGTACAGACGATATGTTAAGTTACGAAATCAGACACAAAAACGCTCTTTGTCTGAATAAACATACCGTTTTTTCGACGGATTCGGATTTCTGATCCTCAAAATATAGGCGAAGGCGGCAATCTGGATAATATGATCCCAAGATTTTGGTCAGGAGAGCTGTCCAAAGTTTATACCCCTAAATGTTAATTTTACATTTTACGTATTTTACCATAGCTCGAGAAAGTTTTACGAGAATTGAAATTTTTTTATATACAATTGTAAAATTCGTTTAGTCAAAGATAATTCCAATAAAAAAAAAATTTTTTTTTTAGTAAGTATTTAATATTTTCTTTTTATTTTATTTAATAATAACCGAAAGAGCATTGAATAGATCCAGGTGGGTTAAACTGACTGAGACGGCATTGACCGGTAACCGGCTGTAGTGCATAAGAAGAAGCAGAATAGCCGAACGAATTTCGAATTGTAAGGTATAAAATTTTTTACATCATTTTAAAGAATGTAGTTTTACATGGCAAAATACCAAACTTTGAGCGAAATCGATCGAATCGTTCCTGTGAAATAAATTTTAAATAAACGACTTTTTCAAAATTTGATTTCCCTCCAATTTTGTATTTTGCCATGTGAAAATATTTTTTGTTTAAAATGATGATTAATAAAAAATAATAAATATGTGACAAAAGTTAGTTTTTGCGTGAAATTATCTTTCATTAAATGATTTTATAATTGTGTGAAAAACTTTTTCAATTCGCTTAAAATGTTCACGAGATATGGCGAAATAGGTAAAAAGTAAAATTAACATTAAGGGGTCCAAACGTTGGACAGCTCTTCTGACTTTGGGACCCTTACCTACAAAATGACATTCTTAAACTATCAACGCCAAATAACGGCTTTTGATAACTATTATCAATAGACGAAGGCTTTCATTTTAAATGTCATTTCTCACTTCTACCTCCATATTAATACCTTAAAATAAGACGTGAGAGGAAATTTATGCTAAATATATAAGAAACACAAAATTTCTGTAAAACATGATTTATCATTCCAGCTGTAAATTTCCTTTCTTTCATATACTACAGTTTTTATTACCTTTTACTAAGCAAAATTCATACTAGTATAAATAACATTGAATATGCACAAGCTTGCAAAATAAATTTATGTATAGTCTTAACGTTTCGTGATTCCTCATTGGGAAATAAAAATATCACATGATAACGAATCAATAAACAAAAAAAGTATTCGGATATCTTAGACTGTCATCAAAATAAAATTAATAAAAGTCATAAAGGTAGTCACATTTAAATTTTTAACTTTATTTAACGATTTAACTAGAATATTTATTTATCATCCTTTTTTAATATTATTTTCTGCTACTACTATGTTTTTTGTTTTGATAAATACTCAAAATTAAAGACCTAGAAAAAGTAGGGACTGTTTTATAAACAAAACGCTTGACATTACCTTTTATTTAGTTATTTATGTCAGCATATTTAGATACTTTATGTTTACCTATTAAGTCACTACCTATTTCTAAACGTTAAATATGTTACATCAAATTAATTCAAATTCTTCTTCCAGTTCTTAAGTTACTTTTACTTTTAAAATAAATTTTACGTAAAATTATGACCATTCAACGTATGCAATTGAAATAAATAAAATTAAAAAAAAAATTTATAAATCTTTTTTTCGTGAATTATTATAATTTCACACATTTTTGAATATTTTTCTTAAATTATTCTATCACTTTTAAAGCTAATAATCTTGATTATTTTCTAAAAATCTGTTGGCCAAGAAATTTGTGTATATTCTTGAAAATTTCTCGACACAGAAATGTATTAAATGTTAAAGAATATTTGAACAAGGCAAAAATAGAACACATTACAAAATTTGTATTTCACCAAAATATCATTATAACATAATTTTCATTTTATAAGAAAATTTTGCAATTTACATTTTGTAATAAATGATGCATCGGCTGAGGATAAAATAAAATGAATTAGTTAATTTAAAAAAAGTCTCTTTCTGTTCCAATTCACCTTTTTAACTTTAACACAAGCCCCTTTGCTTTTTCGAGGCCGTTCTCACTTTGGACCAAACAAGTCCGCATGTAAGAAACATACGTTCAATAGCTGCCGAGCTAACTGGCTTACTTTTCTATTTGGAAACTAGAAGACCTCCTATGACGTCAGCACATGTTAATCTTTATGGCGTATTAAAGTTGAGATAAGTTTCTCTACATAAGTTAGATTGTTAATTAAATACATTGCCGTATCACATGTCGAATTAGTTGAAATATAATTATTTCGCGTCAACGTCTTCTACTTAACTTAGATTTATTATTTATGTATTTTATAGTAACCATGATATATTTTGGTTTTGTGTACCTGGCAACTTCGAGGCATAATTAGTTTGTCTATGTTCCACATGGCTTCGTGCCTGCCTTTGTGTTAAGTCTTTATGTAAATATATAGTAAAATAATTGAAATCTTTGAGATGGAATCTTTGTACAAGAATATAGAATGTGTCACTTGAGAGAATTGACACTTGACGGGCTTGGCTTACTCGAAATAGAATGGAAAGAACGGTTGCTAACATAAACAAATGCCACGTTTCAACAACCAAACAGGGCAGGGCAGGTTTCAACACTTGCAGGTACGCGACTTTACACATTGTCGACTCCCGAGCACCTCCACTCGCCGCGGTTTTATTTGTCAACTGTTTCACCGCCTTATCTAGTAACCCTCACTCAGAGGCAACCCTACGCTCGCCGCAATACAACACTCGCAAAAGTCATAAACGAATCTTCGCGCTCATGGATATTTTTAAAAGTTGCTTGTTGAATTAAGTTGAAATTTTATCCTCCTTTAAGACTAGAAAAATTCAAATAACGAGATCAAAATACTTCGTCCTTCTATAAAGAAAAAGTTACATACACACAATTATTTCAGTTAATTACATACATATTTCGGTTAAAAAAAATTTCAAATAGAAACTATTCTTGTAAATTAAATGAAAATCTGGAGTAATAAAATATTTATATCTTCAGAATAATCAATTTCTTTTGAATATCTTAATTAATAAACAAAGTTTAAAAAAATAATCCCCTATATAAATCATCACATTATTAAGTGTACATATTTTTGAAGATATTAAAAAAAAATTTACGCAGTTTGAAAAATAATTATTTTTATTTCCTTCATTTTTACCATGTGTTTTTAATTGTTTCTATTTTGGAAAAAATATGTATTCTTCAAACTGCTTACAATATCTTAAAAAAATTGCATATATTTTATACTGAACAACTTTTGATTGACAATATTTTCTTCAAAAGAGAGTCCTTAAAAAAATTTTAAAATATTTTCATTAAATTTGTTCAAATATTTTCTGTAAAATGCGTGCTATTATGAAAACAAGGAGAAAAAATATTTTTAGTAAAGCCATGACATAAAGAAACAAATCTATGACATATTCACTACTATTTTCGTATAGTTAATTTATTTTTTATAACATCAAATCATATTTATTAAAACTTAAAGTTGTGGCTGCTTAACTTTTTTTAATGTTTCTTAAATTTGTCAGGGAAAATTCCGATATTTTCCATTTTTCTTGCTTCTATCACTATTATTTGTATATATCTGAAATTACTCACCTTCGTTTTAATTGTTTCCTAATTAATTTTATCATATANAAAAGTGTGGATGTTTTATCATTTAATTAAATTGCTCTTTGGAGGAGGGAAAAATTTGTAGTTTTAATCAGTGGCGGATCCAGCCACTGATTAAAATTGATGACCCCCACNGTCCAAATTGAAAAAAATAAAATAAAAGTAATAATTTTTTTAATAGTTTACAAAAGAAATAAAATTTTAAAACTTATTTAAGGGGGCATATACACCTAGGTAGGTCGGAAAAATCGATTTTTCCCCCATCTAATTATGTTCTTCACTGTTTCAAGAATCATAATCCAAAAGATTAAAACGATATTCGTCATAGTTTCAATGTAAACATTAATAATGTTGAAGAGCGCTTCAACAGGTTTAACCAAAGACTGTATAAAGGTGTCACCTTTCAACTCTTCGACGTCTCAAAACTTGACTTTGAGTAACTCAAAATCAAGAACGATTAAATGGACTCGCATTATTAAACATTCATCGGACTCATTACATCAAACAAGTAAAAGGATTGGCGCTTTCATACGCTAAAGGACCGATGGTATTCAGAAATGGATTGTGGTTGAATTAATTGTGAAAATGTTGAACAGAACAATGTGAAAACCATTCTTTATCCTAATACGTGAGAAAAATCCACATGATAAAGGGAAGAAAAAAAAATCTCATTTTCAAAAAGGGTAAAAAAAGCATTTTTTGAAAACATCCAATGAAAAAAACACATTTAAGGCTTTTAAAAAACAAAAATCGAAAAAAAGTACCTTTAAGCACTTTTTGAAAACGGTACGCATCATGTTATATAATAAAACTATGGAACTTTTTGGATTGAAATATCTTAATTGAGAGAAGTTACAGAAATTTTATTTAATATTTTAGTGACAAGAGCAATAATAATTGTCTGTTTTTGGAGGAAATGAATAATCGGTGTCACAAATACAGAAATTATTTTTCCATTATGTATCCATAAATAATAAAGTCAGCTTAAAAAAAAAATAATATTTAAATAACGAGTCAAAAACACGATACAATTCACAAAGTAAATCAACTATGTTCTAGTGTCAAAAAAATTTTTAAATTCAAAAATCTTTTCATTTCTTGATTTTGGTCTTGTCAGATTCGATTCACGAGTAGAAGCGAATAGCGTCAACCCACGCTATTAAACGTTTCTATAAAGCATAAGGAGTACTTATACAATATAATAAAAACGTAACACAAGGGAAAATAACAATGCCTTTTCCTGAAGCATCTGAATAGGAAAAAGAAATTCAAATTAGAAATGCTTTTGAAAAGTAAGGAATTGTGAGGGGAAAAAAAGTGTAGGTGTTAAATTATTTATTTAAAAAGCTATTTTGGGGTAGGAAAAATTGAAATCTGTCGTTTTAATAGGAAGACCAAAGTACTTTTATAATTTTTTTTTTTTAACTATTACAAAGATAATAAATGGTAAAATATGAAAAATAAAAGGCGGCGTTTAAATGAAATCAATAAAATTTCCATGAAGTCTTAAATTGGAGGGGGCCTTAAAAATAAGCAGATTTTAGAAATTTATTTTGGCAAAAATAATACAACTAACAAAGGCAATTTTTTTAGGATTGAAATAACATATCTTCAACAACAAATTAAAAATTAATGGTAAAGCCAGCCTTAATTGATTAAAATATGAATAAAAATATAAATATTTATGTTAATATCAATGCAAATACTATGCTTCACAATCCATTAAGAGGCCCTTCTTCCAGTTGAACTCAACTGTCGAAGGGGTGGAGCCTCCTAGAAGAAAGAAGGTCTCAGCACGGACCCATTTAGCAGTCCGACGTAATGAACATAAACTGCACAGTGGATGAAAAATAAGAAATATGTCACTACGTTCGGGTTACTAAGCAGAGCAGCGGTGGTAAACACGAGAGATGTCATTACGTTTGGTAAAAGGAAATATGTCATTACGTAAAGCATTAAATTTCTTGTTTATGGTAACCAGTACACCTCTTATAACTGAAAGCCTCCACACGGTTTCTTGCAGGTAGTCCGATCAAACCACTATGAAGGTAAACAAGTTTACGAAAGAAGCATTTAACAGAAAAATCTAGTAAAAATAAGATAGTGGTAGCAAATATATGTCGAAAAATTCGTTTAATTTTTTAATAGGAATGGTTTGTCTGATTTGCTTGTCAACCACTACAGATTCAATTCTCAAATATATATGATAAATTTCTCTCAATGACTTTTAAAATTGAATTTGGATTCAAGCGCACAACTGGTTCACTTTTTAAATAATCTGCGCAGACTACGAATAAAAACCGTGCGGAGGCTTTCTGATGTAGGAGGGTAATGGTACTTTTCAATGGAGGCATTTTCCTTGAGGTATTGGGTGGAGACGGAAAATTCTAAATATGCTTTTTAATCCTCTTTAATTTTTACAAATAAACTAACGATGGATAGTTAGTCTATCTGACACTATCTTTCGATACACGTAAAATACAGGTCGACTTAAAACCACGATTTGCAATATAAGGCGAGCGGTATTAAATATTCTATATTAATTTTTCTGTCACAAAATTATGCCAACACAATTCCACAATCAACAGATTTTGATAGGTAGTTAAGTAGTATACAGTTGTTATACTACTTAACTACCTAGGTAGGTAGGATAGGCTGTTATTAGATTTTTGTTTTCATGCAGTTGACGTTAAAGGAATTTGTTAGCGTTATCCACATCTATTTTCATCAGTTTAAAACTGTCATAAAATTAGATTTTAAGAAACCTAAAGACTTGGAAACGCGTAGTTTTAAATTACTGAATTAAAAAATCAAACATCGTTGAAATGCTTTAAAGTTCTGAGAAAAATTTCAAAGAAGTTCTAAAAATGATCATTTTTACAAATCTAACAAAGCGATTCCTTTATTTTCTACTTTTACTGAAAGGTCTAGTTTTTTTTTTTGGTAAACAGATATTAGGAGTCAATATATCAATTTAATGATTAACGGATCAAAAAATAATTTAAATGATAGAAAAAAATAAATTAAAGAATCTGTAAAAGTAACTTAGACAGAAACGGATTGGGGATCTGTGATCAGATGCTGTAGTTTGTCAACCTCTTTTTTGGTAGAAGCGATTGTACGGCTTTCTATTTAAACACGATTACTTCAAGAACGAACTGTTAGACCAGGTTTGAAACCGGAGATGCCACCTGCTCCGCTTTGAGCAGGCTCTTTGCCGCCAGGCTAACCATGGGAGGTTTTGGTGGTTTCTCTCCATGCAACGCAAATGCGGGCTAGTTACATCAAAAAGACCTCCACGAACAAAGTTGAGCAAGTTTGCATCTCAGCGAAACTTGTGAGAAATTGAGTTTAAAATATTTTATGCTATTGACATTACATAGAAAATTATAGGATTTATGAAAATTTAAGCACTTGCCTAATGCTAACAAAACATACTAGCTATTTTTTTAAAATCCTTGACGCTCATTTAAGTACCTGCTAATTTTATAATTTCTTACAATTATTTTACTTTTATTCATGATTATTTTACTTTTATTTTTATTATTATTTTATTTTAATTTATTATCATTTTACATTTAATATTATTTTATTTTTAATATTATTTTACTTTTAACATCATTTTATTTTTAATATTATTTTACTTTTATTATTATAACTTATTATTATATTTAATAATAGTCTGAAAACTTTAGAAATGTAAGGTATACTTTAATTAAAGAATGTAATTTTTTAAAACAAAATACAAAATTTGAACATAATCGGTCGAATAGTTCCCGAGAAATAGAATTTAAAAAAGCCTTATTACTAACATTCGGTATCTCAGGAAAGATTCGAATGATTTTGTTGAGGACCAGTGCTGGTGACCCTAAAGTATTTTATTTGGAATTCAGAGTATGTTTTTAAATATGATTTTGCAAATAAAAATATCGTCAGCTCCAACTAATTAACATATTTAAGGTTAGGCCGTCGAACTATTAAGATTGAGTCTTAGTACGTTAAAATCCGAAGACTAGATCTGAAGATATTTTAACTTCTTCCCTCCCCCTTTTTTAGGTTCATGCGTACCGTATGTCATTAGTTCTTCAAAATCACTCATTTTTAACTTTAATTGTGTATAAAAATGATTATTATTTTTACTTACAAAACTTTACATATTCTTGTTTTGTTTTTTTCTTTTTGATTTTTCTCTAAAGTAAAAAAAAAAAAAAAAAAAAAAAAAAAAAAAAAAAAAAAAAAAAAAACGATTTTAGCAATAAAAACAAACATGATAAGGAACAATAAAAATAAACAAATTGTCTCTTGGAACAATAATGAAACATAAGCCCATAAGATATAGACATACACCATAAATAAACAAATATAAAGGGAAGGGGGGGAATCAACTATTTGGTAAGAAGAAAGTCAAAGAAACGACGTCACAAAAACATTTTTTTTTCAAAAGAAGAATATAACGTTCTCAGAAACTAACTCGTTTCATAAACACGTCGAATGTTTTCAAACAGAGGAATATAGACATGGACGCTCTATTTTTAGGCGTGTTTTGAAATAATAGCCTCAAGCCTCATTCAAAAAAAATTGTTTTTAAAACCATGAATGGGAAGAAAAAAAAGTAGAGTAGGAGGAGCATTACATTCAAAACTGTTAAAGCGAGAGTAATTTATCCTTTCTATGAACGTGTGTAACATAGATATAAGAAGGAAAAAAAAACACACACAAAAGAAACTAAAATTAGAATAGATAGAAGGCATATGAGAATCCAAACATATGGCCGTGACCGAGGAATAAAAAAAAAAATCTGGGAAAAATTTGCATTTCACGTCTTAGTACTCCAAAAAGAAAATGAAAGGGAAAGTTATTAGGGATAAAAGTGTAGGTTCGGTGTTTATACGACGCGTTGTCGTGGAAACAGAGTAATGTGGGAGAAAAAGCTGTTGCGTGGGTGGTTCTTGAGGAGGCAATATTTACTAAGGAACAAAAGCAGATGGCTGGGAATGGAGAAGATGGTAGATTTCATATCGAAAAAGGACTTGAGATCTAACTTTTTCCTAAGCCGATTACAAGACAAGTAGAGGGAACAGATTTTTTTATGTTTATTTTAAACTTAGGCTCAATGGGGGAGAAAAGAGGAAAATAAGTTCTCTCAAAATCTAAAAACAGACAGAAAACAGATGATCAATTATGAATTAATATAGAAATTATCGTGCAGGTGTTACCCGATTAAAAAACTTACATTCGTTTCAAAAATATATAAATAGGAAATAAGAGTAGTCATGTTAGAATAGCTCAAAAGCAGGCACCCATTTTCAAGACTTCGGCACGAATGAGAAGAAACGAAAGTGATTTGAAATATAGAACGAAAATTTGCCAACAAAAAATGAAAAAATAAAGGTTAGAAGCAAGGGTAGCCGAGAGAGAAGAAAGATGAAAAACCACAGTGGCCGAGAGGGGCAAATCAATTTGCATTTAATGTAAATGCATTATACCCTTTTCATCTGTTTTCGCTCTCTCGGTGAAAACAAGATCCCACAAAATAAGTAGATTTTTCACAATTTCGAAAAAAAAAAAAAAAAAATTCATTACATTTAGTTTATCCTAAAATCTCATTAAGACTATTTGTGAAAACATGTAAAATTTGTTTTCTTCCGAGTATTTTATTTTTTCTTCGGAAAATTGTTGAACACAAAATACATCAACTCCCTATTTTACATTCACCCGTTAGAAAAGCATTGATAAAATAAATTCAACACAAAGTGATCGGGCACATGATTCACAAGCATTTGTATTGTACAGTAGAATAAAAGCAGACACGCGACAATGGGTAGTCATTCCAAAGACCACCCACACTACCGAAGGCTGCGGGGCTTATAACTCCCCGAGATTCATGACTAATATAGATGAGGGCTTTTTAATCCTAACCATTCATTGTTCAGAAACATACCGTACGTTCTCTTTTAACAAATTGAATTAAAAGCACAGGGCAAGAATTGGAAAATTGTGTTGCAACTTTTATAAAATAGACCACTCTTTAAAATAGATGGCAACTTTTTCAAAAAATGAAAAAGTATAATTATAATAGTTATTTAAAAAAAATTCGGTGCAAAATGTCAACTGACAGACATTTTTTAGCCATCTGTTATTTATAGAAGCCCTGTGGATGTTCATTTTGCTTTGTTATTAAAGAGCTTTTTAAAAGCATTCGAAGGAAGCACAATTTGCACGAAAAATCAAATACATTCATTCGAACGTGAACACGCTCAACGTGAATAACTTTCAAAGTGAACTAATTTTTGATTCCAAATTATATACGGATATAATATTTTTAAGTACTGTAACATGAATACGCTGAAAGTGAAATATCTTACAAGGTGAACTCGAATTTTTATTACAATTGGGAAAATTTTTACTTTTTACCTTGAACGCAAAATTTATTTTTACGCTGATAGGTAAGTAAACTGGTGATTCACAATTCTTTATTAATATTATCGAAATTACATTTGTACTAAAATCTGAAACAAAGTAGTTAGAAAATATTGATATTTATAAATTTATCGATACTTTATTTTGTAAATTAAAGAAATTTCAATGATGAATAATTGCACCTAACTTGCGAGTTGCGAGACGCGCAAAAAAGAAAAAGAAAAAAAAAGACATTTAATGCTGTATTTCAAAGCCATAAATTATTAAAATGACAAGTATTAAATGCCATCTTTCATTTATTGGTGCCTGAATTAATATAAAATCATGAAAAAAAGTATGATAAATATGTTTAATAAAAATTTTGCTTTAAAGAGTTAAGTGAGTAGTTCTTTTCTAATAATGGTTTTGTACAATTTCAATACTCTGTGGTAACATATTTTTAAAAACGAATTTCTTCAACGGTTATGTTAACATAAAATATAAATATATATTTAATTTCAAATTGACTATTACAAAATAATATTGCTTCTTATGATTTGGTAAACGTTGTTATGGAGTTTAAGTCGAAGTCGAGTTCTCAGAAAAGTCCAGAGTCGGAGTCGAATGTTTCAGCTGTCGACCCCACAGGCCTAATTATAAGTCCGCATAGCGGGAATTCACGCTCAACTCCCTGAGCTAGTCCTAGTCTTATCGGTTGGTCGGGGTGCCTGAGGCCGGAACGACTCTTTACCCCTTCATCGTGAGATGCGGATCCTTGAGGTCCTTGTTATCTAAAATTGAAAGTCATTTTGAGCCCAACCCATAAGACAAAGGAGCTCCTCCTTGGGTCAAGTATCGTTGCTATCATGAGGGGGTGGGAGAAAATACGAAATGAAAACCTTTTTTTGGTGGAACAAAATTTTTTCTCCTGTTTTCAACGGGCGGCAATATATTTAATAACTGTTTTCTAATCTTCGAATGATTGCAAATTCACTCGTTAAAGGTGTCTAAAAAGTAATTTAAAAACATACCTTGAGAGAGAAATATACAAAATTAGTTTATGATTAGTTTTTACAAAGGCAGTGGCTTTTCATTGCGTCTAATTCGTTTGGATACAAATGTCAAAGCATAATAATCGATTTGAATATTTTCCCAGACATGTCCCCGACTACAATTTTCATTCACGGAATAGCCTTTCCCAGAAATGATTTTCATCTGTGAACTGACAAAGACACTTATTCAGATGGGAAGGGGGGAAAAATAGAGAGAAGACACCAGAAAATTTTTTAGTTGAACAATGGTCATCGAAAATTAAAGATCACTGACCGGATATCAGTGAGAGCGACAGGAAGGAAATGGGCATTTTTGCACATTTATAGCACAAGCAACTCGATTTGGCGTGAGTTAAATACGCCACTTCCCGCCATTCTTAAGAACTTCAGCCATTGACTCGATGCTCCAGATTTCGTATTCCTACTTTTCTTGTCGATAGCATCCGAATTGGCATTGTTTTTGTGCAGAGGGCCTTCTCGAAAACAAAAGGGGTTTTCATTAACGTTGTATTCTGAAGCGGATGTGACGACGCTGACGGCGAAATTTCAATTCTATGAATAGTTGAAGAAGTTGTATTTTTTGAATGGCAGGAAGACACACACACAAAAAAAGGATGTTCTTACCCCTACTTGCATATTACAACCGTCCATTATGTCCGAGTATAATAAAATTATTCTTAGATCTAATTTTGAAATCCGACAAGAGCTTTTAAGAAAGGGGGCTGACCCAACGAATCTGGAAATTAGAAGAAAAAATAATATATATATATATATATATATATCACTATTTGTTTCGCCATATTTCTGAAGAATAGGAAAAATTATTTCAAATAGATCGCATATTGCATTTTTTGAGCATTGCACGTAATTCAAATTTATGAGGTAAAGTCTTTGAAATTCCATGAAATCAATATGTTTAATAAGTGTTAATTTTGAACTATAATAATCCCAGTTCCGTTTTCTAAACAGCAACCTCCCTTTGCTATAAGTGCGCATACATTTAAATATGGAATAATCTGTAATTCTTTGTGAGAGCCAAGATTAAAGAAGCCATTTGAAATTTAATAATTTAAAAAAAAATTCGTAATTAGAAAAGCGAAAACAAAAAAAATTTAAAAATTTTTTAAAAATAATTAAACAATAAAAATGTAAAAGAAAAGTTTTTTTTAACCAATCCGTACAGTGTGCAATAAACCGGACCACTCTGAATAACTTTTGATCTAATGATCAAATTTTCACGTTCTAGGACTCCATTTTAATAGTTCGAGGGGGTGATTTCAAGTAGGCTAATTAACAAGTGCAGACTATATTTTAAATTAAGAAATCAGGCACAAAAACACGCTTTCTTTGAATAAACATACCTTTTTTGAGATTGATTCGAATTTTTGATTCCAAATATATAGAATTGTTGACGGATTCGGATTTCAGATCCCCCAAAAATACGGGGTAGCCGCAATCTGGGAATAGGGTTCCAATAGTTTGGTCAGAAGAGAGCTCCAAAGTTTGAACTCCTTAAAATTTTAATTTTACTTTATGTGCTTCGACATATCAAAAACTTTTTAAGCTAATTGAAATTTTTTTTGCACAATTATAAAATTCGTTTGTTTAAAGGTAATTCCATACAAAAAATAACTTTTAGTAAATATTTATTATTTACTATTATTTTATTTAATAATAGTTGAAAATATTTTGAATTATAAGGTAAACAGTTTTTGCATTATTTTAAAAAATATAATTTTGCATGGCGTTCGAAAAGTTCCTGAGAGATTTCTCATACTCTATTCGAACGATTTTGCTCAACTTTTGTATTTTGCCAAGTAGAATTATATACGGTAAACCTTACAATTCAAATTTTTTCGACCATAATTAGATAAAATAATAAATATTTATTAAAAAATAGCTTTTGCATGGAATATAAAATTTACATTCTTTGGATAAACGAATTTTATAAGTGTGTAAGAAATTTTTCAATTTGTTTAAAAAGTTCTAGACACATAACGAAATACGCAAAAAGTAAAATTAGCATTAAGGGGTTCAAACAAGTTCCCAGATTGTGGTTACCCCCGATTATTGGTGGTCAGAAATCCGAAAAATCCAAACAAAAAAAAAAGGAATGTTTATGAAAAAAACTTTTTGCGTCTGATTTCGTAACTAAAAATATCGTATGCACTTAGTAATTAGCATATTTGAGGTCGCCCCCTCGAGCCATGAAGATTAAGTCCTAGAACGTGAAGTTCGATCATTAGATCAAAAGTTATAGAGGTTGTTCCGTTTTGTTTTTTTGCGTATTGTACACGAGAGACCCTTCAATACAGCTATCCAATTTATTTCCCACAAACGTTAATTTTTGACCAAAATACTATGCTTTTTCAGATTAATATAATCAACACATAATCTTCTCGAAATGCGTCTTTTTTTTAAATTTAAGGCATTAATAATAATAATAATAAAAATACAGTTTCTGATACCCTGTTTATTCAAAAATATTTAAGTTTTTGTAAATTGCTTTCTTGTAAAATTGATAGATTGGGAATTCACAAATACATTTTTATTATTACTATGATAAATTCGATACTCACATCCAAATAATTTTCTTTTTTTTTAATGTGTGCAATGTGTACAATTTTTTACAATTTAGTTTTAAAATTTATTATAAAACAATATAAAAAGTAAATATTTTACGATATTTGTATTTACTTTAATACGACTGTCATAAAAGTTAAAACAACTAAGCTCAATTCGACACGAAAAGAAAAAATAAAACTTGTTTACGTAGTTTTTTTAGTTTCATTTAATTTTTAAAAGAAAAATTGTGAACTTAAATTGTTTAAAAATCAGAAAATGAAACAAGATGTTAAAGCTAAATTTTGAAACAGATTCTTAATGAAATTTTAGGATAAACTAAAAGTTGTTGAATTTTTTCTATAATAATCATCTTTTAAAAGAAAATAAATATTATGAACCGATTTATTCATTAATTTACAATAATAAAGTCTCCTTTCTTATTGACAAATTTCCAAAGACTAAATGAAAGCTATTAACATGCGTACACCTTGTATTGTACGTTTTATTAGTAGCTATTTCAATTACTTTTGAAATTATTAAACGTGTTTACAAACAATAGAATATTGTACTTAAATAAAATGTTTTTTTTAATTTTTTTATGCTAGCGTGTAGTTTTTGATTGTTGCGCTTTCAAGAAAGATATTTTTCTGCTGTAATTGCATAACTAAATTACATCAAAAAGTTCAATTGCTTTTGCCATCACTTATAAACATCACTGCATATTTATCAGATTTTCATATCGATGTTTGATAACATTATACAAGGGTGATTGTGAGCCCAAGTCAAAATTCCGGAAAATTTCTTGAGTTAAAAAAAGGTTTAAATTGAAAAAAATTTAAAAAGTTTATTTTTCCCTTTTCTCAATATTTCTTAGTTTACTTAAAATATATTTAAAATTTTACACATACCTATACCATTTACACATACCTATGATGACCTGGAGAAGTAATTAAAATTTACAAATATGTCTTTCTTTCTTGAGTTTATGATTATAACAACTATTTACTGATAAAAAATTAATATTAATCATGATTACATGCTTATAAAGTATCTCTCTGGCTCTCCCTTACAAACAAATAAAATAAACTGTGTTTTTAAGTTCCACCTTTGAAAATTTGATTTCCGGAAATTTCTGTGATCAATGATTTTTTTTAAACGTCTGGACCTTCAATCTCCGGAAACTTCCGGATCCCTGTTAGCGAAAAATCCGGAAATACGGATTTTTTCCGGAGCACAATCAGCCCTGATTATAAATCCGGGTGGTCGTAATCTTTTCAAATCCTATTTATTAAACAAAGAGTAAAAAAAAAAATTTAATATTTTTACCACTGACATTTCCCCCTCCCCTTTTTTTTGTTAGAAGATAGACAGTAGGTAGTCACGTTTAAGGAAAAACACAACTAGGTTAAAAATAAAAATTTACATTTATCATTTTTTAATATTTTATTTAGCATTTTATTCAAAACAATAAAACAGAAGATTACAAATTATAAGAATTTTATAGTAACAGGGGTCTGTCTAGGTTTTTCTGAGAGGTACCAATTTTGTGAAAATTTAGACATAATTTGTGAAAAATTAAAAATTATATTGAAAAATCAACACAAAAATATGGTTAAAATAAGAACTCATCGTTTCTTAAGGGATACAAAAATAAAATTTTAAGAAAAAGTATTTTGTGCAACTACCGTTTTTCCTAAAGTTGAATTTGTGAAGGTACCACTAAACGGTAGTAAATTAGGCCTGGGCAGACCATTGAGTAAGGACTAGAAATGATCCGTCTATTTTCAGTGTTACTTAATCTAAGGTTTAAGAAAGGCAGTCCTGTAAAATTTAAAATCAGCAGCACTTTTGCGGGAAGAAAAAAAAAAGTTTTAATATATATGTGACTAGATTAATAACGAAGATGGTTGATAGGATATTTTGAAACTGAAGCCCACAATCCAAATTCAAATAATAAAAAAAATAGATAACTATCTACCAGTTTTTAATTTTAAAATTTCGCTAAAACACGGGCGTTTCTTAATTTAATAAATAAATGACTGAAGAAAAGATTGACACTTTCTTTTATAGGCTGGTTCAAAATGACGTTTTAGTATGAAGTGCTGCAATTTGATGATATAATCTCAAAATGGATCACTTCAATACCATTCAATAATTAATTTCTTAAATTAGTTCTTTAGGACTGGTTATTAAACAAATGACAAGAAATTCTAAATTTAGGATTATAAAAATTTGAAAATTCTGAATAGACAAAAAATGTTACACTGAACAATTCAAATATTGTTTTCATTATTAACAAACAAATCAAAAAAATATTTGATTTATCAAAATTACTCATAATATTACATATTTACTTTGTATAATATACTTTGGGCCGAGGGCTTATAAACTTTTGTGAAAGACTTATTGTAGTTAAACCTATCATTTAAAAGATTTGAAGAGAAACGTAACATTAGACAAGTGAAGCAACGTTTTTAAATAGATAGATCATTCTTTTCTATAACATGCTAACAATTACGATGTAAAAGTTTTTACAGCTACTGCAAATAATAAAAAAGTTGCTACAGACAAGTAATCTTTTTAAAAGTGCAGCACCAGTACGATGCGGGGAAGGAAAAAAAAAACTAATGGATTACCCAGAATAACCACCATTCATCAATAATCTTAAAGTTCTAGGATTTATCTTATTGGTTCGAAGTGGTGACCTCAAATATGGCAAATTTATCAGTGCAGATGATATTTTAAGTAACGAAATCACCCACAAAAACGTATTTTCTCTGAACAAACATTCCTTTTTTTCGATTGATTCGAAATATATAGAATTGTTACTATCTTGTAAATAGGATCCCCATAGTTTGGTCAGGAGTCAAAAGTTTGGACCCCTCCATGTTAATGTTACTTTTTGCGTATTTCACCATAATCTCGTGAACTTAACGAAATGGAAAATGTTTTGCACACCATTATAAAATTCATTTATCCAAAGATAATTCAATGCAATATAATTTTTAGCAAATATTAATAATTTTTTTGCTATTTCATATCTGACGCCTGGTGGCTGAGTGGTAGTACTTCGTGCTCCCGTCCCATAGGTCCTGGGTTCGATCCTCGGGTCGGGCAAGGTTGACTCAGCCTTTCATCCCTTCAGTGGGTCGATAAATGAGTACCAAGCATGCTATACACTGCACCTTAGAGCCCAAGATCAAGAAAACTGAGATGGGCACAGTAGGCCTTGGCCGTATATGGGCTGTCGCGCTACTGAGTTTAGTTTCTTTAATTTTATATCTCCCTTTATTTTACCCTGCTACCCCCCCCCCATTATTTTAGGGGTCAGAAATCCGATTCCGTCGGGATAAAAGTATTTTTATTCAGAGAAAGTACGTTTTCGTGTTTGATTTCGTAACTTAAAATATCGTCTGCATTCACGAACTAGCATGTTTAGGTCATTAAGATTGAGTTCTAAAACGTGAAAATCCGATCATTATAGGGAATCAAAAGTTATTCCGCAGGATCCGTTTTTTTATTTTGCGCACCGTATAATACATTACTACTAAAAAGTTTTCAGGTTTCTCATTGGCATGAATACCTCAAAATAAATTTGCGTACAAAGATTCAATTTCATCACAAAAATTGTGGTAAAAATTTCATCCCTAAGACGAGAAATAAACCACTTAAAACACATTTGCGATATTGCACATATTTTAATAGACAGAAATATCCAATAGAATAATTCCGTGAGGACACACGATTTTTTTTCTTCTTCCATCCTGTTTTAAAAGTGAGATGTAATAAAACTGATTAAAATAGGAACTATGTTTTCCAACCGCCGTTATTTTTCATAGCTTTATAATCACCTGATCAAATAAAAGAAGGCACACTACAACCAGTTTTAGATGAAGAAAGGGAACCCTGATCAAACAATGTGAAAAACAAGGTAAATATCACTTCTATCAGTATAAACGGGCATTCTTCAGCAATTATCTAAAAGCTTTCACAAAACTTCCAATATTTAGAAGAATGAGAACTGTGAGAACTGTGTGTGTGAGTACGGTGCTTCACAACTAATTCAAGTACTATTATATATATATATATACAGGGTGTAAAAAAAAAAGATATGAAACGGTCAAGTTCTCGAGAAATATTCATCTGATCAAAAAGGTGGAAACAGGCGCTATCAATATTTCTTTTAAAAGCTATCCAATGATACCTAATTCAATCTACCACCTTATCCCCAGGAGCGGGGGTAGGGGGAGGACATCTTTTAAATAAGAACAAATATTTTTTTTTGGAGATTCGGATTCTTCATATAAAGTAATTTGACCTTTAGGATTATGCTCTTAGCTTCACAGATGGCGTTATAACCGAGAAAATTAAAATAGGGTACAAACTGTTTAAAATGGTGGTATGTCAAGACCCATCAGATTAAAGAGAAGAAAAAAAAATTTTGTTTATTTTTTTAAAAATAAATAAATAAAAATTATAAAAAATTTAAACATGTCTATTTTTATGTTAAATTTTTTTAATATATATATATATATATATGTGTGTGTGTGTGTGTGTTCGCGTGTTTATTATTTCAAAAAAGCTTCCTTTTGCCCGCAGGTGGTGAGGGTGCAAGAACGAGTTTGGTAGCATTGTATAGTTTTTAAGAAAATATCGAATTGTCTATTTTCACTTTCTTCCATTCGTTATAAATTTCTCGCGATGTTTGGCTATTTTCGAACTTTTTTTTACATTCATTATAGATAGATAAACCAATTCTGGCAAGTACATGCCTACCCAAAATGATGGAAAAAAATTACAGATATAAATTTTCACAGTTAAAAATTACCAAAGTAAATTTTTTAAAAATTAAAATGTCAAAAAATGACAAGTTTTTTCTAAGAGCAAGATATCTGGTCCTATATAGTTATTTGTTGTTCTTTAGCTAGAAAATATCTTGTTTCTAGATTATGTAAAGTGAAGGGGAAAAAAACCTTCAAAATCAGGCTTTGTTTTAAGAAAAAGATCTAAACAAAAGTTACTTAACTTTTTTTCGATGTCGCTACCTTATTAGAATTAAAAAAAAAAAAAATAGGTATGCCTTTTTTATCATTCAACATTTTTTTTAATTTAATATTAATTGTATTATTTAGAAACTTAATTTTTTTAAGAAATTTAACTGATTTATATTAGTTTGATAACATGATGAAAAAATAATAAGTACTTAAATAATCTACAAAAAGGAAAATTCTAAATTCTCTTCAAGTAAATTTAAACTTTGAGGTTATCTTAAATGACATAAAAACCGAAGACATCTGCCAACAGCAATTTCTGTGAGATAAATTAACAATTATCAATAACAAAAATTTTAGATTTATAGATTTTTATTATAGATAAAATAGATTTTTTTAAACAAAATGGTGGCATATTAAATGAACAATGCCTAAAATGAAAGTTAGATCTAAAAGACTATTAATTGAGTTAAAAAGAAATACACAAAAGAAACTATATATTGGGGAGAATGAGACAGTGTATTTTTATTTATTTATTTAATTAAATATTAAAATAGATTTTCTCCAGTACTTTAAAATTTCAACAATTATTCTATTTAAAAGAAATTCGGCTTATACTTTACACTTTAAACATCAAAGCTCGATTTTGAATTCATTTTTAAAACATCTTTGGTGTAACTTTTTAATAAAACAAAGTTACCTGAAGAAAGTGGTTCACACGGGAATCAAACCACAGATTATTATCACTGTGGCTCTAACAGGATCCATTAAACAGTTTTTCAAAATTATTTAAAATAAATTTTTAAAAAATGCATTAAAATTTTTATTGTAAATTTTTACAAAATAGTAAATATTTCAACGCCTATTAGAAAAAAAAAATCCTTTCCTTACAAGTTATTTTAAGGAAAATGTTTTTTATTTTTATTTAAATAATTAGAATTCTCCCTATTAGATCAGAATACAAGCATGAAGAAGAAGTTGATCATTTCTTTAGTTTAGTCTATTGTACTATTTTTAGATTAAGATACAATATATGTCCTAAAATACTTTCTGTAAATATGTAAATTTCATACATTTTTACAAAATAAACAATCAAATAAAATAAACTACCTAACAACACTAAGTTGTTTTTAAACTCTTGATCAAGGCGTGAAATATTCATTCACCATTGGCGACTGAATAATTAGGGCTAGTGAGTAAGTAAAAGAGTTACACTTTAAAGCACAAATGGCGGTACATTAGATGACACACAACGGGTATTTTTTTGATGACATGTGAAAAGTACATTTTAAATTATATTTATTAAGCAACACTAGAAAACACTAGAAAAAATGACATCTCCTAACAGCCATCATAGGTAGATATAAAAAAAGTATAATTTTGGGTCCCATTATGACATTTTACAGACTGTAAAGCTGACTATAGTACCCCACCACTATGAAAGTCCATGTTGTATAAGATGTTGTTGTTGTTACTTTACGTCGCACTAGAGCTGCACAATGGGCTATTGGCGACGGTCTGGGAAACATCCCGGAGGATGATCCGAAGACATGCCTCCTCTGCGGAAGGGATGGCACCCCCGCTTCGGTAGCCCGACGACCTGCGCGCGAAGTCGAGCACTTTACGGTAGCACAGTTTAACGAGGACCAATACCGCACACCCTCGGTCCCTACGCAGACTGATCCAAGTGGTCACCCACCCGCACACTGACCGTAGCCAGTGATGCTTGACTTCGGTGATCTGCTGTATAAGAAATATATAAAAAATTAAAATATCTAGTAAAAATTAATTCAATCTCATTTTACTGTTTATGACAAAAGGTGTTAGTTTTAAGATATTTTATCATGGTTTAATATTTAACAGGAATATTTTTAAAATGGTACTGTTTATTTGATTTCCATTTACAGCAAATTAATACTAACTAAACACTAGATACTCTGACAACCAACAATAATAAAGCCTAATTTAACTGGTACACTAAACTGATGGAAAAAGGTCCATCAGACTCTAGACTAAGGTTCTAGAGTGAAATAGAATTGTAGAATTTGATACTGGCAGGTGGTATTTTAGTGACGAAAACATGGATACAAATATGGGAACATTTCTGATCTTTTTTTTTTCAATGCCTTTTAATGATATGTGGATAATATCAAAATTATTAAGACCTTATGATTACATTATTTTAAGTTATTATTATTTTGCAATAAATATGTTTTAATCGTTCAGTCTATGGTTTCATTTTTATGGTTTTGGTCACCAAAAAGCTCTTTGTTAATATTTTAAAAATTGTTCATATTTTTTATAAAAACAGTGGCGAGCAAAAATTTTAGTCTGACTGGAACCTTTAAAAATTAAATTTCATGATCGGTTCTAAAAGTTTCCCTTTCTATTTTCAAAAATAAAAATAAATAAATTTCGATTTGTACAAATGATGACAGAAAACTAAAATGTTTAACTTTTGCATTGATTATATGAAATAATTTATCTATGCCATTTTAAATTCTTGTTTTAACACCAGACTTTTAATATTTAGCTATTTTTGAAAGTATTTTCCTCATTTGTTCACAATTTAAGATTTTAAAATTCAATTTTTGTATTTTTAACTTTTTTTTAAAAAAAAATCTTGCTGTGCTTTTAAAATATCTGTCACAGTATTTTTATTTTGGAAATGGTTGTTTCACAAAATGTGGGAAATATTTTGCTAACTTAAAAATAGATAGAACAATATAATATGCTACTTTTAAACGCAATGTGCAACATAAGAATTTTTTCTTTTTTTTTTAAGATTGATAAACAAATTTAAAAAACTCCAATATCCACTTCTGCATCATAAAATAAAAAAAAATTTAATATTCTAATAGCAATCTAAAAACGTGTCATAAAGCAAAAACTTTATTTTATTCGGAGTAATGAGGGAAAAATTCAGACATTCAGCAAGATAAAAGTAGTGAGAATAATAAGTCATGTATCACCACTATAGTTACATAGCTAACTAAGACATAGCTTTTTAAAAAAATAATTTGATATTTGATAACCCAATCATCGCCTCTTACTCAGAGGTAGATTAAGATCTTAAGAGGACACTATATAAGAAGAAACTTTTCATGGCAAATTCTGTTTCATCTCCACAAGTATTTTAGATTTAAAGTTTAGGGAAATTGAGTTCAGGTAATAAGCAAACCATGAAGTTTAAAATGCTGAAAAAATATTTTCAAGATGGAAACAACTTATTCCTAGCACAATTACTTCCCTTGTCATAATCCTGTGTTATTTTCCTTAGGTAATCTGCAATAATCTTTTCATATTTTGAAAATATGTGTTCTGCATTTGAAATCTCATGGTTTATTTTAGGTTTACCTGAACTCAGTTTTCTTTAAACTATAAATTACTTATGTCGAAAGATAATTAGCCATGAAAACCCTTTGATGCAGAATTTTTAAAAACATATTTTTCATTACTTTGTAATATTTTGGGTCAAAATAAGTAAAAACATATATTTGGCATTTTAATAATTTATGGTTATGAAATATAGCATGAAACACCAGCGTCTTTCCTGCATTAAAGGTAAAATCTTCTGAACACTGATCACTTTCAAACAATAATTTTTACAAATTTGCATTTATTTAGATCTAAGAGTGAAAATCATCCAGATACACGAAGATCAAAATCAAAAACAAAGAGATCTCTGCTGCAGAGTTGTTACTCATTTAGCACCACCCAGGAGGCACATGTAGCTTTCAGTAGTTCAGTTCTCACAAAGAACTGCATCTACTCCCGATACTGGGAAGCCCGAGAACTTTTGTTCAATTTAAGTTCTTGATTTAATTTTTGTGTTTGATGTTTTGTTTTTGTATTTTGTATATTTCATGTCTTTCTGTGTTTGTATTTTTCTTTTCTTTTGATCTCTGTACGGCATTAGGATAATGTCTATATTGCCTGCTGCATTGGAAATAAAAATAAATAAAAAAAAAGACCAAAGAGTAACAGTTATTCAGCATTAAAATTTCTTTAATTTACAAAATCAATTATTGATAAATTTTTGAATATGAATGGAAAAAAAATTCTAACTACTTTTTTGGATTTTATATTTTTGCAAGTACAATTACAGTGCAGAGCAAGTATTATTCAGATAACAGATTTTTTTTAGTAGCTATTAGACTGTTATTTATAATTTAAAAAATACCAAAATACATTTTCGCTTGTAATTAAGACTATCGGAAAAAATATATAAAAAGGACACCAGTGTCATCTGCAAGGTAGTTAAAATCAAAGTTGTAGAAAATACTCAGAACACAATACTTTGCCAGAACAAAAAATTTTTGGTTTAAAACACCCCCTCCAAAAAACATTTTAAATAATGGAGCGCTTTTTTTTTTAGTTACAATAACTTTTTCAAAATATTTTTGGAAAGTAAATAATGTAGAAATTTTTTTATACCAATTTTTCTTTAACTGAAACAAAAAAATTTACTTTAAATATTTCTTTAATAAACTAGCAAATATATTAAAAATAATAGAAATCAAAATAGATTGAAATAGTATTGAATTATAATTTATAAACCTAAAGAAATTTAAACTAATAAAATAATACTTTATTTCACCTTGGATGTATTTAACATAACAAAAAATATTCCTTTTCTTTTTAGACAGTATGTCAGTATGACATTAGGAATTAAAAGATATGTTTAATTAAACTTTAAAAAATGAATATTTCAACAAATATATGACATACTTTTCCATCTTTCTTTTGTTTTATTTTCTCAAATAATACGTTCTTAATTTAGCAAAAATAATTAAAAATAGATAGGAAGTCAAATTTGTTTTGCTTAAAAGAGAAACATTCTCAATTTGCTTAAAATAAATGCTTAATTTTTTTATTGACAATAGAAAAATATTGAAGCAATTTTTTTTTTTAATTTGACCAAAACTTTCTCCAGGGTTATCAGAATTCCTTTCTATTGAGAAATATTTAAGTAAAATGACAACTTTAAATTTTATAATTTAGATAATTTTTTTACAACATTTATGCAAGCGTAAATGTTGAATTATTTTGGTACAAATATGAAGTTTCAATGCCATCGACTAATTGAGAGGACTCAAAGACTATAAAATTATAAAGCATGAAAAAAAAGTCACTAATAATCTCCGTCAATATAATTTATTAAAAAAAATAATAATTTGGCGATATGTCTAAAGTGACTCATTACAGTTAAACATAAATTACTAAAATAATACTTGGAAAAACTTCTGAAATAAAAACATACTTTATTTAAACAGTTATAGCATAGATCTTCCGAATTATATAATAGAAAATTTAATACAAATAGGTATGTGCATTTATAATGCTGCATTGTTGAATAAAATTCAACATTCAAAACTGTTGTTTTGTAATAGAGAAAAAAAAAAAGAAATTATTTTCAAAGCATGAACAGAAAAAATACTTACACGCTAACATTCATAAAATGTAAAAACTCAGAAAGAAATAAAATGAGTATAAAACAGCAACAGCAAACAGAAATAATTGCTCCAGTCAATGTCGGCTGAGTCAAATCTTTTGGAATTTTTCGATAAATGTCAAATCTGCAAAGATCAGAAATGCAAACTTTAAATATATATATATATGAGGATATCATGAAACAGATAAATTATTTCTAATCTAAGTCAAATTTGCATTCCTCAAACTCAAATTAAACTGTTATACACCCCAACTGTTTTGGGATCAATCACAAAGCTGACTATTAATCAATTTTTTAATGAGAAACAGATACTGGGACTGACAATAAAGCAAGTAAAACTTTTGTTTTTAAGAATTCTATGAAATATTTTAGTAAAAATATGATACTTAAATTATAGTCGCATTCAGCTCTGCAGAAACCGGTGCTAAAAGTTTTTGGTTTCCTTCAATAGAACAATTTTTGATTCTGAAATAAGATTCTGTTTCTATTAGGACAAGAATACAAAGAAATGATGATGGGGTGACGGAAGAAACAAACAGGAAACAGAGATCGCTAGTTTTTTGTAAAATTTAGTTGATTTTGTGCATTAAGTAATGATTTTGCATTAAAATAAATTTTTTATTTGACTAATGCAAAAATACTGTTGCCTGACATAAGCTTGGAGCGAAATTAGAAACAAGCCCTAAACTTTTACAAAAACAATTAAAGCTTTAGACCTGAAAATTTAAATTTTCAGTCAGCGGCAGTTAGACTAATAAGTTTGTAGCCACTTTTCCCTCAAACCTAATGAGTCAGTGACCAATACCGATTGGTTTTTTTTCATCTAATAGCCTTTTTTTTATTTTTTTTTTACTTAGATTAAATAAAAACTAATTTTAAAAAGAGTTTATATTAGAAATAATTTACGGTTATAACAAGTTAATTCCACAATAAATGTGACAAAATTTAGTTAAACAATGAAAAAAATTTAAAGAAAAAAAAAGAGATGGGAAAAAGTAATCGATAGTTTAAAGTTTAATTAGTCCAGTAGTTTAATTAAGACGCCACTTTATTTTGTGAACTCTCAACATGGGCTGGGATAACCTGGTCGTTAGGGTGCTCGGTGGGCCCAAGTATGAGAGTTCGAACCCCGTCGGCCGAAGACTTCCCGTGTAGTAAATGGTGACTGATGCACGTTAAATCTGTCAAGCCAGTAAAGTCCTCCATGTTCCTATAACAAATCAATATCCCTGGGGGTACTGGATTGGATATCGATCATTCTCTGATTCAGGGCAAAATAAGGATGTGTGGATGAATGAATGGGTCCAGCCTATAAACGGGTGTGACATATGGTGCGGCAGAAGTAGAATTCTTGGCCATAGAGAAGCCACTGGAAAAACAAGAACAATCGCCTCTACCTAAACAAGTTACTCTCAACGTGGCAAATGATCATTTTCATGTCTATAATAAATTTTAATTTCATTTACAAAAATTTTCATTTAAATTGAGAAAGTTTATTTTCTTCTTACTTTTGATTTTCTTTAATTGCAAGAAATATATGATAGACACAGGAAGGAAATTATTCAACTGAATTATATGTCTAATGGAGATTTAATTGTGTTTTTTGCATTTATTGTTAATGATTTTTTTTAAATGATTGAATATTATTGGAAAATATCACAGTAGATGAACTCATCTAGTGACACTTAATAAACACTTAGATTTTATAGTTTAATTACATGTTATCACAGCTCAATCAGCAACGTTTGACTTAATTTTTTTACAGAGCTGTGAAAATAACTTACAATCAACGCAGAAGCCGAAGGTAGAATTAGATAATCTTTATGTCCTCCATATTGACACGGAGATATCAAAACATTTAATGTTATAATTATTATTAATACGTTTGTTAAAAGACTTAATATTGTTTTTTTTAAAACAATTTATTCCTACCTGTGAAAATATATTGTGTGTAAAAAAATTTCAAAAAAATTTAATGGGTGTCTCAAATGTGAATTTTTATATTTCTGGGAGAAAGGAGGAAATTGAAACACATAATTACAATACAGTGGGTGATCGGTTAACGAACATAATCCATTCCAAGACTATGTTTGCTATCCGTATTGTTTGTTAACCGATCATCAATTCACCATAGACTTCTATGTGAAATCGATTAATTCGTTCTGGAGACCCTAAAAATTAAATTTTAAGAAACATATAATTTCTTAAAAAGTTTTTTAAAAAATAATATATACATATAGCCTTGCATATTAGTCAGTCCTTTTCATTTTTTTTGCTTATGGGGCGTTGAAGAGCATGTCCAATGTCGATTGCTTTTCTCTCTTTTTCTGGATTTTACGGAAGTAATAAATAGCATTGTCGTTGTAAAGATCCCCAACCCTACTGACATCAGCTAGGCTTGGGTGCCATTCTAAGACCATTGCTCTGACATTCTCCCACTTTTTCAAAAGATCTTTAATGGCAGATGTCGGCATTGGTCCGCTTTCGTCTTCCTCTTGTTGAAAAGGAGACACATTTAGCTGTGTTTCTTGGTGTTCTTTATTCAAAATTTCTTGGAGTTCTTCTGTCGTCAGTTCATCTTCATGTCCCACTATGAGCTCTTCTATGTCATCCTCGTTCACCTCCAATTCCAGATCTCTAGCAGTTGTCAAAATTTCATCCATAATTTCAGAGGTGCCTCCCTGATCACCTTCGTCTCCTTGAACAAAGGATGGACACAGCTTTTGCCAAGCAGAAATCAACTGTCGCTGTGTGACTTCTGACCACGCCTTTTGAATGATACGAATAGCTTCAAGAATGTCAAATTTTTCTTTCCAAAACTTTTTTAAAGTCATTGTTGAGGAGAATTGGCTTGCTTCAAAACACCAACGAAACAGCACGCGAGTGTACAATTTCTTGAAAGCCGCAATTACCTCCTGATTCGCTGATCATGGCTGTATCAGCGAAGTCGTATTCAGAGGTAAAAACTGAACTGTCAACCAGGGAAAGTCTGTCAGCAAATTATCTTCAAGATCCTTTGGGTGTCCTGGTGCAGTGTAAGCAACATTATTCAGGAGAGATGAGAATTGATTTTTAGTACGTTTCTCATATTTTACGTATTTTTACGGCGATAGCGCGTCATCGGCACCTTTGTATTTTATAGTCTGCACTGTCTGAAAAAATTAAGAATTCGCTTAATTTATTCACCATGTCAGCAAATCCACTCGCCCATAACTTATCAGCTGTCAGAAAATATTGTTATTCATATTGAAACTAAAGTATTCAAATGTGTATTGATTTTAGTCATAATAATAATTATTGAATGATCTTTAAATTCATTGTTAATTCAAGTTTCATTTGGTAATTATTAATACTAAGCATGCTTTAAACATTTCTCCTTTCAGTGATCTTATTTTGTATACAAAATGATAACAAATGTTAAATTTAATTTTTTTCGTTGTTCGAACACAAAAATCTTTCTTGAAAGTGTTCATTATCCGAACACACAAATCTTTCGTGAAAGTGTTCGTTAACCGATCACCCACTGTAGTTCCTTCAATTTCTCATTAAACGAAAAGAAAATGAAAAAAAAAAATTTTCTTTAATCTTCTAAATTTCTGCAATTAAATTTTTAATTCTTAACTTTTCAGAATTTAAGACTAAAATGATTCATGAAAATTCTATTTAATTACCTGAAATAGTCAGGGTGATTTTTTAGAGGTATTTTAATTATTGAGGGGATATACACTATCGACGAGTTTGAGCTTGCCCGTGGAGGTCCGAGCTCGCCTGAGTTCAAAGAATTTTAATCTGAGCGTGAAATGAGATAAACAGGATTTTTTTTAGGGCCGTTGGATAATAGCAAAATTTTGTAGAATAAACTATAATTATAAAAAATTATTATTATAAAAAAAAAATATTTTTATCACTAATATGTAATTACACAAATTGTAAGGTGAAATATCTAGAATTGAATGTGGAAGATAAATGTCAAAGAGGAAGTTTTGTTTTTGTCTGTAAGATTCCTTATCAGAAACCACCTTCGTAAACCATAAAGTTTAGGAATTTATTTTTTTCATCAATTGCAATATGTAAGAATGTGTTTTTCAGTACAGTAAACACTTTATTAAATAAAAATAAACATTCCTTTCATAAAATATTAAGTGTAGCATTTAAAAGCAGAATTAGTTTTATATCATCTATTATTTCCTGAGAATTATTAATGATTAAAATTTACTGTTCCAGAATATTTTGTTTTAACTTAGTCTGTTATTATTTTGGAAGCTCTTGCTAAAGTGTATGAAAATTTTATCATGGGTCTAAAGTCTGCTTGAGGCCAGAACCTTTTTTCAGTAAATAAGAACGAGACCAAATTTTAGGCCTAGGTTGAGCCTATCTCATCTCTAACATATATCCACCATTTCCGTAGTAAATACTTAAAAAAAATGATAATTCAATGCAATATTCATTTTCCACACTAGATAGTCCATTTTATATTTATAAAGGAGATTTGAATAAAGAAATTGTAGTCACACGTTGAATGCAACAGATTAAAATAAGTTAAAGGAGCATTACAAAATGAGGAAAGCTGCTTTCATTCATAAAACGCTAAAACCTTTTTTTAATAATAATGAACAGAATAATGTTAACAAGATTCAGAGCAATTATTTTGTGTTGATTCTTTAGAAGTACTAAATGTAATTTTATTTTATTTACTCTTGCACTGAGGCTTCAATGTTTCAACACTCAAATTACTGAGTCAGGATCATTGAATAACTGTACCATTCATTTTCTATTCAGCTTTTAAAAAAACTGCACATCTGTAACTCAGATTAAATGTAAAAAACTTCTAAAATGTTAATGACACTCTAATATTGGTGCTAATAACATTTTTAATTATAAAACAAACATGTTATTTGAAACTAAAAACAATACTTTCTTTACGAAATATCATAATAGTTGTACATCATTAATGCTCGGCATAATGGTTTAATTTTTAATGCGCCATATTTATAGTAAACAGAATGGAACACTCAAGGCAAAAAAGTATAAATTATAATTATTTAGAAATGTCTACTGTGATAAGTTAAAAGATAATAGCTACAAATAAAAAAAAGGATAAAATAAAAGCAATTTTCGTACCGGCAATATGTTACTAAATTTATTAAAAGAATAACCATCAAAATACTAATAATTTAGACAAATTTATGAAATTTTTCTCATACTGAAAGGAATGAGAATCAAAAATAAATAAAGCAAGATAATTAAGGCTAATATTCACATACAATAACTAAAAATTCTTTTTAAATTATGTAAACAAACTCTTAACCCTAACGCGAAAAAGCCGGTAGGTCGAGTACATGACTAGAAGTAAAAGCTATTTATTTACCTTCTCACATCAAAAGCCATATTTAAAATAGATATATAAAAGTTTATAAAATTATTTTAAGAGAATCGATTTTGCAATAAAATTTATAATATTGTTTTTATAATTTTTGGATATTGACACTTCAAAATCGTCTGCTGCCTGGTTTCGAAACAAAACATTAGCTCCGGGCTCACCACGTTGCTCCCGACGTGCAGAGTATTCATTGGCTTATTCTAAATTTAATTGCAATCGATTCAAAACATACATAAAAGATACTTTAAATAAAAAATATAAATTTTAGTTAGTTGCAATTTACAAAATAAAAGTGATTAATAAAACACAATACAAATGTATTTACATCAGCACAACCAATCAAAATTAATGTTTACACCTACGACTGGTATCCATTGATTGAAACGTGTGATGTATTCCTCCGCCATTGAAAACTCCTCAAAATTATAATAAAATTATTCTTACATTAAATTTAACATATCATATCCTTTCCTTTAATGTGTCTTTTATCTGTTTAGATGATTTTAAAATGTATTTGAGTATTTTAAAGTTTTTATGTTGCAAAAGAAAGTGTGCCTCTCACTTACCGCGTAGACTTACACATGAGTGATGCGTGCTACGGAGGTCTCATTCATAACTTGTGCTATTTCCATTTCATAACTAGTATCCTTGTTTGTAGTAGCAGCGTGAGGAGTGTTTGTAATAAGTAACGTATTCAAAGCAATGTTTTGGCTCCGCTGCATTGGATTTTGTGCCCTTTTTTAACGTTTATAGAGCTTTTTAGCAGAGAGCTTATTATTATTCTTTAATTTTTTTTGATGCCTACCCTCAGTGGACAAACGAGGCGCTCGCGGCAGCCCCATCATTTTTTGGCGGGAAATATGTATGGAATTTCGCCCGAACAACTTCGAGCTTACGTGAACGTCAATGATGAAAACACGGATGATAGCAACGTGGGCAGCCTAAAGCACCGCGTGCTTGTGTTGGACTGTCGGTCATTTGTGGCATTCAACAGTGGGCACATTATTGACGCAGTAAATGTTCATTGTCCGGCTATACTTAGAAGACGGTGCGGTGGACGTTTGCCGCTAAGGACTATAATTCCAAACAGTAATATCCGGTCCTCAATATCAAACAATCACTGTTTTCCTATTGTACTTTATGACGATTTCGGACAGAATGTAAAAAATTTAAGTGATTTGACTGGCGATGAGTCTACGGCTGCATTTGTGGCTAAGTGCTTACGCAACGAAGCAAATTTACAAACAATATACTACTTGGAAGGTAAATATTTTTTATTAATTTTGATAATTTGAAAACAGTATTTTAATATTTCTTCATGGCTTTTAAGTTGTAGTAAATTTCCTGGTTTATTTTAGTATCATTGTAGATTTATGCATGAATATTTGAAATGAGCCTCTTCAAATTCGATAATACAAAACTTAGTAATATTTTTTTTTAAATTACAATTTATGTATATAAAAACAATTGCTTTTATTATCTAATTCCATATTCTAAAGCTAGCTTAGGTAATATTGTTTCACGTCATTTTATTATTTTTGTCAACAGAATCAATAATGACACCATGTTTTAGTTTCGTTTAAATGCAAAGCCCATAATCGACAAAACTTTAAAAACCCAGTAACGCACTTCAGTACTTTTTTACGTTTTCATGGATTTCCTTCTATACTAGTTTAAGAATGAATTGATTTAAAGAAATTCTATTCTTAGCGAAGAAGTCTTCTATTCGAAGACTTCTCATTGAGTCATGCTAACCCCAGGGCTAAATATGGGTGCTAGCATTTTATCAGGCATGTATTACCTTTTTAAATTATCAAGAGATGAAATAATAAATACTAACAGTAGTCATAATCTAAGTTGCTGTTTATTGCAAGATAAATATGAAAATTCATTTTTATGTTAAATAGTGCATCATATTTAGGTCACTAGCCTCACACTTTTATCCCTTAAAATAGATCTGCAAAGTTCGTATGTGTATAATAAATGTTGAAGTGTTTATTGACAAATCTAACGAATCCCCCCCCCCCTGAATGTTCCATCCGCAAATCTGCATTGGGTTGATCTTCGAAAGCACACTAAGTCGAGAAGGTTTCAATATTTAATTTTACTATGCTAACTGTCTTTAATTTTTGTTAAGCTTAAAGCTAATCTATGTATTTTATTTTTATTACGTATTGTTCAATAGCAATAGAAATTCTAAATGTATAAATTATTGCTTAGTTTGATATTTATTAACTCTTCATCACAAAACTTTGTGTTACTCTATAGCTAATGCGTTACTTAGTAGCTTGGACAACGAATAGAAAACGTATATATTATGTTTCCTTCATTATTGTCCAAAAAAGTAATCAGGAAAAACTAATTTTTTTAAAATATGGATAATTGATTTAATTTAGGTATTAGAGTTAACGATAGTATTCTAACTTCGCTGTGACATTTTTTAGTTGTCCTGGATTTAAAATGTGAGCGTTGCCTATGTATGTTTACATTTTAATACATAATTTTTTATATGTTATTGTGTACTAATTTAACGTTTAGCGAATCGCCTGAATTAAAAAAAGAAAATTTATGGATTTGTAATCTTTTTACAAATAGTTTGCAAAAGTTTTCGCAGTCTTACGATTTTCATTTGATAGAGGATCACAGTAACAACGCATGTTCTTTGACTTCACCTGTGTTGGTATCGACGGAAAGCCCACCGTACGCAATTCACCTTTTATTCTAATTTTTTTGAAAGATCGTGCGTCTAGCAGCTGCAGAATTATGAATAAAAGCGAGGTGATAAGTCGGGAGGGGGGCATAAGTAAGGATGTCACGCGCAAGGCACGCCTGTGATTTTTTTATTGCTTTGCTTATTTTCTTCAGGGGCTGAGGGGGAAGAAAGAATATTATAAAAAAATTCTTCTATTCTTATAGTTCTTTTTCCTTAGTATCTTCGGAAGAAAAAAAATGGTGGAAGCACGTTTTATGACGGAAACTTGGTGTAGAGGTATCCTCAATAAGTTTTGTTTTGAATGCGTTTCCTCGCGATCCCTCAGGGTTTTTAATTCGTTTTTATCAGGAGGATTGGTTAAGGTTACGAAGGTGGGGATAAATATGTCGGATATTATGTGTGGAAGAGGGGTTGGCAAAAGTACGAGGGAATTTTGTAGGAAATCGCAGATGTGGTCCACTTCCCTTTGTCGTTAGCAATTGAATGTTTCCGTACTTTATCTTGGATTAATGTGATTATGATTTCTATTTTTCCTTGATACTTGAGCAATTAATGATCGTTAAATTCGTTAAGATTACGAGGCGTTGTGTGAAAGGCTTTATATATAAATTGTTTTCCGGCATAGAGTTAATCTGAAATTACATTTTTTAGAGCGGGGTTGCAGTACGATATGGGAATTTTTTTAAAAAATTTGCTTGATCGCTTTTCGAGTTTTCAACTGGTCAAACTTAATAATTTTTTTTTTTGACAATTTTTTTGTCCCGTGCTTGACTCTTGTCCAAGAAGAAAGTGTAAATTTGTTTAAATCTGGAATATCTCAGTACCAAATGTTGCAGTTATTTAATGATCTTAGAATACCTGCGCTTGAATTATATTTAATTACCCCACGGAAATTTGTCAGTACAACTATGGCGTACACGAGGTTAAATGTGCCCCCACATGATTTATAATTGTACCTTATCTTACCAAAAATATATCAAATTATAATATGAAACAAAAACACTGGAGAGGCTTACGGATATTAATATGGGATAAACAAGATAATTGAATTGAAACATTGACTATACTTATCACATTGAAATAAAAAATTTATCTTAAAAATATAAGAATTACTCTCTATCTACGATAGTATTTAAAGTTAAGGGCTAATTTATTTTATAACCGACCCAACCGATAGTTTATGGCCATTAATGTTCAACTCCGTTTCCTTGTTATTTTGAACCAAACCCAGAAGACAAGGGAACTCCTGTGATTAGATTAATTAGCCTTCGTGGAAGACTTTTTGATAAAACTAACCAGCATTTGCTTTGCATGGGGATGAAACCCATGAAGACATCGCATGGTTAGCCTAACTGAAAAGGTATTGTTATTTATCATGAATGTAAAGTAAGTAGCGAGCTATAATTCCAGTCCAACTGGTTTCTCTAATGCAAAAATTTCATGCCTTATCCTGGGCCTGACTATATCGGCTATCTAAAGCAGCAGTTCCAAATTTTTTTGGCAATGGAATCCTAATTAACGCTCTTTTTCGAAGCTCTATCGCCAAGGAAAATAGTCATAGCTTAAGTGCATTACACTTGAAACAATGCGATAATTTTAAACTATATAATATTGTTTTGAATTGTCTGGACTTCAGAACAGAAAAAAGTAACTTAATATTTTAAGTTATTTAACTTTTTAAAAATAGCCAATTCGGCAACATTTTTCCACCTAGATTGAAAATTATCAAAATCACTGCTTTATTCTTAGTTTTTGCAAATTTTTATGATCCCAAGTAATTCAGCATTGAAGTAAGTTTTTAAATATTAAAAGAGTAGACCACAAACACTTCATTTTCACAAAACTGGCTTTTCTCCATACTGATGTTTTGCGCCATTTTCAAAATAAACATGGACTGCACAGGCTTTAGATAAGCTAAACTTGACCTAACAGTCGTCATAAGTAACAGTTGCAAACTCACAGCAGTTATGACATATTATTCGCAAAGAAGCATTTTATATTACGAGGGAGCTTTCGAAAAACAGTCTTAATTGACCTTTTAGCGGAACACCTACGTTGTAATTATTGTGAACATTTTAACCGGAAAAAAAAGTAATTTTGGTAATTCCTTTAAAAATATATAATGGAAAACTTTTTTTTTCATTGTTTTATCAATACTAATCTTAACCGTTAAGTTCACAAGTATGGAGCGAAATTTAGTGAAAGTTGAAAAGTATAAAATAATCTGAATTGTGGTTTTGGTTAGTTTTACTATCAATGATAATAGTTATTACAGGAACATAAATTTTTTAGTGTAGATTTTGTTCTTATGATTTCCAATTGAAAAGTTTGAGAAATTCATAAGTGCATATCATAGACAATTTATTTAATATATAAGTAGGAAAAATGTAAATATATTTTTTTTAAGTTTTGCTAGTTTCTTTTACTGGGATTTTACTTATTCAATTCTTTGGTTATTATAAAATTATTTAACTATTGTATTACTAATTGGGTGTAAATGTAATTGCAGGTCTTAAGGTACAATCTGCTAAAAAAATTATAACTCACGGAACCCACAAGTTCCGCGGAACAACTTTTAGGAACCGCTGCTCTAAGGAATATTTTTTTTTTTTTTTTTTTTTTTTTTTTTTTTTTTTTTTTTTTTTTTTTTTTTTTTTNGTAGCGCTAAATTTCGTTGTGAATATTTTTAGTTCAACCGGTGTTGCACTTCAATAAATAGTAAATTTCTTGCAGTGTTCTCTTGAGAAGAAGATGCGTTCGGGAAAATAAAAGGTCACTCGCGAGCATATTTGTGCATAAAAAGGAAGTGAAAATACACTTCCTCTTTACTTCACGCTCGTTACCCGCACTCGCCAACCGTGAATTTTCTTTTTTTGGCAAAAAGAAAAAGAACAAATTTCTGTGTGACTATTATCCTTTGAGCATGAAAATAGTTTTCTTTGTCGCAAACGTAATGTTTCTCTCGTACGTGCTCCTTATTTTATTTATCAACAAATGCCTTTTTTCGCTTCCTTGTCGATTTCCAAGTTCCTAGTGGGGTGAGATGAACTCTTATCGCTGCAATGTTATCGTTGCATTTGTTTTTCGCCATTTTGATATGTGTAGTGTCAACATGATTAAATACGGCGTTTATCTTCCTACAAAACAAGGGGTGTACAACCTATGAACAGCAAACCGAAAATGGCGCCCAAAGACTTTTAATTTGGCTTCCGAACCTGTTTTAATATAGTAATTCTAATATAAAAGTAAAAAGATACACAGCATTTTTTTCAACCAAGGTCTGTAGTAGTTACTGATCTAGTTCATTGCTCTTAAAGTATCAAAATGTGACTATTAATTTCATTGTTAAAGTTGTGTTCCTACAATGGGTTCAGTGTTTTGCATTGAAATACCATTGCTTAAATTTGGAAGTAAACTAGAGAAGAAAATAAAGGGGAAAAGAACTCAGCCAATTTGATAATCAGAATATAAATTATTTCAAGATTACAGTAAACATCAAATTTATTGTATTAGCGAAATTTGTTTTCGAACTAATTCTAGGTCAAGTGTAAGTAATACAACAGCATATCGTAATAAAATTCCAATGAAATTTCTTTGCCGCGTAGGCAACAAAGTATCAAACGAGAAGGGCGGCCGTTTGCGCGCTCAACTTTAAGCGTAACTCTCCTATTTAGATACTTCTCGCATGGGCTACGAAAACAGGCCGAATTAGTTAGGTAAAACTGTTCGGTCTGACGAGATTAACTCTAAAAGAACTGTTCTATATTATATAAAACACTAATGTGCATATTGTTCTAATAAAAAGCTATGAAATCGGAACTGCGAAAGCAGTCCCGGGGGTTGGCGAGCGTAAGCGATCAGGCGGTGGAGTCCTCTGGCTTGATTAAATTCATATATCTTTAATATATGCACTGGAGCAAAAGACTAATTTGTGACGCGTTCATATACTTTCAAGCAGGATCTAAGTGCTTCCAGCATTTTTATAATGATAACATTGTTAATGTTTGCTACCCCCTCCCAACCATGTAGTTGGTAGATTTTGTAGCCCGCTAACCTTAAATAGTTGTGCATTCCCATATAAGACATGAAGTTCTTTTTTCCTCCCTAATTTTCCTGAAAATTCCTAACGTATATATTAAAAATGCCTAGTTTTGATACCAGTATTGGGGGTAGATATTAAAGTGTAATCATTCATCCCACGGAACATAAAACTGAAAGATAAAGCTGTACAAGTTTTCACTAGTACTTTTAAATTTTTTTTTTTTCGTTTTTACTATGATGTTCATTTAAATTAAAAAATTGTACAGGAAGTGTAACATTCACGATTATAACGAAATAGGCTATGATGTGTCATGATCGCAACAACACAAAATTAAATCGATTGATAGTCGAANGTAGGCAACAAAGTATCAAACGAGAAGGGCGGCCGTTAGCGCGCAACTTTAAGCGTAACTCTCCTATTTCGATACTTTTCGCATGGGCTACGGAAACAGGTCGAATTAGTTAGGTAAAACTGTTCGGTCTGAAGAGACCAGCTCTAAAAGAACTGTTCTATATTATATAAAACACTAATGCGCATATTGTGCTAAAAAAAAAGCTATGAAATCGGAACTGCGAAAGCAGTCCCGGGGGTTGGCCAGCGTAAGCAATCAGGTGGTGGAGTCCTATGGCTTGATTAAATTTATATATATCTTTAATATATGCACTGGAGCAAAAGACTAATTTGTGACGCTTTCATATACTTTCAAGCAGGATCTAAGTGCTTCCCGTATTTTTATAATGACAGCATTGTTAATGTTTGCCACCCCCTCCCAACCATGTAGTTGGTAGATTTTGTAGCCCACTAACCTTAAATAGTTGTGCATTCCCATATGAGACAGTTTTTTTTTTCCTCCCTAATTTTCCTGAAAATTCCTAACGTTTGTTACAGGGCGTATATATTAAAAATGCCTAGTTTTGATACCAGTATTGGGGGTAGATATTAAAGTGTAATCATTCATCCCACGGAACATAAAACTGAAAGATAAAGCTGTACAAGTTTTCACTAGTACTTTTAAATTTTTTTTTCTTCGTTTTTACTATGATGTTCATTTAAATTAAAAAATTGTACAGGAAGTGTAACATTCACGATTATAACGAAATAGGCTATGATGTGTCATGATCGCAACAACACAAAATTTAATCGATTGATAGTCGAAATGATTAATAATCACAAATTTTATGCCTAGTTGAATATGAGTGGTCCTGGACCATCGTTAAGTCCGTGCACCGCAGTATACCCGCAGAAGCATAGAGTTTCTGGAAAAAAATCAAACTTATCAAAGAGATTTTTGAATTATTGTCAAAGACAACAAAACTTATTTAGTACCTCGTAAATACTGTTTAATCCAATATGCTCGATAAAAGAAAGATTTAGCGCTTCCACATAACATCCCGCGTGTGCACGTAGGTACGTCTGCGTTGCACTCGATTTACTCAGAATATACGTGCGCAATGCTACATGAAAGTTCCAATATCACTCGTACGCGTATCATTTACGTTTGCCCTAGTTTAGCGGCTTCTGACTTAACCCTAAGATAACCCTAACCCTTTATTTTAAAACCGCTTTCTTTTCAGAATTGCAGCGCCGCCTCTCATAAAGACACATCTTTATTTTGTTTTATAGTCCTGTTATTTTAAGTAGTTTAAAGAGAGAAACTTATTTTTATTAAAATCTAGAATTAGAACACCAGTCCTTGCATTAAAAGTGGACGTTTAGTCATTCTTGTCAAACAGTTCCTTTTTAAGAATTAATTGTTCTCTAAAATCGAGTGATTTCCTCTTTGTGAATTAATAGTTGCGATCAACTGAGATTTATTTATAATTGATCGTTAGGGTTGTCCTTCAGAGGAGAATTTCCTACCACCCACGCATTTTGATGCTATTGATCCATTTCAAAATGTCTCCAGCGAGCCTTTTTGACGAGAACGTTGTCAGGACTACTGTTTGTTTTGAGGTATATTTAATACAAAAGCTGATTTTTGTGATCACATAGTTACAATTATAGCTATAATTTGTTTTAATCAAAAAGAAACCTGTAAACTTCTTGAATGATTAAAATTTTGGTTTGGTGTTATCATCAGAATGTTTGGTTAGCATTCTGCGAAAAATATGTTTAAAAAAATTAAAGTTGGCCTTTGCTCATAAAACATTCGTCCGTTAGACTAGGTTTCAGCAAATTATTCGAAGTCTGTGTTCTCTTACTTGAGAACATCTTCAAAAATGACTATGACTTATTTTTCTGAAAATTTTAAGTATTTCTCCTGAGATACATTAAGGATATAAAAAAAAATTAATTATAGGATGTTTACAACTATCATTTTTAGAGAAATTTGGTTACTGTTTTATCGTAATTAGACTCCTCTCAATGATTCTAAATAACCTAGTAAACTTCTTAAACTCAGAATTTTAAAGCAAAAACTCCGTTCAGAGACTTAATTTTTATTCCTTCTACCATAAAAACTAAATTTTTGTTTTCGCTCATTCACAAAATTGAAGATTTCAGTTTCACTAGAATCAATCTCTCACTAAGTTTCAAATAATTGGTCAAGAGTATCACTGGTTTAAATTTAGTTAAGTCTTCCCCCGTACACCTATTTATTGAAAGAAATATGGAGGTTTACGGTTGAAGGCATAAATGTAGGCAATACTATGTTTCAGTTTATTGGGCAAATTTGTACAGTAGGGGAGAGTGGGGTCAATTGTAACAGGGTACGATTGTAACAGAGCAAAAATTTCGAGTGTCGGGTTATAGATTTGGTTCCTAGGTGGCGCACAAGGTGTATTTAATAAATCTACATGTACACCCCTGATGGCAACCATTTTTATGTACTTTTGAAAGAGTTACATCACAAAAGATATTTTCACGCCACGCAAGTACTTTTTTTGGTATTAGAATATTATATTGTAACAAAGTAATTTTGTTTAAACAAATAAAAATTAGTAACCGAATATGTAAGTGGACACCTTAATTAACATTTCAATAAAAAAAAAATTAGTTTTGCTAATTAACTAGCATTGTTTTTAACAAATGAAGCTGAAATGGCGTCTTGGGGACAATTGTAACAATAAGTAAAGGGACGATTGTAACAGCTGAAAATAAATAATCTTATGTTTACAAACCATTACTTAACTCTTTAAGAACCACCAATAGTTTCCTATATCATTTATATTATGTTGCATGTGCATTATTTTATTTGTCACCTTTCACAGCATAAATTAAAATTTTTAACCCCTTAAAGTTAAAAGTTTAACCCTTTAGGTCTCTGCTCATTATTATTTTTACTCCTAAAATATCACTACTATTTTGATCAATAAAAAAATATATCACAACTATGATAATATGTATAATTAACTATGTTTTAGTTGAATTTATGAACTGTTACAATTGACCCCGTAAGTGGGGACAATTGTAACAAGTGCACGACTGTCAAAAATTGTTAATAACTAATATAATAACATTTAAAATAAGGTATTTATTTTTTTTTCAGTAGAGGATAGTCTACTTTACTCGTCTGTCAATTAATACTAATAATATATTGGATTTTTTGTTAGTTAAAAATAGTTAAGCAAAAAATGTTACAATTGACCCCACTCTCCCCTACCAATCTGAAAACAGATTTTAAAGTGCAAAAGGACGCTTTTTAGAGAAGAGTAGAGTAGCCTATGGATAATGAAGGGATAACCATTGGCGACTTATTTTGATAATCTATTGGCAAAAGCTACTAATTTACTATCTGCTTCGAAAAATCTGCTACTTTTACCAATTCGTTATTTTATTTCACTCGACGTGGTACATCTAGGGATTGTTTATGTAGCAAAAAACTATGACATATCATGCAAATTTTCCTTTTCAATCAAATATGCAAATTTTAGAATTTATAAAACATTTTCAGCAGGTTGAGTTTACAGTTTTTGTATTTAAAATTACCTTATTGTATTTACATTATAAAGTTTAAATGTCAAACAATATGCCTTATTTGGATAATTTTTATCATTAATGTATAAATACTGTATAGGCTAAAGAGTGGAATTTTTTATTCCCTTGGCAACTATTTTGGGGACTATTTTTAATGTCTGAAACAATTAAAGATACTATTTTTGTTGTGTTTACGCCTGTGGCTGTCCTGTACTGGTATAATTAGTGAATTTATAATGAAACATTTACAGTTTTAAAAAAATGCATTTTCGGAGCCTATGAAGTTATATTTTCGAAACAGCGTTTTAGATTCTTGAACGATGAGCTAACAATATCTATAAGCTTTGATATTTGAATCTCAAACAAAAGGCATCAGACAAAATGCTTTGGATATTATCTGCGGACTTTTTCCAATTCAAAATTTAGTCTCTAATTTAAAGTTAATGAAGAGTATTGTTCATTTCTAAGCGAGCCCTTCATGGTGCACAGGCTAAATGGAGAATGATTCTGTTATCTTCCTATCTACCCAATTTCTTTGTCGCCATCTGTTACGATAACAATTGCAAATTAGCGATTTCTTTCCGTCCGTGACAAATGCATTGTTTGGAGTATTAGTGACGTCTGATGCTTTACAAAATTTTAATTCCTTTAATGACTCCTAACCATTCAGGAGATCAATTTGGAGATAGTGCTACGGTAGATGAATATTCAGATTAGTTTAATTCATGATTAACTTCGAATTGTTTGGTTCAATTGTTGTAATTATTTTGCGATGGGAGTGCCATCTGTGGACTAACGACGGATGAACAAGAGAAAATTTCTATGTCGAGTTTAAAACAGCAAGTTTGCCAATCTCAACTGCTCGGAGATGAATAATTCGTTTTTGGCAATTTTTTGCAAGAATATAAAACCGCATGATAAAGATTTCGGCCGAAAGAATATGTTTTTGCGGTGAAATTTAATTCAAAAACGTAAGATATCCTCTGACTTTTAGATTATCAATTATGCATAGATTGGTTTTTACATAAATGAATCTTTCATTTACAATCAGGTTTTTTCGTTGATTTTATATTTAACCTGTATATCAGAAGCAAGTGAATCAGAGCAAAATAAACTTCTTTTAGAGGCTATTATACATTGGTTGAATGTTATCAGGGGTCTGTTTAGAAGAAATTTGGGTCCGTTAACGGACTCTTCACAAAATATCTTTTCATAGAAACGGACCCTTCACAAAATATTTTAACTTAAAAACGGACCCTTCACAAATTTGTTTATCTTCATTATTGTTTTGTTAATCGAATAAACACTTCCCATGAAGGGGAGGAAAGAAAGACAGATGTAAACGAACTAAGTTTTGTCTTCGGCAGATACTTCTTCCTTTATTCGTTCGAAATAAATATTCTGTGTTTAGCAGTATAGGCTAAATACCAAATATCTGTATGTTGAATCTCTAATTTAGTAGCAGCAATTGCTGTTTATCATTTAAAAATTAATTTATTTTAATTATAATTTTACAGTGTTGAGCATAATCTCGTATCTCTTAACACTTTATAAACTCCTTGAAAAAGTTTTTTACAATAACCGGACCCTATTTGCACAAACTCACAAAAGCCGGACCCTAGTTGAAAGAATGTGACTTAACATTTACTTTATGTTCACAAATTACGAGTAATTTTTTCACAATTTTACAAAAACGGACTTTTCACAAAATGTCTGAACAGACCCCTGGTTATTACTTTTGCCGTCCTCAGTTACTGATATGACAATTATGTAATTTTCACAATTATTTGACGCTAGTTAAAATATGAACACACTAATATCTATATAAATTTTATCATTTTTGAGAAATATTTTTCATATCGTTACTGTAACGGCGTTACAAGCACTGAAAGAAAATGACTACCGTTTTAGTAGTATGTTAAGTTTAAGAAATAGAAAGATGGAAGGAAAAAAAAAAATTGCCAATCGGATTTCTCGTTTCCGTTCTGTTTCTATCATGACTTTGCACTCTACAGTATCGCTTGTAATTTTATCATCGATTTTAGTATTGGATGTCACATGTTGGATTTAAAATCTTTATTTTCTCCCCCAAGATTTATCTCATTGTTCTCATAACAATGGCACAACGAAAAGAAGTCTTGCGCAAATGGACACTGAACTAAAAAAAAAAAAAGTAATCCCATTCATATTGAGCGTGTCCCATACTTCCTGTTATTACCATTGATGATATGCATTATTCCGATAATGTTTTACAGACCCAATATCGTTTATCAGGTTAAGAGCACCCTTGTGCAATGTGTGTTGATTTTACTCTTATCACTTCATTTTAGCCGTTAGTTGTGTCACAATGGCACTTGCTTTGTTAGGTTTGTTTTTACCTTTTTATTTATTTAAAGGTATTAGATAATACATTAGTTCGCAAAATAGGGCGTCATTTTTTTTATAATTCTATCTGTCGATCTGCGAACTTTTACGCTATCAGAAAAGTTAACAGCCAAGTTATTTGTTAAGAGGACGCCTTACCACGCGAAAGACTTTTCATCGCTGATTCTTTCACTTCCATAACTAGACCTGAAAATTTAAAATTTCAGTAAGTAGTCTGGGACCGATAGACTCTAATAAATTAATTTAAAGGTCAAAATTTTGAATGGATACGATATTGGACATCTTGATCAAAATTCTGTTGCCCTGTCTTTTTCTACACTTGTATTTACTTATATCATTAAAAAATTTAAAGAAAGAAGAAAAAAAATGATGGGAAAAAGTGACCGGTTGCTTGTTTAAATTAAGTTGTTTTTCTTTTGAAAATTTCCTTAAATTATTTTAACGCCTAAGCATTTGAAACTTCGACCTGAACTCTTTTTATGTATTAGTTTTAAATTACCAATAGCGGTGAAACAATTTGCCATGTTTGCCAGTTTCTCTTGCGGTAAAACTTCTTTAAACGTACATTTCGCGAGTTATTTTTATCATGACTATATTCCCCTTCATAACATTTTTCTGGAATTTACAATTGTTTACGTTATTAGCATCTTTTCAATCTTTTTCTCTCACAAATATAAGATTTACAAATGCGGAGTTTGGGCTGATCCTTGAACACTGATTTATTCTTTGCTTTTTATAAGGCTGTGGTTCTCAAGATATCGTCGAAAACTTAGCAATCTTATTTTTCCTCGAGGATATTTTTGAGAATTTCACGTTTGTCTAAAATGTTTTTCTTTTAATTTTAAAGGTCACATACAGAGCACGTCATACAGTTTCAGGTGATACCTGAAATAATAAGCAATCTACAACTTACGGCTTTTGTTGACGATGTCTAATTGATCGTCCAGACATTTTATATATAAACCGTAGTTAATATATAAAATTGATTGGGTGAAACAGACTGGTGCTATGATTTCTTACAGATTTTTTACTAGTAATGTTATATTATTTGAAGTTAATGGTCTCCTGAAAATTAAATTTAAAAAAAAATGCTTTTAAGGGACGAAAGTTTAATGTTGGTTTCAGTTTAAAAAGCTCTCTAAGTCGAACTTTGAACTGAATGGATTGACCACTATAGCAAAAATTAGGTGTTCTGTATGGTATTCAATTTGGAACCATAAGTTTTGCTTGTTTTGTGTTGAGAATTTAGGCATATCCAATATTTAATTTGACCTTTTTATTTTTGAAAAGATAGTCAGCACTTGTTAGTGGTGTTCTAGTTAAGGAACCGTAATATTTGAAAAATGCACAATAGTTGATAATTTATTTAATTTTGTTTTAATAATGGGCTATATCGGTATTACATTAGCTTCTCGTCATGGGAACAGTTTATTTGAAGAAACTTCGTCTTAAGTAATTAAATCTTGAGGATGTAACGCATCTTCTATTAACGTCCGCTTCGCGACCGGTGCGTGACTCCGTTCCCGTGGTCAAGAAGTGGAGATCCTTGCTATACGGCCGGACATGCTGATGACCGGACATATTCCGAAAGATTAATTTTCAAGCTTCTAAATCCAATCTTGAGTTTTCAAATTCATTAGGGACGCATTCTAATTTTAGAAGAAGCGTCTACCTGATTGAATCTCATTAGATACAAACTAATGATTTTTTTTCTATTTAATGCTGTTAGAACATTTTAAATCTCATTTAACCATAATATTTATTTCGTTGCTACTTGAATATACTTTCAAGTTTAATCACGTTGTCGTGCAAATTATTTGTGAAATTATCGTGAAATTTAAATTTAAACATGGGTTTAACTTAGTATGTTAAGGATTCAATTTACACGGTATTATGGTTATGGTGCCAATATTATGGTTCGACGTGTTTATTGATGTTGTATCCGATGAATGTTTACAAATAACAGTACGCTGGATAAATAGTTAAGCGGGTGACCATAAAGTAAGGAAGTTGACTACTACCTCCAGGAATACTCATTGGATCAAGAATTTAGACACGCGTATGAGATTTTCAAACGATATCTTGAATGATATCAAACTCTACCCCAACCTATGAGGCTGGGATAACTTCTAGGGGGGTGGGGACTAATTTGGTGCCATTAGATAAGTTTTCGTAAATTATCAAACATGTTTACTCACATTTTATAGATCAGACAAGAATATATCCTTTTTAGAATTTTCATCTTGCATTTTTGTCGCTATATTTGAACCAACAATGACCTGTAGTTTAAATTTAGGTACTTTTTTCTGGACAATACATGTTTGTAGTATAAAGAAAATGGGGGGTTGTTTGGAGGCAAGACTGAGGGACTGAGTTTGTTACACATTAAATTACATCTTTTAAAAATGTTTTGCTTGTGTAATTTTCAGATTTATAATCCGATGCGTATTTCTAAAGATGTTTGACGTTTTCCAAACTTTTTGGTTACTTATGTCTGGTCATATACTTTCAATGTCCATTGCTGTTTTTCTAATCAATTCAATGATATGAAGATTTAAAAATTTAGTCTTTCTTACTCTTTTCCTTAGAAATGTTATTGGGAATTTCGCGAAAGGTCCCTTTTTCGAGAATACTGAATACATTGGAGATACATACATATATTGGAGATACATACATATATTGGAGATTTGTTAAAATTTATTCGTGATTCTTGTGTTAAAATGAGTGATAAAAACCAATGGTCTGTTCAGTCTTTGAAACACTTTCAATGAGTTTTAGTTATAACTTTTTAGCGTTACACAATATCAACTCAGTCTTTAAAGTAAGATCTCAATTTCCAAATAAAAATAAAATGTTCTGTTGATAGATCCAATATTCTCTTAAAATGACTCGCGACTAAATGAAAACTGTTATCGCTACTTTATGAAAACCATTGTAAGTAATGCTAATTACAACTTACAATGTTTTTCATAAATTTCGCGATATAGATGTTTTAATAGAGGATTCTATCTTTATAATTACGATAACACGGAATAAGTTCGCATTAATTGGCCATTGTGGATGTCTGGTATCGTTTAGCGGTTTTCTTTTCTTTTTATCATTTCCGCTTTTATTATCGTCATAGCCTTGAGTTTGTTCGAAACAGTCCTTAAAAATAAACTGATAAATTCTCGTTTTATCAAAGTTTGATGACAAATTGTTTACGTCAACGTAATAAACGTGAATAGTGATCGCGAATTCCGCTGAAACGTGCGGCCTACACCTGGTCAAGGCCGAACGAACGCGCACGCCGTAACGTCACTAAAGGTTAATCAATTCTAGTTTTGACATGCAACATTAGTAGTAAACCTCTCTGAAGGCAGTATTCATCATCTAGCTATGTCTGCCATAGCATGACGTACATCTATAATTGATCACAATTTTGTGTCATTCATCCCCCGGGTTCCGTGTTGTGGGTTTAACTTTTCTTGTGGCCAACTTTTGTGTGGATGTTTTTTATTTTAACGCCTAATGCAATATTTATTTTCAGAAATTGCTAAGTTTAAGGTAATTCGAATTTGTGAGGGAACAACAGTAATATTGCTCATAGTTTTAACATTTCGTTTCTCTGGCATTAAATTTTATGACTTAGTTAATCGACTGAAAAAAGCATTTTTAACTATTTCCAATTTTTGTTTTAATATAATGATCGCTAATGCATATTTATTCTCTATCAGAGCTTAAAAGCTATGCAGTTACATAGGCTTTAACAGAGTTTCATAAATTAAGTAGTACCTTAGTCTATAGCGAAGACTTCAGTGGCGATGTTTTCCANAGCCTATACTGCTGAAAGCAGAATATTCATTTAGGATGAATAATGGAAGAATCGTTTGCCGAAGACAAAACTTAATTCGTTTACATCCATCTTTCTTGTTTTCTGCCCTGGGAAGGGCTTATTCGATTAATGAAACAATAATGAAGATACACAAATTTGTGAAGGGTCCGATTAAAAGAAAAATCATTTTGTGAAGGGTCCGTTTTTAAGTTAAAATATTTTGTGAAGGGTCCGTTAACGGACCCAAATTTCTTCTAAACAGACCCCTGTTAGTCTATAGCGAAGACTTCAGTGGCGATCTTTTCCGTGTAAATTTTTTTTACAAAACACCTGTTTCTTGGTTACTAATTGTTTGTAGAAAATAAATTTTGTAGAATAAAAGAATCTAGCGACCCCGAAATTGAGGAACGGGTAGGTAGCTGCCAACATTTGTTCTGTCTCAGAATTTTCAAGCAAATAGTAAAATTACTCTATCCACTATTTCCTTAATGCTCCAAAGTTTTTAAATTTCGTTACCCATAATTGAATCTGATGGCTATCGGACATAATATTAAAATTCAATCATATGCCCCCTTGGGTGCGAGTCGAGTCAGGATTTGTTTGTTCAAATGTACGTACGATGACGTTCAAAATTATGTAGAATCATATTAATTTAAGAATAAAATATATATTTCAATATCATAGTTTAGGGAAAACGATTAAGCCTTCTGGAGAAACTGGACGAGTTTTTCTTCACGCTGCTAGTTACGTTCTGCGAACACATGGTTTCGGGAAAAGTAAAGCACATTACAATGTACTAATTGTATCAATTATAGAAGCAGTATTTTAAATACTGTACTTAAACGTAAGTTATAAGTTAAATGATCATGTTTTTTAATCATATTTTTATAATTTTATCATATTTTTTCAAGTCTTATTTTTTAAAGTTAAGATAGTTACTCCTAATTTTCGATTTAAGACGCATCTTACGACAGCAGAGCAAACTGATCAAGCTCTTATTTTTACATAGTTTATTTTGAATCAACTTATGGATTTGCTATTGTAGTTATGTCATAACAGTTATTGCTTACGAAACGTTAATCTTTGAAGTCGAAACCCTTACTAATATTTGATTCCATTGTGCAATCGAAAGTAGTTACTCGGTAAAATGGTGCCATAACAGTACTTTAAATCATATCGTGCAAGTTCGCAACTTTAAGTATTAATTTAAACCGTATTTCTGTTCAAATTGTACAATAATATGTCGAGTAATTAAGTAGGACAAATTTGATAGATGGCTTGATTCAACTTATCGCTCTGCAAATATAAACGATATTAAGATTCTATTCGCTCGGAAATTTTAAGCTTTCACAATGCTTAGTTTTTGCTTCATCTTTTGAGTCTATCAAAGTTGACTTATGCCTCACGGAGGTTAACTCTAGTTCTTTGTGTTACTGGAACAAATTAAAGCTTTAGTATACTTGAAAATGGAGTAGAAACTTCTCTGACAGGATGACAATGAAATGGCGATCAGTACCGATAAACTCTTCATTCAAATTATTTGAAGGTCATTACTCGTTTAGTCACGATTTGTCATATTCTAAAACGCCATTTATGTGGGTGTTTATTTCTGTGGAATTATTTTTAGAGTAGTTTTCTCCTGCACTAATTTTAAATTAAAATAGGGTGCCTATTTGAAATACTATCTTCGTGCGCCATTTGTTAAAAATGATTTAAATGGCGATGGTTTTAGATAAACTTATCGTCTGATCTTATTGTATGAATGACGGGAAGAATGCTTCTAATCATAAAAATATCTTTTATTGTGTCTAAAAGGAATTCTTGAGATCGTTATCAATTCCGTTTTTCATGAATAAACGTCGAAGTAGGCTCATCATTATGACCAGAAATTCCATTACCGTTAACGAGCGAAAAATCCTTTCTCTTAGATGTAAATAGTCTGAATGGCAGCACGCGAATACCGCTATTTGTTCTCTTGTTGCTACTCGCGGGCCATTCATGCTCTAATGAATGAAATCCACCCACTATTCGAAATTTTAATGACATGTCTCTGGTAGCACAAACGTAGCAGAAAGGAAACGCTCTAATTTGTTGACGATGGCAACAATGCTTTGACAAATTTTCTTAAGAATCTTCATTCTGCATTGTCTGATGAAAATTTCTCAATGAGTGATTGAAATGATGCCACCAAGATGGGGGAGGGACTCTGCAGAGGAAGTTGCTGCTGATCGTCCGATTATTCCGCGGTTGGGAAATTGTTTCCTGTCATTCAGATAGGTCAGATATTTTAGAATGTTTGCAGATGATTTCGAATTTTGCGTCATTTGTGCTAATGAGCATTAGATAATGTTTAAAAATTCTTTATGTGAAATGTGTCATTTACTTGTTTCTTTTTACATTCTTGAAAAATTCTTCAAAGTAAAATAAATGTTATCTGGTGAAATATTAAAGGATATTTTTGTAAGCTTAATCTTTATTTTTTATTTGGAGAAGTTGCTCGCTTAATAACATGCTTTTAATTAGGGGAAAGATATTTTGATTTTTTTCTCCCTGCCTTTTAAGAGATATATCAACTCTGAATATAATCTTGTAGGCTTTCCCCATAAATATAGAAAGAGTAATTTCCTTATTTTAAATAAGTTGTTTTTGGTGCAAATAGCCTTTAACTCTGCATTGAATTCAACTCAACTATAGTTATTTGGTTGTCATTGAAAAGAAATGTACTTAAAAAGTTTAAAATTATACGAAATCCACATGAAAAATTAAATTTCTTGAACGTTTTTTATATTCGTTTAAGCTTGATGAAATGGGAACCCTATTTGATTAGGCCTAGTTTATTACACTGTAGACAAATTATAAAGAAAATAATTTTCCTGTAAAATGTGTTTTGAATTGTGCCAAAAGTTTAATATTTTTCCTCTTTAAAATAAAATTGCCGGTTTGTGAAAGTGAATCCTATTTTTGTTAATAACTTTATGATTTATATTTTAAATCTTAGATTACATTTGTAGAATTATTTATTACGATTGAAAGTATGGAATAATAAAATTTTTCAACTTTAACTGGCAATGATTCCTAGGAAGGGAGAGAAAAATCAGATCCAAGAGTAACGTCTTTATAAAAGTTGATCGCTAAGGAGGGAACAACTTCCTCGGGCATCCAGTTACGTTCAATCGACGACTAAAATCTAGGTCTAGATTTTTATTTTTATTTTAGTTAAAACATTTAAATTTATTAGGCCAATACTTCACTTTAACTAAATATATTATGAAAAATTAAGATTTTCGAACATAATGAATTTTTATTCCCTAGTTTAATTATTTACATTAAAGAATATAGTGTAGAAAATTAAAAAAAAAATTTTTTTCGTATAAGTGATTTTTAAAATAGGGTTTTAAATTTTTATAAGCATCCGTCTTATATTTTTCTTTTAATTTAATGAGGTTTTTGCCTCATCAGAATTTACATTCTCTTCGTGGGCACCTAATAGAAGGGTTTGTCGCAGGAATCCGCGCCACTGAAGTTGATATTTAATATATTCTAATTTCCTCTCACAATCATGGGAAAAGAACGTTTATCTCCCCTCATCAGAAGATTTATAATGCAGGAAAACACGATGTCTTGACCTTCACTACTTCCTTCTGATTTTTGAAAATCTTCATCTCGTACATTGCTTTACTAATGAAGCGTGATTTTTTTTAAAAAGAAAGTTTATAATGAACGAAAATAAAATTTTCTATCTCCAAGTGTGGCGACAAAACAAATAAGAGAATTAAAAGTGTTCTTGAGAAATAACGTCAAGTTTCGTAAACTTCATTCTATTCCTATCTGCCTTAATGGTCTTCTCCTTGAGTTTTATTTTAGAAGATGCTCAGTTCAACCGGAAAGCTTGTTGTACATTTACTTCCGTTCTTCGGTGTTCCAGAACAAACATTCTGTACATACTCCGAAATTCGAAGAGTATACCAGCATCCTGTTTATCTTTTCTTCGGATCAGCTGTTATCCTTCAACACTTGATCGTTTTTATTTCTTAAGTTAAATTCGCTTGTTTCTTTCGTAGTATTTTTTTTTTCTTTTCGAACGTCGCATCAGGAAGTGATGTGTTTACAATTTGTAATCTACGACAGTATTTAATAGCAAATGTTGTGGTGATAAGTTTAATCTTTTTTTTTTATGGCTGTTTTTCTTATCTGATAAGACTAGGGTTGTCATTATCAGTGTTTACTAAATGAAATGCTGATTCGATGTTGTAGGAAGGGGGGGAATTCAGCTCCTGCCAAATAACAGGGGTGTCAACGATATGCAATTTTTCACAATTTCAACCCTTATTTCAAAATTAAAAGATACAGTGAAAATATGTCATTATTACGAAGTCAGAATATTTAGGAGAGTGTAGTCCAATGCTTTACACATTTTATCTCAACATGTTTCTATATTTTTAATTTTAAAAACTAGCTCTTGTATTTTCGAAATAAACAATGTGGTTTAGTTTCGGAATTGTAGGTTAAGTTTTTGATTTGATTTTTTAATGAATTTTTGAGTATCAGATCTGGCACTTTCAGACTAGTTTTAAATTTACAAGCAACATACATATTTTTCCATTTTATTCTGAGCTTTACAATATTTTATGCATCTTTTTTTTTAATGAAAAAAAATTTGTCTCCTTTACCTTAATCATATATAGTAATTAAGAGATATTGAATGATTTTTGTTTTCCGTTGATAATTTTAGTGTTGGATATAATTTTGTATTCACACGTAAAGAACCTTCTAGAAAGACAACTTCTGGAAAGAACGTCATTGGGAAATATTTAATAAATAAGGCAATATTTAAAATGTAAAGCATAATTTTGAAGATGTATCTGTAAAGGATCCCGTAATCCAATTTTATAAGTATAAAAAACCTTATACAAACTGAACTAGAAAACGATATTTGGCTTATTTTTTAGTTTTGCATTTGCTGATTTTTTTCATTAAAGAACAGTCTGGGATTATTCATGCTGAATTGAGCTTTTTTTTCCCCCTCTCAATCGGTGTGAAACAAAGTGTGGGTGTAAAATTCCGTCGACCTAAATAAATCCGCATGCTGTTATAGAAGTTGTAAAAACCTAAAAAATGTGTGTCTATGCAAGAGCAGAAGGCTGAATCTACTTCCCTCTCCTCTGAACGTCAGTCTTCAATTTTTTGCGAACGTCATATCCGTCCTCGGCACGCGTCGGGATTTAAGATGCTACCGGTTCAATTTTTTTTCTTCACCCATTCAATGACGGAGAGTTTCCTGTTTAGCTTACATTTTTCTACAGAACTTTTTATTTTTTTTAAAGTTTCTCTAAAGATTGGTAGGATGTAGAGTTTCCGTTTTTTTTAAATTTTTTTTTATTTAAATACCTGGAAGAACTTATTTGTTAATGATAGCCAGGGGACAGTTTAGAAGAAATTTGGGTCCGTTAACGGACCCTTCAAAAAATATCTTTTCATAAAAACGGACCCTTCACAAAATTTTTTAACTTAAAAACGGACCCTTCACAATATAATTTAAGTTAAAAAATTTTGTGACGGGTCCGTTTTTATGGAAAGATATTTTGTGAAGGGTCCGTTTTTATCTTTTAATCGGACCCTTCACCAATTTGTTTATCCTCATTATTGTTTTGTTAATCGAATAAACCCTTCCCAGGAAGGGGGGGGGGAGAAAGACAGATGTAAACGAACTAAATTTTGGCTTCGACAGACGCTTCTTCCTTTATTCGTCCGAAATGATTATTCTGCGTTCAAGGCATTCTGCAGTATAGGCTAAATACCAAATATTTATGTGTTGAATCGCTNAATTAAGTCTTTATTTGCACAAATTCACAAAAGCGGACCCTGGTTGAAAGAATGTGACTTAACGTTTATTTTATATTCGCAAATTACGAGCAATATTTTCACAATTTTACAAGAACGGACCTATTACGGAATGTCTGGACAGACCCCTGATAGCAGAAATCCAATTTCAGTTCGAACGGGTCAGTGAAAATGGTCATGAACTTAAAAACACTTTTTAAATAGAAAAAATTACCTGAAATTTGAGCGAGAAAAAAGTGTATGTAGGATGCATTTATCCACAAAATGTTATCAACGTTTTAATAATATACTTTATTTAAATTGTATGGATATGAATCGCAATGTAATTTTTTAAATCACGCAAATACGAATCATGACATTTAAAAAGTCGCGTGAATCTTGATGTTTCTTTTTAAAATCTCGTAAACATTAATTCCGATCTGTAGTTAAGCTCTAATCTTAATACATAGTAGCTTTTTAATCGTGTGAAATTCGAAACGCGATATTTGATTTAAAATCGTGAAAATACGATGTGCGATCTGAAATCGCGATCTGTCATTTTAAACCGTGTGAATGTAATTTTAAATCTCGTTTGTATTGGTAGGAAAAGGCGTAAAAAAAATTTTCCTTTCGGGAATTTGATAAAAACAAACGTTTTTTGAAGATTTTTTTTTTTTAAGTAGTTGTAAATTTTCCTCGACAAAATTTCGGCGAACGGCGTTCGTGTATATTATATAGGTATAAGTTTCATAACCTTCGACGCAGAATTTTTATAAAGCATATTTTTCACGTTTTTTCGTTATTTTGTGTTTAGGTCAAAATAAGTGATATATTTAGCACTTTAATAAATTATGGTTATAAATTACTACATGAAACGCCGGTGTCTTCCGCGTTAAAGGTAAAATCATTCAAACAATTTTTAAAGTTTGCGCAGTTATTTAGCTTTAAGAGAAACAGTTATTCATCATTTAAAATGTCTCATTTCCAAAATCAATCGATAAAATTTGATTTGAAAAAAAAAAAAAATTTAACTACTCTTTGGGGATTTTATGTTTTAGTATTACTAAAAAAATATTATATAATCAAAAATATATTAACTATTAGACTGTTTTTTTATAATTCAAGAATGCCAAAATTTGTAATTAGACCATCAGAAATATATTAAAATAATTAAAAGTTTCAACTGCGACAGAGAGTTAAGTCACTGATTCGCGGACCCTTGCTTAATTTAAATTTTATGAATTTTTCGTTATATTTATCTTAATAAATGCCTCTTATTTTTTTTTATTGAATTTGAATACATAGTCAGCCCAGATTTTACTTTTTTCTATTCTTTTTTTAGGTGGATATCAAACTTTCAGTCACCTCTTTCCTGAGCTCGTCTTCCAATCTGCTTGTGCAACACCATCCCCCATCAATTCTCCTGTTCCTAGTCCTGGTGGTACTGGTCAGTTCAGGCCATTGTCTTCGGACTCTTTGGCCGGACCTGTTGAAATCCTTCCACACCTTTTCCTGGGCTGTGCCCGTGATGCTTCTCGGAAAGAACAACTCCAACAATTGGGCATCACTGCCCTGCTCAATGTGACGCAGTTTTGTCCCAATTTGTATCAAGAATCGTTTGAGTACAAGTGCATACCAGTGCGGGATACTGGGTGCGAGGATATTGGGGCTTATTTTCAAGAATCCATCCAATTTATCGGTGAGTTGTTTACCTTTATTATTTTTTTTAACTTACTGTTAGAATTTTGTTACTTTAGAGCCATTCAAAAAGATCTAAAATTTAGTTTTATTTTCAGACTGTATGTATAATTTATTATTTTTAAATCTACTGGAAAGTTCAATTTTTAGAATTCTTCTGTGTGAAAAAATATGCACTGTTTCCTAATATTAAAGTTAAACTCTGAGTTAACCAAAAAACAAAAAATCCCATTCTCTATTCACGGTAACAAGGTAGCTAAGTAAAATCGCACAGTTGTAGATGTCAACTACTTTACTCAAATTCTGCCGGGGATACTAGTGGATTTAGGATTTTTTCTTAATTAAATCAAAAGCACTACTCTTATTAATTAGATTTCCTGAAATTGGGAAAATTTTTTTATACGTTTTTCCTTCTTTAAGTCTTTAAGTATTACTGCTAAATATTTCTAATTATAAATATTTAAACTTTTAAATTCAAAAATGTTATAACTATCAATAATGAATGCATATTACTATTCAAAATTAATTCCAAAACATATTAAGCATAACATTTTACGTTAGTCCATTTAAAGCTAATGATAAATGCTAGTTAATTTAATTATACAATTATCAGAGTAATGTATTTTTGTATTTGATTGACTATAAAAAATCCTTGAAATTTCCTGTATTTTTGATATTTCTCAATTATTAGTTAATTACATAAAATAAAAAAGAGCATCGTTTTTTTTTTTACACCGCTATGCATTTTGTAAAAAAAAAAAATTAAGCCTCACATAATATTAATGATCCGTCTGCATTTAGTCATTCATATTTGTATTCTCCAAAATATAAATACGTACATATTCCTAAGATAGTATGATCAGTAATTTAATTGTCTATTATGAATGACGTATTGGGATATTGTCCATCCTATAATGAAGGCCGTTACATAGTTTTAATTCCACAATCACGTATTGCCTTGACCATGAATGAATGCCAGTTAACAATAGGTATCGGCAAAATAAAACAAAAAAAAGCTGAATAAATGTTGTAGCGGTCCATGTTTAACGGATAGTGTTGTATGACGGATATCCGCAGGATAAGGGGCATACTATTTTATGAACGAGAGGAAAAACCCTCTCCTTTCTGCAAACATCCCTTTCCCGTTTCTCTTTTCATTCTATCAATCCACGGATGTTCAGCTCTTAAAATGACCGCCATGTTTAAAAAGGGCTATTTATTCAAAGCGAATTTTTAAATTTGCGTCCAAATTTGCGCGCCTCAAAGAAAAAATATTTGTCTTTATTTTCTTTTAAAAAATATAGTATTTATAATTTTTACTGAAAAGTCTTAGCATTTTTAATTTCAAAATGGAATCGTTGAGATTTATATCATCCGATAACATTGATTTTACCCGAATAAAATTGTGTGCAATTTAAAAAAGAGTTATTTTTATCGCAAACTTAAATCTTTAATTGTATAACATAATAAAGATGTATACATATTTTGAAAAATTCATTCAAATATCTTTTTTTTTTTCGGTGTATATTTAAAAATAATTCGTCTTTTATGAACATAGATAAAACCATATTTCTGCAACAGAAATAAATTTTCAAGGTATTTTTTTAATGTTTAATTTATTTTTCAATGCGTAATTTAGGTTATTAAATAAAACTACGTATTAATTTTTTTCCCTTAATTCTTCCCTACGTATTAGTATTTATTTTTTTCCGCCCTAAAGAAATTTAATTTTAAATTAGGGAGGAAGTTATCGGCATTTATTCTAAATTGCTGTTTCTAAATATCAAAACCTGAAACTGATAAAGAAAACTATACCAATTATCCATAGTCAAAGAATAGATTATCCAATTTAAATTTTTTCATCTTTTTATTTCATTTAATATTTTAATTTATTTTTAAAAGTTGCTTTGCTATAATTTTAATTTTGGAATATTTTTAATTGTGTTTAAACATTTTTTAATGCCCTAAAGAATTTTTTTTTTGTGATTTATTGTTCTATATTTCAAACTTTTCGTGTTTTTATAAAATTTTCTTCTGCTTTTAAGATTGAAACCTCTGCATGTATCACAAGCTTTCATCCTTGAACCTTCGGGAAACATCTTGAGTTTAAAACCAAAAACAAGTTTCGTAACACTTGGCGAAGGAAGTGTATATTCGGAATTAGAAACGATTCACGACGGAATTAAAAATAGCTATCGACTTCCTGCCACAGCACGCGAGGAAACCCCATGCTAGTATTTTAACGTAAATTTTTTTGGCAGCTTTCAGATTTCACGTATTTTCATTATCGTTTTATTTTGCTTCACTTCGATTCTCACGAGCTTATAATAAATGAGTAAAAATTATCGATTGCATTGAATTCTTTCAATGGAATTTTTTTGGTTAATTATCTATCTTGTAGATTTTGCAAAGATTATGTCCCCCCCCTTTTTTTTTTCTTTTTTTTTCCCTCTCTCCTCTCATTTTAAATAATATTGAGAATCAGTGATAGGTTCTATTAACTTATTATAATAAAGATACCGTCGTTTCAGTTATGTTCTAAATAATAAGGCCGGGTCGAGATAATTGTTTAAAATCCCACTATAGACCGATAGCAAACTTGAATACAGTATTAGATTTACTTGCATTTTTATGACTTTTTACTTTATTGAACTTTTTTATATTGGCTTATTATTTTAAAGTAATTCAAATATTTTTTACTCTTAGTAAGTAGGAAAAAAAATTTCGGAAAAAAAGGGAAATGTTTTAATCCCACTTTTTTTTTTTTTTTTGCATGAACTATTCTTGTGTAGAATCACGTTCTTTGAATCTGTAGATTAAATTTGAAGATTTAAAACAGAATTTATGTAAAATTTTTTTAAAATTTATATTTTAAATTCTGTAGGTTTTATCAGCGTGAATCCCTTTAAGTTGCAATTTTTTTTCCCCTCTTTCAAGGTCTTTTGTCCCCTGAAAGACATTTTAATTGCAATTTTGAGTATTTTTTAGGGATATAAGTCGTCAAAATCATGATTCCATGTTTAATCATATGTATCTCAAAACATTAATTATTTCTCTTGAAGTTGTACCAAGAGTTAAGCTCTGCGGTATAAAAAGAACACAGGGGGGACACGTGTGACCAATTGTCCCCTTTCGAATGTCGTACGACATTTTCTAAAAGAGGACTTGAAGGGGAAGGGGGTTTCATCATTATAGTTAGTTGTGTGTTCATCCTTTTGCGTACCTTGACTACCCCCTTTTCCGAATTCTATTTAAAAGGAAGCTCCACCTACCGGAAGACTATAGCTTTTTAGTCATTGTACCGGAAGAGACTGTTCCTGATTTAGAACTCTTAGATTAGTGTGACTTCCCCTATAGAGTATGGGTGGGATATCTATGATTGCGCCCTAGCGAACGGGCGCAATTTTAAATTGTGCACGTTCTTGGCGCACGTGAATGGATAGAGCTCTAAAAATAGTCCAATGCCAGGATTGTAGACCGAATCTTTTGCAACCAGGGAAAGGAATTCTTTAATTCGGAGAAATATATGAAATAAGTACAATAGCATAATTTTTTAAATCTTGAGTAGCACTTTGATATTGGATTAGAAAAGTTAGAAAGAAAAGATTTTTTTTTTAAATTTAATTTGAACTTTACTGGACGTTTCTGGCGTCTGATATTAAAAATTCTTAATTTCACGTTTAAAAAAAATCTGCAAAATTTATTTTTTCTATTTCTTAGATTTTTTTTTTTAACTTTGCTAAANTACAATAGCATAATTTTTTAAATCTTGAGTAGCACTTTGATATTGGATTAGAAAAGTTAGAAAGAAAAAGATTTTTTTTTTTTAAATTTAATTTGAACTTTACTGGACGTCTCTGGCGTCTGATTTAAAAAAATTTTAATTTCTCGTTTTAAAAAAAATCTACAAAATTTATTTTTTCTATTTCTTAGATTTTTTTTTTTAACTTTGCTAAATTTATTTCGATGATTCGTGCTTTTTTTGAAATCTGAAATATTAGGGGAAATATTTCGTTATAGTATTTTTAGTTGTTAAGGAGGGGGGGGGTGAATATGCACCGTCCCTCCCATCACTTACTCCATGACCTCCTTTGAATTGAACTTCTTATGAAGAATAATTATTATCAGTAAGATTTTTAATTTAAAACAGTCTTATTGGTCTTACCTTAAAGACTTTAATTGAAAATAAATTAATCCTAGTCGTCTGCATATACCCGCTGTTAATTTTACTAAAATTCTGAGCTAGTATTTATTTTTACTTATCTTTACTCTAAATTAAAAGTGGTAAAGTTCACCATGGCCTTTAAAAATGGATGGGAAGTATACTTACCACGGCCTTCGAAAGGGTTTAAGTGGGTGTGTTTTGGTATCTTGATAGCAATGTTTTGTGAAAGCTTCGCAACGAATGTAAAAATGAGCAATAGTTTTTTGTGCACGTTTAGCAGAATAATTTTGCTCTTTTATTTCAAAATACGATCTACGAGCATAGGTTTCCTATTTAAACAAAATTCTTTTATTGTTCCGAAATTACATTTAAACTTCAATATGTAGTACAGTATACTCTTCGATATTTCAAAATTGAAGGGACGCTAAAAACATTTCGAGATACAGAGTTTTCGAGATCATAAGTTCAGAACTAAATATGTTCTAAGAAGTCGAAAAATATGTTCTAAAATACTACTCTAAAAAGTAGTCATGAAACATAAGAAAAACTACATATTAAATAATTATGTAATGATGACTATAAGTCTAAATACAGCAATGATAATTTTATTTTTAAAAGTAAGAAAAGATCAATTGGGCCGTCCAATAGAAAAGAAATAAGTTTACAATAAATTTACGTTATGATTTTTTCGAAAAAATTAAATTTCTGTTTCGAAAAAGATTAGCCATAACATTTTGAGAAGAAACTATTCTTCGTACGAATTCAAATTAACATTAGGGGGTTATATAATGGCAAGGAGAAAAAACAATTTTTTGACATAACAAGGTTTTTGAGATATCGAGAATATACTGTATTTTAAAGTTTTATCGTTCCGATAAAAAGGATCGCTGAAGGCTGCTCCCATTTCTCACGTTTCCCAGTTTCTCACCCCCCCCCTGCCTCAAATGAAATATTTTACGATCGCCAAATTTCCGCTTTTTTTTTTTTTTTTCCTCTTTAAGACCGTGAACAGTTTGAAGAAAATAACTGCTTTCGTCTCCAGTTTTTTTTTTCCCCTTCACTACCATCATAGACTATTTTACGAAGAAAAAAAGAAGTTGTGGGCAAAGCGTTTAAAGATTCTATAAAGAAATTGTTACCTTAGCTGTGTTTACGACCGCCAGGGTCGCCAAAAGCAAGGACTTTGAAGGAAAACTTAACTGAATGGAATGAATATCTGCATCTAGAGCGAGGTCGCTGTAAGTGAGTTTCATTGAGCGGGGGCGAAACAGGCGTAAAAATCGATACGTTCGTTTTACTACCCTATTCGCCGAGCTTTCATTTAATTTTGTCGCAAAAGTTTTAAATCTAGTTCAACCACCACAGTATCCAATCCGTAAAGGCAAATATTTTGGCCAGTTGCCAGTCTATTTTTGTTAAATCAACCGGTTATGATTAATTTGATTTATTTACCTAATTAATAAGAGTTTGAAATGCTTAAAATCGTGGATTTTCTGTTTTAAACAGGGGTCATTTTAGGGCAAATAGTTTCAATAACGCTCTATACAAATTTTTATCTTTAAAAACTCATTACAAAATATTTTACATTGAAAAACTCTTTTGAAAAACTGAGTAAACGGTTCTTTTTTCTTCCAGTATAGGTAAGGGCAGAGACAATTATGAAAAAAAGTGAAGTCTTGAAATTTGTTATGTTTAAATTCTTTAATGGTAATTTTGTGCATTTTAAATTAAAACGTCTAAAATATTGGAAGACAATCGATCGTACAGTTCTTGAGAATTGTTTCTAGTTAATGTCTCAATCTTATGAAATATTAGAATTTTGTTTTCAAAGAGCTGAACTACCTGGTATAAACGTTTACCGCAGTATAGTACTATCCGAAAATAGTTTTGTTGCATTTCTTTTAATTAGATATAAGATTGAGTGAGAATAAAATTTTTGAATAAACGCTTCTATCAGTGAGGAAAGTAAAAAATAGTTTCCTAATTTTTAAGCTTGCTTTTGATTATTCTACCTAAATCTGCTAGTAACCTTTTTTTTTATTAAAATTTTATTTAATTTCCCAGCCCTAGTTTGTAATTGTGTAAAATTGGTAAGCTGATTTTAAAAGTACTTTTGTAATTATGCTTCCATTAATATTGTTTCAATTTCTTACAATTTATTATTTTTATTTTTATTAGATCAAGTGAGAGCTCAAAATGGTAAAGTGCTGGTTCACTGCCAAGCTGGTGTGAGCCGATCTGCCACGATTTGCATTGCTTATCTCATGGCTACCAGACGCCTTCGTATGGAAGAAGCTTACAAATATGTCAAATCTCGACGAAGGATAGTGTCTCCAAATTTCAGTTTCATGGGCCAACTCCTGACTTTTGAAAATCAAATCTTCGCCTCCAATGGATCTCGATATCATTCGTCCTCCCCAAGTTCACCCCTACTAGGGGTGGTCGCCTCAACTCCCGACCCAGATTCACTAACTCCGTCTTGCGGCGCAAAACAGCAAAATGTATTCGATTTTGTAACAGTTTCTTCAGCCTCCACAGCTGAAGCCCTAATAACTTCAACAGCGCCATCTATCGGGTTACCAGAAAAAGAATTTGCCAACATTTCGAACGTTATTGTAGATACCTGCCATAAATTAACTTTATCACCATGTTTAACGTGATTGTGAACTCATTTCCGCATGTGTTAGTGTACTTAATGTTCGAACTTATCAGGGAATCTTACTAATCTGGTCCAATTTGTACTTGTTAATTCATGCAAGAAATTTTTTTTAATGAAGGTCTTTTTTCTAAACAGTGAAGTATATACTCAATTTTAGTCCTTCACTACAGTTTAAAAAAAAAAAAGTTGCAATATTCTTCATTGAAAATTATACTGGTGTATAGGAAACAATGTTTCAAATCTTTATAATAATTCCAACTTTCATATTTATTTGGCTCAAAGATGAGACTAAAAAAGAGACATTATTCAATATCTTTATATATAAAGAAATTTTTCCATGCAAATGACTTGACAATTTTTATTGTCAATCTTTGAAAGTTGACTGTAGCATTTTAAAAAGCATAAGTATTTTAATGTAAGCAGATCGTAGTTTTGTTTAAAAATATTTTAAATTGCCCGTAAAATTTTTTAGTTGCATCATTGTATTTAATTTTTCATAAGGATGTTCTATAACGTTATTTTATTACTTCATTCTTATTTTATTTAAGATGCCTTGAAATAGGCTTCTAAATTGTTTCCCAAATATTTTATTGATGTCTTACTTTCAATAAAGTTAAAAATTAAGGCTCCAAGAAAGAGTATTTTTGTAAATGACAATAAAGCAATTTTTATTTATATTATTTTTGCTATGAAAGTTATTTTTTTTCCCTTTAAAGTATTTTTTTAAGCACAAGTTTTTTGTTGCAAATTAATCTAAAGCAATAATTTGAAGTTTCAAGCTAATTTTAGTTTCTCCGAAAATATGCAGAGTTTTGTCAACCATTAAAACTAATAAATCTAAATAATTACTAAATTTTGATAAATATATCCTGATGCTATGATAAAATGTTAGTGCTCATATCTTAGCTGAAATCTCAATGTTCAATTTCTATCTTGGTCTATTGAATAGTTTTAAAACTACTAAATTTTACCAAATCTGTTATAAATATGCATATGGAATTAAGAATGCTGCTATGATTGTTTACTATTGCATCATTTGTAAATATATTTACTGTCAAAAACTTGAATATATTGTGTGTGGAAAATGTGTGGTCTAATTATTCATGTAATTGGTGTGTTCGGAATCAGTGTAATATTGCATCTAGAATATTTTTATGGAATGTAGTTGAATTTTATCTAGTCTGTGAACTAGTCTGAGAATTTTAAAAGCTGTTTAGAGAAATTCCATCAATTCTGGTGCCTTTTTAAATGTGGAAATGAGAGCTTCTGTTATTTTATAAATTACTATTATATTTTTAAGTGTATACATTTTTAAATTTTTTGCAGATTATCCAGACATTTTTGCAAATTAAATTTTTTATGCTCAAAATTCTGATAATTAAATATAAAATCTTTCAAAACAATTCTGTGAAATATTTGTAATTTGTGAATAAATCAAATGACTGTTCTTTTCATTTGGGAACTTAAGCCAAGTAAATTTTAAAATTTCGTATCTTGGATGACTTTTAAGCTAACTTTTTCTAAGCATTTAACTTTTATCATAATATTATACTAACATTTATATATTTTTTTAAAAATTTTGTCCGGTTGACAAACTAAATTTTTTCAAGATACGATTATTTTCTTAACTGGAAACTATTCTTTTTTTTAAAGGTTCCTTAAGACAAATATAGTACCCCTACACCATTATCGAATTCTAAGTTAATTTAGCCATCTTTTATTTAAACGATAAAATAGAGTAGAACTAAAAAACAATTTTACTCTTCTAATCTGCATTTCTAATTATTACACAGGCTTTATGCTTTGACCAAATGATAAGAAATTTCAGTGATATTGGAAGGGATTAGATAACAGAATGTTTTTGTAGGTGTTTTTAATTTTTTCGAATTGAGCTCTTTTTAATTATTTGCTTCTGTAGGATTTTTGATATAATTTTTGTTACTATCTGTTAAAATAGACTATAGTACCTATTTGATAAACTAGATTAAATTTAAATCATTGAATTCGATTTAAATTGAATATTTACGAATTTAATTCTGATTTACGAATTCAATTCTGATTTACGAATTCAATTCTGATTTACGAATTCAATTCTGATTTCCGAATTCAATTCTAATTTACGAATTCAATTCTAATTTCCGAATTCAACAATTAAAGTAAAGCTTAGATGTAAATTTCATTTTTTTTCTTTTTTAATATATCAATTTCTTAAGCAAACAATTGTAACTTAAATTTGGTTATGATGATTTGGTTACCAGATTTTTCTGTGTACAAAATTTGCAGAATAGATTAAATTTTCAGGGTATTGCCCATTATTAACAAAAATAAGTGAACCAATTACATTCTATAGTATTTACAATAAATTTGAACAGCCGCTAGATGGCGTTTGAAATGAATCTAAAACTAAGGATGTTATACTAATGACACTAGTCTCGTCACCAATATTTCTCGTTTGGTCAAAGAGTTGGATTTTCAATTTATTTAAACTTTTATCTTATTTTCTACGTCAAAGTAATTTCTTATTCGTTACTTTAATGATGTAGTAGTTTAAATTTTTACTGGACTTAATATCTCCATAACCGAGCTTCTCTGTTTGCTCATTAAAAAATTTTAATGTCATAGTTTTCTAACTGTTACCATACCATTAAAGACGGCATATCTCTAACACAAATGAAGAGCAATAGTTTATGGAAGTTTCACATTTTATAATGGATTGTTTGCTTTTATATTATCCTTCATCACTGTATTAAACAAATATTTGTAAAAAAAGAATTTAAAAAAAAGAGAAAAAAAACAATGTTGCATACCTAATGTGTTTGATACATGAAGATTCACATGAGCATCGTAGATGTTTAAATGTGGCTGGTCATTAGTTTCATTTGTGACGTCATGTGTATCTAGTCAACACTTATAGTAGCCATTGCACATAGATGAATATCTAAAGAAATTATATCTATATGAATAAATATCTGAAATTGAATTGTTTCTTTATTTGACTCTATTTTAAACACTTTTTTGTTCACATTTTTTAAATTTAGTCTCTGCCATCATCAACTCATATCATATAACTCGTCCTATATGAGATATATTTGTAACCAAGGGAGATTCTTCAGTCTTGGTTATGAAGATATTAATCCTCTAATATTTTTCCAATTATTGAAAGCGTCTTGTATACTGAAATTCTTCAAAATTAGGTACCTATAAGTGACGTCACGCTGGGGTGTGGAACTGCTGAATCGCGGCTTTTGTTTTGCCATTGTTATTGTGTGTACTTTGGACAGTGGGATAAAGTTCCTAGTGTCATAAGATACTGTGGTAACAAGGATTCTATTATCAGATGGATACATCAGGGTTAAGACTCGTTATAATCGAAAGATCAGGGTTATAATCGAAAACTTGAGTTCTCTTTATATTTATTTCGTACTTTTATGCAGATTGAATAACAATTGCAATATTCATGTCTTGTAATTTATATTTGAAACAATTTACTAGCCTCTTCCTGATATCAGTTGGGCTAATTTTTTAAAAATTGTTTTAATAACTTAACTTATTCATAAGGAAGGTGAAAAGAAAACACTTGTAGTTAGAAATCAAATCAATTTTTGAGTGAATATGACTTTCAGAGCTAGAATGTTGACTTATTAACAGGGTTGGCAAATTTTTTTTTTACATATACCAGTGAAGGCTCTGATAAAATATATCAATAATGTTTAAAATAAGATGTATTAAAAACAACATAACTAAAGTATTTAATATTTCTTGTTAAAATTATTATAATTCAAACTAATCGGCGTTTTTTCTCAAATGCAATACTTAGTTAATACAGACCAAATTTGTCAATTAGATATGAAATCAATTTAGATCAAGAAATATCAACAGCTTTTCAACTACCACTATCAAAATTCCTTAGCAAAAATCATAAAGCTTGGCAGTTGTGCTGCTCATATCACAAGTAGCCGACTTTCATAAAACTTTTATTTCCAAGTTTAAAATAAAATTAAGTGAATCTATTCAAAACTTGAAATTGAGGCCAAATCTAGAAAAGCGGGGTCCCCCACGGTTGTCACTTTAAATCAAATTATGAAGAGTTTAAATTATTTATAACATAAATAAATCACGATATCTAAGTAAATTTAATGTTATATTTATTTAAATAATTGTTAACTCTGAATTCTTATAGACAAGTCTTACGGAAAAAGACAAATAGAATATATTTGTAACAGTTAGAGGCCTTATGATCAATCAGACCCTGCTTAAAATATCGTTTGCTTAAATTAGCCTATTTAAGATCAACCTCTTGTTAATGAAAATCCGATTCTTCGTTAAGCTAAAAATCTTGTTTAGTGGTCTGGAAAATTTTTACTAAGTGATAGTAAAATTATATTTTAAGCGGGAAGTGCTATCCAAGAATTTAATTAAAGCCAACGCATAAAATCTTATTAATAAATCACATATACAATATATGAATATTTAAATTGTTAATTTATGATGATAAGTAACATTTATAAACTTCAATTACTAAGTTTTTCACATTGAAGCATGAATCTTGCTCCTCCAAATAAATGTTTTCTTTACTCTACTCTTACAGTATGGTAAAAGTGTCACTTTTCTTTAAATTAAAAGTAAAACCAAAGCTTCATAGGATCTAGTTCAAAACAAAAGAATAGTTTTTAAGTTTACGTATAGATGGCAGCATTAAATTTTATGGCAACAACCTAGCATGAGGAGAACAATATTAAACTTATAATTCAAAGCACAATATAGTCAATATTTTATTATCTCTTACAGTTATAAACAGGAAGCAATAGATCCTAACACCATAAAAATGATTTTATTCTTTATTATCAATATAGATTTCCATCATGGTGATTTTAGCTTTAAAATTATCTAATTAACATCACTTTTTTATTTTTTGACAATTTATTATTTCACTTATTTAATATTTTTTTCTGTTTCAACTATGGTTTCTATCGCCCATTTATTATTTAACTATTTTAATAAAAAAATTTGACTGTAAAAAATACATAAAATAGAATTATACACACAATTTATATGCAATATTAATAAATTTGTGGAATATGCAATTATTGTATTATTTCTGAACAATATAAATAATACGCATCATAAATAATAATATGCATTTATTTATATGCAATATAAATTAATAATAAGGAAAAACTATCAGAATTTAGTTAAGTCATATTTACAGCTGACGAAAAAAAAATTAGTCTTCTTAGGTTTCAAATATTTAATTTGTAGATATAGATGAATCTCGATACTAATTTTTTTTAAATAACCAGTGGAAGATATTTAAGCATCGCAACATTAATAATCAAGTTTAAATTTATTCATAATATTATTAAAACAAAATTTAATGAAAGAACAATAAGTTATGACAGTAAGTATTAAGTTATGACATATTATGGCAGTAAGTGTCACTCGAGGACAAAAATACTCGTGAAGAGCAAGTTAGTTTTTGTTCTAGTATTTTCAAGTTAGTTATATTTCTTCATTGAGTCTGTTCAGGCACAGGTAAAAAAACATGTTCACATTTAAAACATAAATTGTTATTGTTTTAATTATTTAGATATAATGCATTATCTTAACTATTTCTTTAATTTTAATATTTGTCTATATTTAACCTTCCTAAGGTACATTGAGAAACAATAATTATGCTTTTAATAACATTAAGACAGCAATTAAGTTATCGTAAGTTTCTGGGGCAATAAATTTTTAAATTCATCCTAAAACTTCATTAAAAAAATATTATGAAATCTTAACCTTATGACTGAATTTCAAACTCTTATTATTTTTGTAAAAGCTAAAAATAACTAGCTGAATTAGGTGATAATTCTTAATTTGATGAGGTCTTACATCAGTTAACAGATGGCAGCACTAAAACTAATGTAGTCTTGGTTATATTTCCAAATCAACATTTCGACTAGTAGATGGCAGCACTACAACACATGCGGATAATAAATCCTCTATAATAAGTAATTTTTTTGTTGACATTTATTAAGTTTATAAGTTCTATTTATTTGAACAAGTACTTACTTGAAATTATTCTTTGATCTGTTGATAAATGGAAAATATTTGAAGTTTTTAACATGATATTTTACATTCATTAACAGATGGCAGCACTAAAACTAACTTTGTCTCGGTTATATTTCCAAGTCAACTTTCAGATAAGTAGATGGCAGCACTATAACATATGAAGAAAATGAAACTTCTACCCTATGTATTATTTATTATTGGCATTAATTAAGTTTATGAGTACTATGTACAATTTATTAAAACTAGTATTCACCTGAAGTTATTCCTTGATCTGTTGATAAATGGAAAATATTTACAGTTTTTAATAAATAGTTAAATGATAGGTAGATAGAGTAAACGGATATTATCAAGTTTGCAATAAAAACTAATACGATATTATCAAGTTAAGCCAATTTTAAGTTATTCAGACAGCAATCCCGAGTAATATTATTATATACTATATTTTTTTCCTTTTGTTTCATCACAGCCTGGCAGTGACTTATGTCATAAGTTATGTCAATATAAATGTGCGCAATGATGACTTTGACGCCAGAAAACGACTTGCTAAAAAACTTCAATTTTTATCCGAATCGACTAAAAATTTAGTTAACCTTTGCTGTAGTTTTCGCTTCGGAAAACAGGGACTAAGAAGAACTAAAATGAAATGGTGGCTTATTAAATAAAAGTTCGAAAAGTCAGGATTTGTTATTTAATTAATGAAAAATATATAAACGAAATGGAAGTTTTTTTAAAAAAAAAAATCCAACACAAGATGGAAAATACAGGGTGTCTCATAAATACTGCCTGAAATCTCTTGATCTAATGTTTATAGAAACAGGGTTCCAGTTCCAACTGAAGAAATTTTTCAAATTAAGTTAGCTTTCTTTGTATGATAGTTTTGGTCACGTGACGTGTTTAAACTTGTAATTAATTAACTTAATTTTTAAAGAAGTAAACTTTTTATACAATGTTTTAATATGTAAACCTTGAACTAGAAAAATTTTTTCTCTGTACTCTTAAACGAGACTGTAAATTTTTTTAGAAAAAAAGCCTTGTAAGAATCATTTTAAAAAAGCAACTTAAAAATTATAAATTAAGCCACTTTTGCGCAAAGAAATAAAAGAGAGAAGAAGTCTTTATAAGGGATCGTATCCATATTGCATATCGTCGTAGAAACCGCGATGAAAACTTTTCTTACTTACATAGGGGTGGTTACCAACTTATTTTGAATAAATATGTAGAAATTAAGAACATTTTAATACGTTAAACGGAATTTTTTAATTTTATCTCTCTCTTTAATTTTATCTTATCTCTAACTAAATTTATGAAAAATATAAAAAGAAAATTGAATTATCTAACTGTGAAAGATTTTTAAATGCAAGCGACTTTAAAATAGATTTTTTTTTTTATAGTTTATTCTCTTTTTGTTGAAATTATCTACAGGAATTAACCTTTAAAAATGAACACCTGAAATAGATTGATCAAAATAAAGTTGTTAAAATTAATATTTATTTATTTTTTTTCTCATATATTTGAGAGAAATAACAATTTCGCATCACAGTTTATTCTTTTTCGTTAAAATATTTGAATAAAATTTTCTCTCAATAATACGAAACAAAGTTATGAAAATTGCTCCACTAAAACTAAAATTTATGTTAAAAATAAAATGCGTTGGAGATCTCAGAAAACAGGAAAATAAAAACACTAAAATCTTAATTAAGTGAAAATAATATTTTATAATTTTTTAAAAGTTTATTTTAGAGATAGTTGGCAATTACACGCTTACAATTTACTTTAGAATACTCAGAATACTTTAGAATACTCTACCTCGATTTAAAATTTAAGTTTAAAAAAAAAAAACTTTGCAACATACTTAATTTTATATTCCAAATTTTAAAAGAAAGGAATTTAAATAATAAATAAAGGTAAATTATATTTCATCATTTTGACGAAGTTTCTTTTCTTCTTCTGTAAATTTAATTTCTACGTAATAATACTTGATGAAAAAAGTTTGAAAAATTTACTATACTTGCTATTGCCTCGGCTTTGCTTGCACGGAACTACTTCAATTTCAATACTTCATGAAAAAAGTTTGAAACATTTACTATACTTGCTATTGCCGCTACTTCGTCTGCGCGGAACTACTTTGATTTCAATACTTTATGAAATTTTTCTTAAAATTTTACTATATTTGCTACTGCTGCGGCTTTGCCTGCACGGAGCGACTTTGATTTCAATATTAACTATTTTTAAGAAATGTCCGCTTATGTTTCAAAATTCCTTATTTTTGAATTTTAGTAATGATTTAAAATATGTCAGTCTTCTATTGAATCACACAAAACACTATGAGCTCTGGACATTTCAGCATAGTAAGCAATAGAAATATAAAAATTATTTCAATCTCAGCCTATCAGAGTTAACTCATCCCGATTCTCCATTACGTGCTGTACTACTTCCTCACGCACCTCTCGAGCCATAACTTTAATATAGTATTATTTACTCGGAAAAGGGAAGCTCGGTCTCCAATAATTATTATACACAGTATACGGAACCATTAGCGCCGTTCATATGTTTAAATTACATCAACCTCTTTAGAAAGCATTAAAAATAAATCTAAATAATCACATCGTAAATATGTTTTTATTTCTATAAAAACACAAAATTATTTTAAATATATTCTTAACTTATTCAAAACTGCATGAACTATCACTTAAGACTACAGAACAAAATGAATCTAAATAAATACTTAATATGTAATCATTTAACACTACTTAAATTATAAATGAATTATTATATTATTAACGAAGAATTACTAACAAAACGCATTATTATATAGTATGACTATAGTGTTGCTACTTTATAGAGAGAAATATCAGCGTTTTTGGTGTTACACAAGAGAAAAATATATAGATTATTTCCTTTTAAAAATGTTACTTGACAACCTAAGATCTTCTCTTGTTGGAGAATATCACATGTATCCCATTTTAATTCGCACACGTGATAAAAAATTTTTTACGACCGTGATTGAAATGACGGTATCAGTTGAAGTCATAAAACGAAGGCTTTATATTATTTGACGATACGATTTCTAATTATCCATCTTTTTTGTTAATTTGTATAATATTTAATAAGTGCGATATTTTTCGTTTTGTAAATAATAATGTATCGTCAATAAATGTTTTAATATATTTTCGACATAAATGTTCGTCAATAAATGCTTTAATATATTTTCGACATAGTTCAGGCTCTATTTTTTGTCTAATCTAATTAATCGTCTAAGAGCAGCTATAACTCAGGGGATAGAGCGGTCGCCCTCCAATGAGGTGAACCGGGTTCGAATCCCGGCAACGGCTGAGCGATACGAATCCGCATCCGGCTGACACCGACCACAGTGCTGACGTGAAATATCCGTGGGAGATTTTCGTGGTCTTCCTCTCCATGTAACGTAAATGCGGGTTAGTTCCTTCAAGAAGTCCTCCACGAAGGCAAATTTCTCCCAATCCTTGTTCTGAGAGTTCCCTTGTCTTCTGGATTGGGTTCAAAATTACAAGGCTACGGAGTTAAACATTAGAAGTCATAAACCCAAAAATTGGATCGGCTTTTCAATGACGGTTATAAAATAAAGTAATTGTCTACAAGACAAGTAAGAAGCATTCAGCTCTTCATAAGAAATCAGAATCTGTTTTTACCTGAAATTATGGATATACAAAAGGAGGATAGAGTATATAGTGTGCTGCGTAAACTAAAGCAAAAAGCAACGTGAATAAAGTGCAAATAACGTACGGAAACGGACATACTATAGTTTCGGTTCTATAAACATGTACCTGCCACAATGTCTGACTACCAAATGACAAGAAAATAGTTATCAGGTGTGTAGACATTGAAGAAGGTTCTTGTTTATAGAACCGGAACAATAGTGTGTCTATTTCTGTACTTTATCCGCTTTGTTTTTTGCTTTTCTATAGATATAGTTTACTGTATTGTCTTTAAAGGTACTTAGTGCTTAAAATTTATTAACATTATTTTGATCATACATACCACGTTTCAATCCAATGAAGCTTTATTTATATATTACCCTATATTTCAATCATGACTGTTACAGTTAATTTTTACCCTAAATGTTTAAATGATTATAAAATAAATGTCTTATTGTTATAAAACTCTCTATGAGAAAAAATAGGATAGCCGAGATTTGTAAAGCTGTTTTCAGGGTGTTTAAAGGAAAAGAGTTTGACAGATATGACAACTGAATCGTTATCACATAAAATCTCCGTAAAAAGGTTTAGAACCCAGCGATTTATTTCAGAGATTAGATTTCATATTATAAAAAAAGAACTTAGTAGATATGACAAAAGTAAAAAAAAAAGGAAAAAAAAATACGTGTCATATCTGGAATGCAGTATAGTTATCTAATATACTAATAGTTCATTTTATTCCTACATTGTTTATAGGATAAGATGTTATAAGGTACGACAAAGACGAAAAAATATGATGAAAAATCTTTGTTTGAAAATATGTATGGAATACAGTGCAGCGATATATTAAAATGGTTGATTTTTACCAAAACGTTTATAGGATAAGTTAGTGATTACTGATTAGGTAGGTCGAAAGCGAAGAAATGCATATCAAATAAAATTTGCACATTGGAAAATCTGTAAATGGCTTCGGGAACTGCATTAGATAAAATTTTTATAAGAAAATTTTTTGGAATCTTTCGACATAATTCCCAGGCTAATTATGAAGCTTGTTATGTTTAGATGATTCGTTGTTAGCAAATATGACAAATAACGAGACTCCATATGATGATATTAAAATTTCATATAAAATTCTACGTCTAAGATGTTTATATAGGACTAAATACTAATAGATGCGACAAGGTGATTTGTGTCATGTAAAATCTACACATGAGAATGGGGCAGGATAGTCTGGTTTGTAGGGTGTTGGGACCATGTTCAGGAGGCCGTGAGTTCAATCCCTGCCGGCCGAAGATTACCCGTGCAGTAAATGATGACTGGTGCACGTTGAATCTTTCAAATCACAAAGTCCACCACGTTCCCATAATAAATATCTCTGGGGGTACTGAATTGGAGATGGATCGTTCTCTATTTCAGGTTGAAATTACGTTCTGCAGATGAATAAATGGATGTATGAATGGACCACCCTATAAACGGGCTGTGACGTGCGTGTGGTTTAAGTCATATTCTTGTTCATATTGGGCGTCACTGAGAAACAAAAAATAACCCACCCTTTGCCTAAAATTCGCTTGGTTTCACCAAGAAGGCCTGCTGGTGTTTGGCAAGTGGCATTAGAAACAGCAAAAACAATGCATGAAATTAGTTTGGAATCCAGCGAATCCTTTAATGACTGATTTTTGAGACCGTGTTCATTGCATTAAAAGTTTATTTGTTAAAAAATTTGGAGTTAGTTCTCTATTTCACGCCAAATGGCGATAAAAGCTTAAAAATAAAAATGACAAAAAAGAAGGAAAGAAAATAAACTTTTATTCAAGTGCAAATGAAATAAAGGAAGCCAGAACATTGGATTCCTTACGAATTGCTCATTCTTTCAAATTGAGATTAATTAAATTATTTCTTATCAGACCGTATCAAAAACGTTACTGGAAAAAAAGAAGAAAAAAGAATTAGCACTCGTTTGAAATCTCTCTTTATTTTCCACGTAAATTTGTAAGAGTTCGAGAAAAATAAAACGCGGAATTTTTTTCATTCAGTTTATAGCTATCCTACATAATTGTTTATTTTTTATGAGTCTTCCATTCCAAAGCTTACGAGCTTGTAATTATTTTCTTTCTTTTTTTTGGACGACTTTTCCACTTTGTGTTTGCCCACCTGTTCGCTTTTTTTTATTGGATTGAAATTCATTTTTTTCCTCACTTGTTTTCAATTAGAAATTTAAAAAGGATAAAAATAACGAATTTACGCTTTGCAACGAAATGAAGCATTTACCATTTGTTGTAGAAAATCAGCTACCGTAATAAGCTTTCCACTAACCGTAATAAGTTTCCTATATGTACAATTAGTTTCCAATTGCATGCATCTAAAATTAGGTTTCAATTCAGAAACCTGTTTAAAAATGGGGATTTCCGATGTATTTTCTCTCCAATAATTGACTTAGGTACCTCTTCTAAATATTATGGTCGAGGTATCAGAATTAAAAGTTTTTATAAAAAGTCACATATTTGCAAAATAGGCTTAGAGTATTTTATGTAAATATAAACCGCTGCAGTAAAATAATGTATTATCTCGTAATCTCAGTATATTGTTTGGCAATCAAAAGAAGATCACTCTTTCAGGTTTATTTTAGGGGAGGGGGGGTCGGGGAGGGGCTTGTCTTAAGATGGCCAGACTATACTAATATATTTCTCTGACAATTAGAATAAATTATGGAAAAATAATTTCAAGTGATAAATCCAAAATTACCTATATCTAATAACTGTTTAGACCTACAATGTAAAATAATACGCATTATCATTAGTTTCCATTTTTCAACTATCACAATTTTTTTGCGTAAAAAAATCGCTCGTAAAAATAGAATGCTTAGATAGTTGACAAGGTTTAGGGAATAAACTAAGCAAGGAAACTGTGTGTCTCAGTTTAAACTATGTAAAATATATGTGAACCAGTAAACTATGTATCTAATCTACTATATCTAGTAGTTTATTTTGTTATGAAGTTTTAAACAATTTTTTTAAAATTAAATATGGGAAAGCATTAATTGATTTTTTTTCTTAGAGCAAACCTAAAATAAATAGAATTTACAATAAGAAATCAATTTATTTATATAATTTCAAAGTAATTGGTATTTTTCGCAGTGGTTTACTTTAAAACTGTTATGAAGCCACAAATAATTTTAAAGGCTTATTTTATGAATTATTTAAAATTTAATTCATTTATTGGTACGCATATTGTTGCAGGCTTGTGTGATACAGTCTTGTGCTGTTTGCAGGCAATTACATAAGTACGAGCTATAAGCTTTTGTCCAGTCGAAAGACAAATAGGAAAATTTTAAAGCAGGCCAACACGAAGATGAAATAAAAGATGATAAAAATATCCTCAACTTTTGTAAGCTATAGGTTATAAGTTTGATAAAAAAAAATTTTAAATTGCAAGTTTCATTAACATTTAATTTATTAAAAACCTTCAGGGAATGAGAAATTAATTTTAAATAATTTCCTACTCCAAAAAAAGTTTTAAGAAAATATGTAGCAAAAATAGAGAGATGGAAAAAAATCACCTCAGTCATCCACATTTACACTTAAGTCATAGGAATAGTTTATGACTATCATACAGTTTCTAAGCAAGGTAAACACGACGATTATTGTGAAAAAGATGTTTTTTGAAGGAATGCTTTAGGATAGTATTACCCATATCTCAGTCCATGGAACAAGCTTCAACAATTTGTTTTATTTTAAGTTTTGATATAGATTCCATGTTGTCAAATGCTTTTAAAAGAAAATGTACAAAAATAAGTTCCTTTTCCCTCATATGAAAATATTTCGTTCCGCAGTTGTTATCTATTTTTAGTGACTTCACTTCACGTCCTTATATTCTGGTTTGAGGTAATGAGGCTCATATGCTAGCTCATTTTTTTTAATGCCACTACGTTTAGTGTCTTTGCTTCATCTATTTGAAGAAGAAAAAATTGCATTTTTTTTAAAAGTTGCTTTCTTTTAATGCCAAAGTATAAGAAAACTTTGCATTTATTTTATTTATTTCCCCCCACTTTTTTTGAGGGGTGGAATATGTTTAAACTTGCTTTTAAGTATGGTAACATCTTATAAATTATTTCTAACTATTTATCATTGAAAAAGCGTTTATTATGTATGCCATGTTCTTTTAAATAACAATTTAAAGGGAGACAATGAACCTTAAAAGCAGACGATTTTGTGATAGCGTTTGAAAAAAAAAATTTTAAATTTTTAAATTTAATCCTTTACGGCTGTATAAAATATAAATATTGTTGTCTTTCTGGTCGTCGTTAATATTTAAATATGCCCTGCCTTGTCTTTTATATATGCCTTATATTTGTATATGCCAAATTTAAAAAAAAATTAAAAAATAACTATTTAAAATAAGACAGTAAACCTTAAAAGCAGACAATTTTGTGATAGTATTCGAAAACATTTTAGAATTTTTAAATTTAATCCTTTCCAGCTGTGTTCAATTCAAACATAGTTGTCATTCAGGTAGTTGTTAATATTTGTATATGCCTTGCCTTTAATATATGCCTTATAGTTATAAGAGCCTTGTTCTTTTATTAAATAACAATTTAAAATGAGACAAAGAACCTTAAGAACAGACAATTATGTGAAAAAATTTAAAACATTTTCAAATTTATATAAAATTTAAACATAGCTGTCATTCGGGTCGGAGTTAACGTATTAGTCGAGCGTATTATATGGGATAATGAAGGGGAAAAAATAGATCTTTAAAAAAAATGCCTTTATGCTTAAACACAATTTATAAAATGTAATTTTAAGTTTTGCGAATCTCCACAAAGTATCAACCTAAAAGAATAATTAGTGTGAGTATTATTTATTGCTGCACTTCTAGATAAAAAAATATCCCATGCAGGATTCTTAGCAATTCCAAATACGGAGTTGTAATTTGGAGCACTGAAAATTCCATTTTTATTAGTGGAACTGATTGTGAGTATTTTTTGAAATTATTCGAATCTGCTCAAAAGTTATTGAAATTTTAAGTTCTTTTCTAGTGAGTCTTTAACCACTTTTTTTCTGCCTTAAATAATGTCTATTTAGCCATCGTCGTAAAAAGAAAATTATTTTTCTTGCTCGAGATCTTTATTTTATAAGCTCTAGCTAGAGTCATAATAAAACAAAATTGAGAGTGTTTAGTTTTTGCAAGATATAAATCCTTATAGTGACAATTCTCTATAGGGCCGATATTGGTTGTAAAGTGAGTGTAAAATATGGGGTGAATCGGACAATTCTATATAGGGCCGACATCGAAAAATAACGGCCCTTTGAATGCTTATTGAGCTAAGATTCGTGAATGTTGGTCCAACGAGGGCCCAAGTTATTTTTCTGTTAGGGTACAGACCTTTGGCCAAGGTACAGATAATTATTTTTCAAATCAAGGTAACAATTCATTTAGTGACGATTAACACATATTAACAAAATGTTCTGACACGAAATTGTAATATTTAAATTTTTACTTACAGAACGTTATTTGTTTTTTCGGGAAATATAGATTTTTTAAGACGCGGGGGGGGGGTAGCAACGGAGAGAGAGGAGGAATCACGGGAGTAGGCGAGTGGAGCTTTTTAGTTTTTTTTAAAAAAAAAGTATACACAAAGCTATTATTTTAATTTGGATTAATCAAATAACTCGACAACAAACGGAACAGCTTAGATATTTAAAATAGTTTAATTCTCACACTTTTGCTGGAAATGTATAAATTAAAACTGAGATTCAGGCCACCCTACCACGCAATCCATAAATTTTGGCACATTTTAAAGACTCATCATTTTCTTTTTCAAGAGGTTTTATGTTAAAAACACAATAAGAAGTCACAATAAAATTTGCAAATCAGGTTACCATCCGACTACTATGCACGCGATGTCTTTGTACCCATAATGCACTTCGAAAATCCGTCTGTCTAAGAAAGTATTTCAAGAACAAAAAAATTTGTAGAATAATAGTTTTTTTTTGCGACATCTGGATACACAACCTGGAAAAAAAAGAGCCAAAGTAAATAAAAGAATTTAAAAAAAACGCAACTCTTCAGCTTATTTTCCATATTGTTTTGTGATTTTGGCCTTCTAAAAACAGTAAGGTTAGTGGGCCAGAGCTTTATGCCAATATCAATACTCTTAAGATTACAAAAGTTTTGTTTATCCATGTTCAAACTTAAAGGAAGTAATGAAGCTATTACAATTTAGAATTTTTTAACATTCATTTTCTTCTTTCACCAAAGACTATGAAAATTAGTTTGATTTTTTTATTTTTAAAAAATAAATAAATCATGAGCTATAGTCGATTATTGAAAAAAACTGATGCAATCGACTGGTTGAGATGTTCTTGCAATTCTTTAAAACAGCTACTTTTTTAAAATTTTATAATTCAGAAACTCTTAGACCGATTTCATTCAAATTTCGCATATTTCTATTTAAAGTGAACAGTTTTTAAAATGATCTCAAAATTTAAATACCTCACAATTCAAAATTTTTCTGACTATTATTAAATAAAATAATTAATAATTATAAAAAAAATTTTTTTTGAGTGGAATCTTTGGATGAAAGAATTTTGAAATTGTGACCGAAAATATTACGATTCGTTTAAAAAGTTCTAGAGTTATGGTGAAATATGCGAAAAGTAAAATTGTTTAAAAGGATTCAAACTCTCGACCGTTCTCCTGACCTAACAATTGGGATCAAATTTTCCAGAATCCCTCCCCCTAATATTGAGGAAGTTAAGAATCCATATTTGGTAAAAAATAGGTCTGTTTATTCAGAGAATGTCTGATTTGGTTACTTAAAATATCGTCTGCGTTAATTTATTATCTTATTTGAGTTCCCCCCTAGAACCATTGAGTCTTAGTATGGAAAAATCCGATTATTAGAACAAAAGTTATTCAGGGTGTTCAGTTTTTTAGTGCATTGTGCATGTTCAGAAAATAAATGTAATTTTAGAAAATTTATTCAGGACTAGAATATTTACCTTCTTTCATGCCGCTATACAACCCACAGTGGGCCTTGGCTTCCTGATGAATGTTATTCTAATCATTCTTTTCTTGAATTTTCAGTATGCAATTTTCATTATGGTTAGATCTTTTGTTACATTATTTAACAATGTCTGTTCTGGGTCTTCTTCCTCTGGGTTTTTAGTTCATTGATTTCCAATTTAAGACTTTTCTCCGTCCCTTATTTTTACTAATTCGTTTAGTATTTCATGACAAGGGTTTCGATTTTATGAATAAGGTTTTTTTTCTTTCCGTTTGATTGTAAGTTCACGACTGTTTCTAATACTAGAATTTTGTAACAGTCTCGTACGTTGCAAAAAATTCAGACAAAAGTTGCCGTTGTGTCAGTTATACACTGAATAAGGCTTGTTGAGCTAATTTCTGCTTTGGAAAATAAAAGTAAAATAATGACAGAGGATTTTCCCTTTTATCGAATTTGAGTATAAATATAAAATGAGCATTGTTCAAATTAAAATATATTGATTCGATGCCTCATCAAATCGAAGTCCTAATCCAGGCAACAGTATAAAATACTAAAATGATCATATTTAATCAAAGAAATGTGAAGAAAAAAGAGAGATTAAATATAATGAATTCTTCTCCTTGCTTTAAACTCTTAAATTATTGGGAAAAAACTTAATTACTATAGTTATTGGCTATTCTGCAGCATTTTTTGTTTTTAAATTTTAGGATGCACTGATCGTGGTAATTTAATGTGCTTAGGTTGTAGAATTTGAGTACGAAAGAAAAATGGACCTTCCTTAATTACTTTTGACTTAATGATCGGATCTTCCCTTTCTGGGACTCAATCTTAATGCGTTGATGGGATGATCTCTAATATGCAAATTAATTACTGCAGGCGATATTTTAAGTTTCAAAATCAGAAACAAAAACGTGTTGTAAACTTACCTCTCTTTTTCTTTTCACTGATTCGGATTTCTGAACCCACAAATATAGGGGGTAGCCGCAATGTGGTAAATATGATCCCAATAGTTTGGCCAAGAGAATGGAGAGAACGAGTTTAGAATGAAGAGAAAGAGTTTAGGCATATTAATGTTAATTTTACTTCTTACGTATTTCGCCCTAACTCGAAAATGTTTTAAGCGAATTGAAAAATTTGTGCACTTATTGTAAAATTCGTTTATCCAAAGATATATCCATACAAAAAACAACTTTTAGTTAATATTTATTATAATTATATTTATTTAATAATATTCGAAAAAAATTTGAATTGCAAAGTATAAATTTTAAAGAATATAATTTTACTTGGCAAATTTGAGAGAAATCAGCCCGACAATTCCAGATAAATTATATTTTGAAAAGTCGCATTTTTAAAATTCTATAATCCATTGAGGGTGGGCCGGGATAGTCTGGTTAGTAGGGCACTGGATCCATGTCCAATAATTCGTGGGTTCGATCCCCCGCCTTCCGAAGTGTAGTAAATGGTGACTGAAGCACGTTAAATCTGTCGAGTCGAAAATGTCCTCCATGTCCCCCATAACAAATCAATACCTCTTGGGGGTACTGATCCAGGAGTTTCCTTGTCTTTTGGATTGGGTTCAAAAAGACAAGGCTACGGAGTTGAACATTAGTAGTCGTAAACCTGAAATTGGGTCGGCTGTTCAACGACGGATATAAAATCCATTCAGGGTGGTCTGTTTTTTTTCCTCTTCCCCCGAATGGTTGTATGTTGTACCTACAATCATTCCGTTGTGTAGTCTTCAGCGTCATCAAGATCAATTCCGAGAGGTTTTTTGGATTTTCCTCCCTACACTGAGAAAAAAAGAATTTAAATTTCAACTTGTATTGAAGTCTCAAAAATCGTAAAAAAAGTAATAAAAATAATCCATATTATAACTATTTTTGTTTGAACTACCATAACTCTTCCATAAATCCGTAAAGGAAAGAGTGCTTTACCTTGTCTCCGTAATCATGGGTGTTTACTTGTAAATTGCTCGGTTTCACCGAGCAGACTTGCCCGTGTGGCAAGTGACATCAGAAACAACAACAACAATAATGGAGAACTTATAGTGCCGGGGAATTTTTGACTCAATAACTTTTAACTATAACCATAAATATCGTTTTCAAATATTCTTTATATTTTATAAATTCTCAGTAATTAAGGCCACCATTAAAAATAATTTTTCATTATTATTTTCAGAACCATGAAGATATGGGCCTTAGAATTGACAGAATGAAGAAAAATAAAACTTATACGAAGGACATTATAAGGAAAGCCTTAAATTGCAAGGCTATGAACTTGAATGAAAAGAATCTTGCGGGTAAAAAAAAAAAATCAAAAAATAAATTTTACAATTAATGAATATTTAAAACACTAGCAACTTCACCTCCAGCTCGTTTTCGCTCGCTGAACCCCAGAACTACTTACGCTTCTCACTTCACACTTCTTCTTATACAAAAGTTCTTAGTATAACACATAAATCACTTCTTCTACCCCCGATCCACAGCCACTAAGGATTTTTGCATGTATTTCACAAACTACAATTTTTTTTATTTAATATTTCCTCTTAAAAATTGATTTTGCAGTTGGCACAAATTATTTAAAAGATAACATAATAATAAATAACTAATGAAAATATCGGTAATAATATGATATATATTTTATTTTATCGTTCATAATATAATTAAAAAAAAGGTAATGCGAAATATTTAACTTTATATAAAAAAAATAATCTTTTCATAAACCAGTTGGGTTTGCACCTCTTTCAGTATCGTTTGTCAACCTCTGGTAGCCAACCGCCATCCATTTAAGATTGCATTTGTCTTGCTTAGTTTTCCTATAATATGTAATTTAATAACTTCTAGACTTTATTATAACTCCTTTAGAAACTTTTTTTTTCATATATAGAGAGATTTAATAAAATGTTCTATAAAAATAGCCGTCAAATTGGATTTCATAAATAACCATTTTTAATATAAAAAAAAACAGCCAATTTGTTAAAATTTTTCCATGGACGAAAACTATTAAAAACAAAAAAATATTCTTAAATCTTGTGTTTTTTCATGAGATTTAACAGTAGGGTTCATTGACTTTACGGCAAAAATTCGAATTCCACCATTAGTGCTACATTTATGCTCAGCAAGTAATCATTAAACATCCAAATATTTAATAATAAAAAAGAGTGGTAAAAATTTGCAAACGCGTTTAATTATTTTTTGTAAATTTATGCTGTTTAATTCTCTTGAGGTTGTTTTTCTTTCTCTCCTTCGAAGAGATGACATTGAAGGAAACGAGGAAGTGGCCAATTACAGATGATACTACACTTTCCTCCTCTCTTTCAATTAATTGGATAACCTGCGGGGGTATCTATTCTAACTGAAGATGATCATTCTAAATGAAAGTTTTCAGGACTACACTTTAAATGAAGTGTTTGTTTCAAGTAATAATTATCTTACAACTACTATGAACTTTCAGGCTACCTTTATTTTTACGCAATTGAGTTTAGGAGAAATTGTAGACGACTGCATAAGCCTTATAACAAATTTTGTGTACTAAGATGTACTGGTTCTAATTCCTCTTATTCCAAGACGCTATATATTTTATCGAATTCTTAAAAAGTCATATTTTTAAAATTCGATTTCGCAGGAATTATTCGACTGATTTCGCTCAAATTCCTCATTTTGCCTCTTAAAATTTCATCCTTTAAAATTATGTAAACCATACAATTCAAAATTTTTCGAACTATTATTTAATAAAATAATAAAAATTTACTAAAAGTTGTGTTTTGCACGTAATTATCTTTGGATAAACAAATTGTATAATTGTTAGCTAGATTTTTCAATTCGACTAAAAAATTCTCGGCATGTTTTTTGATATACGCAAAACGTAGCATTAACATTAAAGGCTCCAAACCTTGGACTGCTGTCCTGGACCTTATTGGGACCCTATTTCCAGACGGTGGTGACCCAGGGCCGCCTCGAAAGAAGGAGGAGTTACAGTTCAACTGTAACTCCTCCTTTTTCCGAGGTGGCCCTGGGTGACCCCCTTTATTTTAAAAGCAGAAATCCAAATCCGCAGAAAAAAAATGTATGTTCATTTAGAGAAAGTACGTTTTTGAGTCTGAGTTTTGAGTAACATAAAATATCGTTTGCACCAATTAATTAGCCTATTTGAGGTCCCCCCCCCTCGAATCATTTAGATGGAGTCCTAGAGATCAGATCATTACATCAAAATTTATTTAGAGTAGTACGTTTTTTTTCCTCTTCGTTTCAAAAATATTTTCAAACGCGATTTCAAACTATACCCATTTTCTTAAACACGCAGTTTGAGCCATGTCCACGGTTTTCAAACGTGCCCATGTCGATTTTTTTAAACTCACGCATTTTAAGCTACGTATGTCTGAAATAAAAATTCGTCGATGTTGTGGTTGGCTTACGTCGCACTGGAGCAGCACAATGGGCCATTGGCGATGGTCTGGGAAACATCCCTGAGGATGATCCGAAGACCTGCAATCACATTTGTTTTACACAATGCGTATACTAACCGGTTGTTTCGTCAACCACCAGGATCGAACTCAGCTCTCCAGCACCTAAATCTATGGGCATTATAAAAGAATAACGTTTCACTCTTGAAAACTGCGCAACATTAGTTAACAAATCAAAAAAGAATATCAATATTTTTGCCAAAAATGTTCAGAAATCTGAATTATTAATATTCCTATTTTAAGGATATGTTACTGCGAAGGACAGAAATGGGTGGTTGTTGATTTCCACCGGTGAATGTTGACAATCACATAGTCGCGTTGGTCCGAAATATATACTAGGTCTAGTTAAGTGCCATTGCCCACTACAGCAATGTTTCTTTAAGGTGTTCAGCGCTACTGCCCGACATACATTTGCCCGGTATCCCCTACATCAATGTTTTTTAAGGTCAAGTGCCACTGCCCAGTATGCATTTAACCGGTACTCCGAACAGTGATGTGCCGCAGGGGACTGATCCTTAAGACACGGTTCCCAGCAGATCACCGAAGTCAAGCATCACTGGATGGGGTCAGTGTGCGGGTGGGTGATCACTTGGCTCATTCTGCTTAGTGACAGAGGGAGTGCGGTATAGGTCCTCGTTAAACTGTTCTACCGTAAAGTGCTCGACTTCACGTGCAGGTCGTTGGGCTATCGAAGTGGGGGTGCCAACACTTCTGCAGAGGATCAAAATTATGATGGCATGTCTTCTGATCATCCTCAGGGATGTTTCCNAAATATGTATATTATATTAAATCAATTTTTTTTATAATATTGAGACAACTTATTAATTGTAAATAATTATGAAAATTTTAAAACAAATTAAAAAGTTATGTAAGGAGCATGAATAAAGTCAGATAAATTAGTGAAAATTATAAAGCATAGACACACGTTTTTAAAATAGCTCAAATTTATTGTTACCGGTTGTTTTGTCAACCACCAGGATCGAAATCAGCTCTCTAACACCTAAATCCATGGACATTATAAAAGAATAATGTTTCATTCTTAAAAACTGCGCAGCATTAGTTAACAAATCAAAAACGAATATCAATATTTTTGCTAAAAATGTTCAGAAATTTGAATTATTAATATTCCTATTTTAAGGATATGTTACTGTGAAGGACCGAAATGAGTGATTGTTGACTTCCGCCGGTGAATGTTGACAGCATCACTGGCTGCTATCAGTGTGCGGGTGGGTGATCACTTGGCTCATTCTGCTTAGTGACAGAGGGAGTGCGGTATAGGTCCTCGTTAAACTGTTCTACCGTAAAGTGCTCGACTTCACGTGTAGGTCGTTGGGCTATCGAAGTGGGGGTGCCATCCCCTTTGCTGAGGATCAAAATTATGATGGCAGGTCTTCGGATCATCCTCAGCGATGTTTCCCAGACCGTCGCCAATAGCCCATTGTGCAGCTCTAGTGCGACGTAAATGAACTACAACTGAGCACTAATGTTTCTCCTAATCTGTCTTCAGCAGATATTAAAATATTGAATGAATATAATAATATCATCGAATAAATTAGCATCAAATCGGATATGACAAATATTTCGGACATTCACCAAAGCGATTATGTGATTGTTGACATTCACCGGTGAAAGTCGACCTTCTAATGATTTCAATCATTCACGGTAATATTTCAGTTGAGCCTTAAATAATAATCCATAAATAATGCAAACGTACAATGTATATCGAGAAAAAAAAAGATGATTATCCATACAAAAACTTCAATTGCGGTGAAAGTATAAATCTTAAAAAGAAGAAGATAAGCACCTATCTTAAACTCTTGAAAGCTTTTTTAAAAGGTTTGGAGCCATTGGAGCATTAAATAAGATAGAAAATATCTTAGATATGAATGCTGCTTTGAAGAATGTCTGACACGCCAGAAACATTTTATTTATGGTTGTTCAGCGATTGTATCTGGATAAATGGTTTGAAATTTATAATACTATTAGTTCGAAAAAGTTACTGCCCAATCCCGATTAAACAAATCTGCCGAATTTCGCGCTGTTTTTTTTTTGGGGGGGGGGGGTTTTATGAGTTTTATTGATTCTGTAATTTGGGGAAAATGTGATTTGTCTTTGGAATTTTTCGATAATTTATATACTTTCTAACTTTTATCCCTCAATTTACAATTTGAAAAACGTGGGCCGGGGTGAATCATGGGGTAGAGTGTAGGGAGAAGACGCAGGTTTGTATCCCAGCGATGGCTGGTCGATCCGAAATCTACTTTTCCGAACCGACCACAATGCTGACGTAAAACAATCTCAGTGGTTGACGAATCATGAGTTAGGATCCTCTAGCCTTCAGTTCGGGACAGCCGAGTTATGGCTTTCGTGATTTTCCTCTCCATGGGGGAAGAAGGGGTAGCTGAAATACGGTTTGGTTCCATCATAAAAGTTCTCAGTGAAGGTTAGTTTGTCCGAATGCTTGATTCGGGAGTTCTCTTGTCTTCTGAGTTGGGATCTAAATTAAAAAGTTACAGTGTTGAACATTGATGGTGCTAAACTCGAAAATGAGTCGGCTGTGCAATGCTTATAATAAAATGAAATTAAAAAAAAAATTAAAAAGCGTCAAAACTGCTGGAACGCGGTAGCAGAAACTTGATACTTTTTTTAAAATTTAATTAGTACCTACTACCAAAATTAATGAAGCCCCATCGACTTCAATAATAGTTTTCTGATTTTTTACTCTCTTTTAAACGAATTAGTAACATTTCTCCATTAATTTTACCATTATTGCATTACTCATTATTTTGCTTTAATTAATAACTATCCCCAAAATTAATTATCATTGGCATCAGTTATAATATTAGCGTTGTTTTACAATTATTTTCAACGAATTATTACTATTTCCCAATTTTGATTTTTATTTCAAAATGTTTTTTAAATTTCAATTACCGTCGTTTTTAAATCATTTAGTTTTATGGTAACACGTTTTTAACGTATAACTATAAAAAACAAAATAAACACGTGATTTCAGATAACCTTAGAAATAGTAATTTGTTAATGTAGTCCACCTATGCTACCACGATCACTTTGAACATTCAGATAACCTGACATTACGAATAAAAAATAATTAAGTATTACAAAACGCGCAATAAACAAAGTTTTTAATTAGAGCTATAAGCTAGCAAACATCATCATTGATATCTTTAAAATGGTTGACTAAACTGAATCGTTTATAGTTTATTTTAAAACAATGGTTTCCTCTAAACTGATAAGAAAATTTCATCATTTAAATGTCTCTGGATTAAAAAGATAATTTTAAAAAATTCGGGTTTCGTAATTTGTTTACATTTGTACTCATTAAGCTTCATGTTGAGTGCATACAGGCACAATTCTTTTATTTTATTATATGTATAGATAAAATTGTGAATATAACAAAAAGTATAGATTGATTATTGCTGAATTTATAGCTTCTGATTAATTTATTACAATCGATGAGTCCGAAATTGAACTATTGAGTTCCAGTTAAAGGCATAATAGACTTAATTTTTTCAAATAATGCTCTCATTTTTTTCACATAACTTTCTTCGCATAATTTGAAAAAGAAAATAATGAGGTCAACACACTTTTTTTTGAATATTCGAATCTCACCTTGAATTGAAATTCAAGGGTAGTGCTGCCATTCCGGAAGAACGAACTGTGATAGCTCTGCGTGAGGTTTTTGACACAATTTAGTCACGCCCAGTGGCATCACTTCGATGTGGCCCACTGATTTTCACTTGTTCGAAAATAAGGCGGTTGATATTTATTCCGCCATTCATGCCTTTTTCATAAAAGCATTTATGAACGTCTAATGTAATTTTCCATTGTTGTTCAACTTTTAGTTTCTAGGTTTATAGTTAATTAAACCACCATTTTTATCAATATTTAGGGATATCACGCAAAACGATTTGAGAGAAAATTATAAAAAAGAAAATGTTTTAAATATCAGTCGATAATAGTGCGAAATTTTGTTATTACATTTTTACTGAATTGCTTTTGTATATGTGAAAGTAAAATCTTGCAACCGAAGTTCTGACCATTTTCCAATTAGCTAGAGTACTCGGTGTTGTTTTGAGCTCGGTGTTTAAGGCAATGTTAGTTTAATACGATTCCTAACTGCTGCTTCATCAGAACTTATTGTCACATGAACGTCAAAAAGTAATAAATCAAAATTGCTACAATTGTCTGACTAAGTGAGAGAATTCAAGTGCCATTTGGAATTTTGTACCTAATTTCAAATTCAAATTCTTGACCGATACAAGCAGAACTTATCGCCTCAGTAGATTTATCGTTAACTAAAATTCCGAGCACTATCCTACTAAATAGAGTGCTCAAAACTAAACTAATGTCATGACAAGTTCCAATCGTTTTCAGGCTACTACCAGCAGTATAATTGCTATTAGGTTAGAACAATTGGAGAAATATATAAATTCCTCCACTCTTTTAAACTATTCGCGTCACAGCGTTTGCAGTTTTGATGTTTTAATTTGCAGCCAAAAGACAGGTTTCATTTGTCGACTATTCGCCGCCTAATTCCCTTTGTCTTTCTAATAATCCAAAAGTATTCAAAGATTTTTATTTTGTACCTCCATCTACTACTGAAATCTGCGAAATGATCATCTAAGTTGTATAATTCAATCAGACTAAAATAAGATATATTTTCCTGAAAAATCTTAATTTTTAAGAAATACTACTTCAAAAAATTCCTCCTTGTGAAAAAAAGTTCAAAGTGATAAAATTAAATGAAAACTTAATCTTCATTTACTTTTGGGTAAAAAAAGTAGGTGACAATATTGTTCACAGCAGCTTATTCTGAACTCTATTGATATTTATGTTATATGCACTACACTAAACATTCACTACTTATGCAACATACTCTTCTATTTAAATAATATTAACACTATAATAAGTTTTTTAATGGGATAATCTTTAACAATAAATTTATGGGAATAACTTCCAGGGTTGCGTGATTTGTACAAACCTATATTTCACTTGCTTTCCTATATTGGTTTCATGTGTCTTCCAGGCCGGGATGGCCTGGTCGGTAGGGCACTGGGCCCATATCCGAGAGTTCGTGGGTTCGAACCCCGCCGGTCGAAGACTCCCCGTGTAGTTGGTGACTGATGCACGTTAAAATTCTGTCGAGTCGCAAAGTCCTCCATGTTCCTATAACAAATCTAAACCTCTGGGGGTACTGGATTGGAGATCGATCGTTCTCTGATTCAGGTCAAAAATTACGATCTATGAATGAATGAATGGATGTATGAATGGGTTCGCCTTATAAACAGGTGTGGCGTATGATGTGGCAGAAGTCGAATTCTTGGCTATAGATAGCGCCACTGAAAAACCAGAATCGCACACTCTGCCTTAAATTTGCTCGGTTTCACCAAACAGGCTTGCCCTTGTGGCAAGTGGCCTTAGAACCAACCAACCAACATGTTTTCCTATGTCCTATATTTCACGATCTTTTCATAAAATCACAGGGAAATACTTAAAGAATTATTATAGTAATGGATTAATAAGTTTAAAGTACTTATATTAATATATTTCCTCTTAAAATGATAGCGTGGTTTCGTATATTGCTTTTTTTAAGAAAATTCACTAAATTGCTTCTTTTAAAAATATTTCATATAATGAAATATAAATTATTTATTGCTGATATATGTTAAGAATATTATCAAGTAATCGTCCCATTGAAAGTTAGTACTCTTATTTTTATTTGTAAGCATCAAGACACTATTTTTTTTTAATTTTTAAAAAAATAGTGTTTATTTTTTGGCTTAGTTAATATTAAAAATCACCAAATTTGGCTCTTTTGGTTAGAAAAAATATTTCTTCAGAGTATTTAAAATTTATGTTAATTACTCTCTCTGGAAAGAATTATAAATTTACTCTAATTTCTTATAATAATTTTTCACTTTACTGTGGAACGGTTTAACGAAGACCGATACCGCGTAACCTCGGTCTCTGCTCAAGTAGATCAAAGTGTTCTTCCTCCCGCTTACCAACCGCAGCCGGTGATGCTTGATTTCGGTGTACTATTGTGAACCGAGTCTTTATGATAAGTCAACTGTGGGCTCTGAAACTTAATGAAATTTATTAATGATTTGTATCTTTATAAAAATTATTGATTTAAACTGAATTGTATTCTAGAGTTTAAAGTTTAGGTCTGTGTTATTCGTCCACCTTTTGAGATTTGACCTTTGATGAACTGACTTTTTCTATGAGAATTTAAAAACGAATTATTAAACAACTCAAAAGCGAATTAAAAAACAGGTTTGAAAGTTGACCAATTTCTTTCGATTAAAAATTAAGATCAATGCAATTAAATCAATAATCATACAACTATTCTCTCTGAGCTTAGAGTTCACATTTACCATCATTTACGTTTACGACAGTAAGTTAATTTCTTGCGCATTATTTTTAGTTCACAAAGCCTTGATTGAATTAATCTCAATTGCAAACTCAATTAAAGGATTTAAAATTTTTGATGGTGCGCAATGAGGTGTGGATCGCGAAGGTTGTCTGGGGGAAAAAATACGGTCAACTTTCACGCCAAAGAACATTTTCCTAAGCAGATTATGAATTTGTAATCTTTTTAACTTTCTCAACAACCTGAGTAGTTTTACAAACAGATATTTTATGATTTCGCTTCTAAAGCGATCATCTTAATCTTCCTGATGTTCGAAAAGCGCATTACTATAATTCAAAACATTTAAGTTTAGCGCTTTTACTTACACTACTAAACTTAGAGCATTCAAGTTTGGTATTTTCTAAAATTAAATGTAACTGAATTTTACTCTAATACTGTCAATAAACAACACGTTAAAATTAATATAAAAATTTCGTTGACATACATTTGAATATTTTTATAGGTCATGAAGAGGTCATAGTTGAGAAGAAAAAATATTAATATAAAATTTTAATAATATAATTCTAATTTTTAATAATTTTTTGTCTTATAATTTAATAATAATAATTTTTAAAATTATTATTATTAAATTATATATTAAAAATTAATGTATAGGATAATAATATATTAATAATGTATTAATTTTTAAATTTATAATGTTAAAAATTAAATCATTTTTGCACAATTATTTCACAATTAAAATGCCACACCATCGATCATTCTTAAATTAGAAGAAGCTTTAAAGTTTATGCATTGAAAATACGAAGTAAAATTGAGCTTTGACTTTATTCCTTCTTCGTTAATTTCTAATATTATAAATAGGGTTAAAATTTCTGATATAGTAGGGTAGTAAATCAGTTGCACTCATTTCAATCATTCGCGCCTAACCGTTTGCACTTTTGGTGTTTTAATATGTTTATAAAGGAGAGGCTTAGGTATACTATCGTCAATTGCTTGTTGCCGAATGCACTTAGACCCTTCTTCCACTCCAATAACCATCACTGGCTACGGTTAGTGTGCGGGTGGGTGACCACTTGGATCAGCCTGCGTAGGGACCGAGGGTGTGCGGTATTGGTCCTCGTTAAACTGTTCTACTGTAAAGTGCTCGACTTCGCGTGCAGGTCGTCGGGCTACCAAAGAAGGGGAGCCATCCCCTCTGCAAAGGATCAAAATTGTGATGGCATGTCTTCGGATCATCCTCAGGGATGTTTCCCAGACAGTCGCCAATAGCCCATTGTGCAGCTCTAGTGCGACGTAAATGAACAACAACAACACTCCAATAACACTCAAATACCGTTCTCCAGTACTTTTATCTACCAAGATACCTGAAATTTAAAGTCTATGTTGAGTAGTGGAATAAGGCTAAAATAAAATCTTTTCCCGAAAAATCAGATTTTTGTTTACAAAACTATAACTTCAAATATTACTTCCCCATAGCTCTTCAAACGTGCTCTATTTTTTTTTATTTATCAAAATACGCAAAAAAATAAAGTTAACCTTAAGCTGTTTAAACTTTTGACCGCTCTCCTGATTTAACTATTGGAACTGCACTCTGCTAATTGCGGTTCCCTTCTATATTTTAAAATTGAAATCTGAATTCATAAAAAAGAAGGAAAAAAATATGTTCATTCGGAAAAAAAGTATGTTTTTGAGTCGTAACTTGAAATTTCTGTACTGATCAATTAGAAGGCATACTCACTAAACTTTTAAGATTACAATAAGGTGTAGGGTAAAGTCGGGTAAGACCAGGTAGTGGGGTGGTGAGACCGCTCAATTGTGTCGAATTAGTTCTGTTTTCTAGCGGACAAACTCTGAATTATACTTTGCTAGGCAAGAAGAAAGACCTACCCTATTGGCGTGTTGTTGTTGATGAATTCAGGATGCCTGTGTAGATTCGTTTGTTATACTACGTTTTACTATGGTCGGTTTGTTTTACTATGTTAACTGTCTTGTTTTTAAGTTATCCATATTTATCTGCCATTACATCATCATCATCAATAGCTCAACAGTCCTGGATGGGCCCTGGCTTTCTTAAGAAGATGAGACCAGTCCTTCCTTCTGCCATCTAGTCACTGGCTTTATTAAGACAAAGTCACTTTGGAGGCAATCCCTCTTTCCTCAATCTGGGTCTGCCTCTTCTTCTGACTTCTATTGGCTTCTCCAGAAAGAATTTATTTTCGTCGTTCGATCATCATTCTTAAAGTGTACCCGGCTCATTTCATACGTTGGATCTTATGATACTTCAGAATATCCATTTCTTTGAAAAAACCTGCAAAGTTCTGAGTTAGTTCTCCTTCTCCAAACTCCATAATCACAAAAGCCCCCAAAAATGGATCGGAGAATCTTCCTCTCAAAAATTGTGAGAGTTCTCTCATCAGCCTTCGACTAAGTCCACGTTTCAGATTCATACGTGAGAACAGTCCTGATTAAACTTTTATATATTAGCAACTTGGTATTCCGTTTAATGCTGTCAGAATTCAGAAATGTTTTTAGACCATAAAAGCATATCTGTCATTACAGTTATAAAAATTATTTTTAGTCCAGCTTATTATACGTTTACTAAAGATTTATATCCTAACAAACAATAAAGATATAGTTTAATAGCAGCACTGTTCCTTTCAATACCTTCGATTCTTGGGGTAAGACCGAGTAACTACACTGCCTTGACCCCTCCTCTTGATGTGTGTCTATGCTGAGCCCATAGAAGCTGCAGTGCAGCGGAGGAAGAAGACAACTACATCCAAGGCTGAACTAAGGTTTCACGGGTCCCGGGACAAAATTTATTTCGAAAAACTTTCTCAAATCACAAAAAAACTTATTTTCATATTTTGAAGAATTTTAGAAATCTTTTTATACAAAACTGTAGTTTATCGGTGTAAAGGAATTGTCTGAGATATCCTTATAATAAAACTAGTTAATAAACACCATGTTTTTTGGTAATAATAATTTTCCTAAAATGTCATATAAAATAGAAATATCTGCTACTTTTCATTTGAGATTGATGAATTTCATAAACGCGAAATTTTGCTGAACCGTAAGGAGTTGGTCATCATGGAACTCGTGCCACCGCAAATGTTCAATCACATGATTTTATTCCATTAAAATTATCTTTAAAGAACCTATATTTGAAATCCAACTTCTAAATATTATTAATAAACACACTATTTCGGGCGTACTAAAAATGACAGAAGAACTGAAAAATCAAAGACAGAAGTTATAAATGTTAGGTTTGTTATATTCTGATTAGGAAGGCAATTTTATAGTTTCCCAAAATTTTAAAATTAATAACAAAATCCGTCAAGAGAAGGTACTACTGGCTGTAAAACTATTAAACAATATTTTCAGTTGCATGTCAAACGGTTCTAATTGAATTATTTGCACAAACGTTTGTTCATTTTACCCCAATGTTGTTCTATTGCAAAAGATGGCTATTTAGAAAACAGTGTCAGTTATCAGAGCCATCTCTTGGTGTACTTCACTACTAATTTTGAAATTTGTGATAAAAAATATCTGTTTCTTAAACAAAACACTGCAAACGTATATTTTTCTCCCTCATTATTTTATGGATAGAATTTTCGAATCGCTGGTCATTTTCTGGACACCCGGCCATTTATAAGTGGGGCCTGTAATGTCGTACTTGATTTTTGATAAATAGTTGTGGGACATCTGATCTATTTCATCTGAGGACAACTTCTTATATCTGAAGATGCATTTCCTCTATTCCTGAAAATTCCACTTGAGGAACCCTAGAGACCCATCAACAATGAGAGGGAAGAAACGCTACTAAAATGAGGAGAGAGAAAAAAAATAAAAGTAGTCTCGTTACCATTTTGGTCGTCATTGGAGTAGAGAGAGAATTTTTCACTCACAACTTCTCTCTCCGTTTATTTAATTATTTTTTCTTTTTAGAAGTGTGTAACATACTTTTTTGGAGACTTCATTAATCAATTGACGGTGGCCCGAAGGTAGGGAAAAAAAACTTTTAAAGATGTGTTACAGAAAAGTACGCGAGGTTCGAAGTAATAAGTAGTTTAATAAAATAATAGGGTAAGTATGATTATTTTTCATAATCAACGGCACTTTTAAAAATAGACTTCACGTTAAGTTTGAATATCGTGCAAATTTGTTACTATCTGCAATCTAAAAAAAACCCACTTTAAAAATTTCGAAAAAAAAAGTTTTTTTTTCTTTCTATTTTTTTAAATTTTTTATTTATTTCAATAACACTGAGGAACAATTTTGTTTTTCTTTGTTTTATGTTGCATAAAATTTTTTAACGGATCATAAATATTTTATGTTTCTGATTTCAAATCTACAATGGGTATTTCTCTCCACGCTACTGTTTATCTAAATGATATTTTTAGTTATTTTTTTACAAAATAAACAAGTTTAAAAACGTTTTATATAACAGAGGTTTCGCGTAAATGATGCGACACACAGAATAAAAACTGTAAAAAATCATGTCCAGAAATGTCATCATACTTTGCTTGGGCCACTTTTCTATTATGAACTGTTTCTCCGCGTGCTTCTGAACAGGTCTGCACCTCCAGTCGCGTACGACGATATTTCTGATTATAGGTTTTTATGCAATTTCATCCCTAACTCCCCCTGAACTTTGTCTCAACATTTACGCGACCCCCTGTTATATATAACGCTTTTCAACTTGCACATTTCGACAAAAACTAAACTAAGCTTATTATTTAAAAAAAAAAAAAATCTGCTGCTTTAGAAGCAAAACTTATAACAGATTTAAAATTCCCTCACCCGAACTTGACGAGATCAAACATTTGTATAAACGCAACAAAAAAATATGTTCCCCCGGTGAAATTAACTATTTTTATGAACTGTGACATTATGCACTGTTGAAACATAATTGAATTGATAATATAATTTGACATATATTTGAATTGAGATATAATTTGACATTAGGCACTGTTGAGAACAATGACGAGCATAATTTGTCAGTATTCACAGTTTAAAACAATGACGAGCATAATTTGTCAGTATTCACAGTTTAAAACAATGACGAACAAAAGTTGGAATTGTGCATATTTGCTAAAATTTATATACATAATTTGACATTATGCACATTTTAGAACAATGACGCTCATAAAATAAAATTATGCACAATTGAGAACAATTTCGTACACAATTTAACCTCATGCACATTTGAGAAAATCAATTCAAGACACATAAACCTACTTTCTCAGTACAAATATATATTTTTGTACTAAGAAGGTACAAAATGATTTGGCGCAATGATTGAGATTGAGAGGTATAATTTGGATTTTTAACCCTCGAAATATTTGTGCTAGCAGCAATCTGGGGTAGTCAAAAGTTTGAACCCCTTAATGTTAAACTCACTTTTTGCGTATTTTGATACCTGTAACAATCTTTTTAAGCCAATAGAAACATTTTTGCACACAAACATAAAATTCCTTTTTATATAAGGATTATTCTATGCGAATTTTTTTTTAATAATCATTTTATTTTATAACAGTCGAAATTTTTTTCGAATTATTAGTTCTATACAAGTTTTTGCATAATGACATTTATTACCACACACGTGAACTTATATTACCACAAACTCAGAGGAACACATAACTTCGATTGCATTTCTTTTCATACAATTTGAGTATTGCTACGCTTTGATTTTCATCATTTTATGATTGACATAGATTATTATATACATAGATTATATTCAGTATCCTGGAAAAGATTCATTTAGTGAAATGAATTTTTCCATAACAAATACTTCTATAAATAACCAAAATCCATTTTTAAACGTAACGATTAGGAGCATTCGTAACTCAGAGATATTTATGAGTATCTGTAATTTCGCGTTCATAAACGAAAAGGTGCCAGGTGCTCATTGGTCTTGAAATTTTGGAGCTTTAACCTCGACGATTCCCAAGGCCAACAAATGGTTGTTGCGGGAATAGCTTTATGAAAGTTTGGAAAGGCTAGTTTGTATTGAAATGAAATACCTCGCCTATATACTTAAATTTTTAGAGAATTCCGGATACACGCATGTTACTAAATTGCACCTAATAGTGATTTCTAGGTGTAGAATACATTTTACAAGCAAATCGATAAATGAGCGAATTAGCAAATCAGTAAACATTGAATCATCGAATTAATGTATCAACGAGATAGCAGTTAGATAACGATTACGTGAATCAGCACGATGGAAATGAATAATTTATTCTTTTATTTGATGTTTCTGGGATTTGCTATTATAGTGTTGTATTGAATCTTTAAACTGTTTTTTTTTTCTTTGACTCGTTCGTGATTTTGCTGATTCTTTGATTCACTGAGTCATTTATACAATGATTTGAAGATTCGTCGACTTTTTGGTTTATTTTTGGATTCTTTAACACACTGAATAGCCGATATATTATTCCACTGATAAGTTAAGCCGTTCTTTTCTTGTATATCTGATTCGTGGCAAAAACTGATTTTTCAACTAACTAATTCTTGCATTTATTAATTTATTGATTCCTCGATTTGTTTATTTCTTCATTTTCCAATTTATGGATTCACTAATTTGTTCATTCAATTGTTTGAAGAATATTTATTATCTTTTTTTTATCGATTCCACGAATGAAAAGATTGCACAAATCTTCTTATTCACTGATTCGCACTTTTTTCTGCGCTAATTGTATGATTCTGACATATTAATGTAATAATAATGAAGCTGTAATAATCCCGTCTTGACTGAATGTGATAAGCACAGACGTTATACTGCCATACGGAATTTTTATATACTTTTTATGTACAAAAATTCTAACAATAGTTTAATTAGTATATAAAAACTATTATTTAGTCCCAATAATAGTTTTTATATACTTCCTTTCTCCTCGAAAATATTTCTATTTAAATTTAGATAAATTTTAGGTTTATGTTAAAAAGGTCTTTCTGTTGCTTTTCAGTTTGTGAATTAGTAAAATTATGGGAACATTTTACTTAATAACAACCTGACTTCTTCAGGGGTTGGGCAGATCAGGATGGGCCACAGCCTTCTTCAGAGTTTGAGATCAGGTGATCTTATCTTTGGTTTTGAAAAATAATAAACTTCATAACCATTAAAAAAATTAGTAGTATAATGACAAGTTGGACCATAAGAAAACTGTGAATATTTTCTACGCAGTGTTCTTTTAGTAAACATTTTCTCCTTTTAGGTTCATTTTATGAATTACTTTTCCCATATCCTTTACGTCATGAAAAAATTGTTCTAATTCTAATATTTTTCGAACATAATGAAGGAAAAATATTAAAAATAGCCATTTTAAAGCCAAATTGTTCGAAAGTATTGTTTCCTGTAGGAAATGCCCAGTCGTATTTCCTAAATCTCTACAAAACTTCACTTCCTCAACATTTTTTAAGTCGATGCTAGTTCTGGGTGAAAGCGAAACTTCAGGAATACGATATTTTGTTTGAAAATATAAATATTTTGCAATATATTCCGATATTTTTATAATTCAGGAAATTATCATTAACTTTACATCGATCAATATTTACGTTACCTTAATGAAATTTACAAACATTAAAATATCATATTCGATAATTAATATTACTTTGAGAAATTCTCGAAATGTTACCGTATTTGATATTGATCGTTGTCAATAAGAATCATGCTTGCAACACATTCGATATTTATCAATATTAACATAAACTTGCGTCATTATCGTATTCATCAATGATCCCGAATAAAATACATTCGATATTTATCATTATCGATAATCGTATTCGATATTTATCATTACCAATGATGATCTCGATTGTATCGCATTCGTTATTTATCTTTGCCGTTAATGTACTACATTCGTTATTTACCACTATTAATAACACTTGTGACATTATTGTATTCATCGGTATAGATCATTATATATTTATCGGTATAGATAATTTTCTTCCATTCAATTTTTGTAAAACATTATATCACGATATTTTTTGAGAATACTTTTTTCAACATCGTAAACCCGATAATTGAAAATATTTTTTAAGATATATCTCAAAGATTTAGTCAACACCAAATAAGCGAGATTTTTTCATATCACAATTTGTATTCGATTCCATAAATTCCAACAATTCAGAGCGGATAAATCCATGAGATATTCCTTTGTCAATTCAAGATGGATAGAATATTTTTTAAAGCGATAAGCTCTAATAAAATTAAGAATTGTGAACACAATGCTCACACAGCAATCTATACAGGTAAAATAACAACGGACAAAACAGGCAACTTCATCCATAGCCGGTTCGTGGATAATTTTTTTCAAAATAAAATACCTCCAAAAAGTGTTCTACACCTGATGACGTATGACTCTCTCATCCAATCAGAAGAGAGCAGAAAAGAGCCTCAAAACAGGGTTAATCAAGGCCGCATTGAGAAAAAAACCTTGTTACTTCTGAGATAGAAGTCTGCCTAAGCGCGCAACGTCGTTTAGTTTCCATTTCAAGCTGTGAAATAAATATTCTGAAAGAAAGTTGTTTAAAATCGTTAATTTTGTTGGAGATAAATGGCAATAGTTAATTTAGTGCTTGAAATTTGTGTTTGCGCTTCTTAATCAAAGCAGCGGGGATTTTTATATTATTTGTATTTATTCACAGATCGCGCGAAAAATAATTATTTTGACGAATTGGGTTGAGTTTGTGTGCGGTTTTCCAGTCATCCACGTGTTCGAAAATCTCACTACAAAACAAAAACTGAAGGATGTTAATGCATCTCGGTGTTTGAAAATGTGCAAATTAGATTACAGAATGTCTATTTTAGTGATATTAGGTTTTATTTGGAACTTTATAAGTGGTGAGTCATTTGTTTATTTTTACTTACTTGTATATGTTTTTTTATTTGGCGTAAAAGTGTGACATTGTCCTTTTAATTTGGAATTAAAGAAATGCGAAGTAAAAACATTTGAAAAAATTTAAATAAATAATGAGTATTTAAATCCGTTATAAAAAAAACATCAAATATTATCGAAATTGAGAAAATATTTAAAGAATAATATTTGAAAGAAAGATTGAATACTTGACTGATGAAATTGAAAGAATAATATTTGAATTGTACTGAAAATATTTTTGTATAGTTTCAATTCGTGCAAGCATTATTTATTTATTTTTTTTTTTTTGCAGGGTGGGGTGTGACATTTGTCGTGGCTTATCTCATTAACACTTTGAAATAATGTGATAAAATTGATTAACTTTATTTGACAATACAAGATATAATGCTTTCAGGAACGTTTTTTGTGTTTTTGTTAGCATAAATACAATTATTTTTTATATCTGATAATTGAAATTAACACAACCAAGAAAGAATAAGGGCGCATTTAATTTCCTTCCTCATGTGCTGACCAAACAATTACAATTATTCGAAAGGAATTTGAATGATAGTTTTTTTTTATTTTTAAAAACATATTATTTAATTTGATTCTAAAGGAGAAATTATAGTTGGACAAAGACTATTTAGTTGTTTACAGTTTTCGATTATTAAATTTAATCATATTACAGAAAGATATAATAGAATGAGGAAAAATATTCAACTTCAAAAATTTAATAAAAATGTTTATATTTGAAATAAAAATTAAATATGGGATAAGATAAAGTTTCGTAAACGATTTCTTTAAGGATTTTAAGAGGTCATGTTAAGGAGTTTTTATCGCCGAAGGAAAACACTGAATATTCCTAAAGAATATTTTATTCAAAATTTTTAATATGTATTAAAGCTTAAATTTTAATTAAATGCAAAGTTGCATTTTTATTTAAATTTAATTCTAAGACTCCAAAAGTCAAAGTAAAAGCAAAAAACGTGGTAGGGAGATGGGACTTTCTTTTACAGTCATAAGAGGGTGGTTCCAGTTAGCTTATTTTTACTGACAATTTCCGAAATTTCAAAAAACATTCTTATGAAAAATTTTGAATGGCCCCTTTCTAATTTCTCTTAGAACCAAATATTGCTACTAAAATTGTTAACATGCCGTGCAGTTGAAATATATATCGTTTCATTCAAAACCTCAGCGCAAATTATGATAATTTTAATATTTTTTTCCTTCAAATGACTCTCTAACCACCTTTGATTTCACTCAGTTCACAGTTGGTGTCCAAAAAGTGTTGTGGTTTCCAAATATTTATCTTTAAATAATCTTTAAAAAGTGTTTTACCTTTGACACAAACATTTCTCTGGTATTATTTTTTCACTGAACAGTAAATAAATTTCCCAGTGATCTTTTTAAAATACTTTACAAAAACTCATCATCATTTTTTCCATCTGCACATTCAATACGCAAAGTTTACAATTAATTTAGCATTGCATTATTTATCATTTCTTAGGAAAAAATAAATTTTTAGCATATTTATAAAAATTTATTTATGGTAGGAAAAAATTTGGTGTTTTTTATTAATCTGTATTATTGTAAAAGTATAGTATCAAAGTTATTTTTAAAGTTGCTTTTGACTTGAAAGCACTCAGGATCTTCAGTGGTTTTTGGGTTCGAACCTGCTACTATCTTTTCTTTCAGTCTGAGACTTAATTAGTGTAGTAATTTCTCCCTTTTTTTTCATTATAATAGAGTGGTTAAATTGTACATTGTATGGTATATAAATGTTTTGCATAATTTTAAAGTAGGTAAATTAGAAGAAAAAAAAAGAAAGGACAAAATCGCAGTCGAATGGGGACAAAATTTGGAGCCTTAAGAAATGAAAATTTTCAAACATCACTTTTTGACAATTTATAAATCAGAAACTTTTTTTTTTACTTTCAAACTAAAATTTTTGATCTGTGATTTGAAATGACAGTTGGTAGGGTGTTGGGCCCATGTCCAGGAGGTCGTGAGTTCGATCCCCTCCGACCGAAGACTCTCTGTGTAGTAAATGGTGACTGGTGCACGTTAAAGCTGCCCGGTCACAAGTTCCTCCATGTTCCCATAACAAATCAATACCTTTGGGGGTACTTAATTGAAGATGGATCATTTTCCGGTTCAGGTCAAAATTACGATCTGTGGTGGAATGAATGGATGTATGAATGGGTCCACCCTTTAAACTGTTTGTGACGAGTGTGTTGCTGAAATCGTATTCTGGGCCATCAATGGTTCCACTGAAAATCGCAGTTTCTGTCTTAAATTTGCTTGGTTTCACCAAGCAGGCTTGCTGATATTGGCAAGTGACATTAGAAACAACAACTTGTTTTAAATGATGTATAACATTTTACGGCAGGTGATAGTTTTTTTTCCAGTCAATATTAAATTAAAAAGTAATACCTGATTATAAATAATTATTTTTTTTGCCTGCAAATATGTTTGTGTAAACGAGTTTTATAGCTGCGTGCTGAATAGTTTTGGCGAAATAAGCAAAATTAACACTAAGAGGTTCAAACTTACATGAAAATCTGATCACTTGGTGGAAAATTAATAAGGTGGTTTTGTTTAGCGCACAGCAAGTTTCTTGACATCCGAATATTAATATTTAGAAATAATGAAAAAAAATATATATATATATTTAAAGACTATTTAAACTTAAAGCTCGTGTCTTTTAATTTTTGTAAAATTAACTCATTTTTGTAGGATTTTATTTTTATTAAGATGTGGATACAATTATATTTTATTCCTTTGATTTTCTTTTTAATTTTTAAATTTTTTAATATATTTTAACATTGATTGAGAGTTTACTGAAGAGGACGTTATACTACGTTCTATATTATAAAACTATAAAATTATAAGTTCTATAAAATTTTCATAGCAAGTTTTGAGAAAAGTGAGTTCATATAAATCATGAAGTTTGAAATGGTGAAAAAATATTTTTAAAATATGAAAATGCAAACAAATTATTGCAGGATATCTTCCCCAGTGTATTATTCTGAGTAATTGTTTGCGTATTGGTAATTTGAAATTTTTTTCAGGATTTAAAATTTCATGGTTTAATTCTAAGTTGACGTGAACTCACTTTTTTCATACTATAAATTTTAAATTATTTATATAGCAGGGCCCGCGCTAAGCATTCTCCAGCTCGCCAAATTCGATAAAATCGTAAATTTGGCGAATGAAATTGTGTTTTGGCAAAAGTATTGGCGAATGATTTTTTTCCACTGGAAAGAAAATTGATATATAACTCAATCCTCAAAATGAATTTTTTTAAACAAATCAATATTTTTTATTCAATTACAGTAATTTTCGGTAGATGCGCAGCATAACCCATTAGAATTGGGTCCAAAAAATTGAAGCCTGAAACTATCGTAAAATACATATTAAACCCCGTTAAATAATTCCACGGGGGAAAAAAATCTATCATAAAAAATTTTTAAGATTTGTATTTGGCGAAGACTTTCGAAAATTGACGAATACTTTTGATGTTTGGCTATTTTACTGGATAATAATTTGAAGTCCTTAGAGCGGGCCCTTATGTAGGTAGAACAAAATTTGCCATTCTTCCCGCGTATAACGTCCTCTTAAAATCCTGTTATAACAACGCTTTTGTTTTTTTACCTCCCACGGTTAAAAAAGTGTGATATTCCTCGCCCATGTCCTGATATTGAAGAAACATTCTTAATAAAGGGTCTCTCCAAGTAAAATATTCTCTCTCTCAACAGTTTGAGTCCTTACCCGCCCTCCGATGTCCATAGAATCTTTGTTTTCAGTTTAAAAATAACTGCTCTGTACCACCTATCTCTCTCTAACAAACTTTCTTAATGAATGACTCTCCCCCTCCCCTTCTAAGCAGAGAATCTTTCTTTTTGTCTTCTACAACAGCTGTTATGATATGAGTGTCACAATAGCCATTCACTGTCTCGCTTTTGATCTGTTGAATTTAAATTTTTTTTTATTTGAAATATTGAAAGTTGTTTATGAATGTATCTCTGATATCGATTTTGCTATATCATGTCACAATAATGAATAATATTAAGAGGAATAGTTCTTTCTTATTTTACTTTAGAACCGTCACTGAACACCTGACCCAATTTTTTGAGTTTGCGACTGCCCATGTTCAAGTCCGTAGCCTTGTAATTTTGAACCCAATCCAGAAGACAAGGGAACTGCTGGATCAAGTATTGGGAGAAATTTTTCCTTCGAGGCGGACTTTTTGAGGGAGATAATCCGCATTTGCTTTACATGGAGAGGAAAACCACGTAAACCTCTCACGGTTAGCCTGACGTCAACGGGACTCTAACCCATGATCCGTCTACCACTGAGGATATTTTACGTCATCACTGTGGTCGGTGCGAGCCGGGTAGGGAATTCGTATCGACCAGCCATCGCTGAGATTCGAACCCGGTTCACCTCAAGTTCTCTCTCATTGCGATTTACTGAAATAATGTTATAGATATACTTTGATTCGATAGCTTTGCAGCAAAATAAAGAGAAAAAAAAGTTTTAAAATGCACGCAAGTTAATGTTTGATTAAAACATTCAGAATACTTTACAATCATGTACAAATAATTTTTTAGCTCAGTTTCTTAAAAAGAAAAATATTTAGAGTCATAAATTAGATTCCTTCCGAAATGCATCTTTTTTGTAAACCTTTGACGTAGATCAGACGCCTGTGTCCCTTTCATATATTTTTTTCCTGACACTCGAATTGCTAACAAAGATATATTTTGGTAATTCTTAACTATAAAAAACTGTGTAATAATTACCAAAAAAAATCTGTTAGATTATCGGTATTATATTTGAATTAAAATATAAAATCCAGAAAAAGTAGTTTAAAATTTTATTTTCCATTCATATTCAAAAAATTATCAATAATTGATTTTGTAAATGAAAGAAATTGAAACGATGGAACAACTATTTCTCTTAGGCCTAAATAACTGCAATTAAGGGTAAATTTAGAAAGTTTGGAAGTGAGCCCTGTTAGAAACGCAATCTTTAACGTAGAAAAAGACACTGATGATGTTTCATGATGTATTTCATAACCATAAATTATCAAAATATAATAATTTCCACTTATTTTGACTTAAATTAATACAAAATAATGAAAAGGTATGAAAAATACGCTTAATAAAAATTCTGTGTCAAAAGGTTAAGAATAATAAGTTTTTTTCTCTTTTTTTTTCTGAATCTATTAGTTTTCGGCACGTTTTTCCCTCTGCCTCAATAAATTAATCAAGAGTTAAAGTTAAAATTATTAATTACTTTTTTTAAATCATGACGATTTGACTCAATCTTTTGCTTTTTTTCAAGGACCACTGGTTATTAATAACACTAATATATATCGTGTCATTCTTTAATAGATCAATAGAAAGTGAGAAACTTTGGCTGATGGCATTGATATCTGTTTTTGTTTAAAATGTTAATACAGACACATGAAACATGTTTTTTTTTCGTTGCAAATATCAAGGATAATGTTATTTGCAATAAAGTCGAATCTTTATCTATAGTTCTTGCATCTTTTGTTTTACCTTATGTTTAATATGTTATGCCCGTCTCAAGATCTATTATTATTATTATGATACTCGTTCAACTCGTTTATGAAACAAGCTGATTCCCGCGTTGATCTATCAAAATTTCTACCGATATTTTATTTTATAACCGTTGTTGAACAGCCGACCCAATTTTTTGAGTTTGCGACTATCAATGTTCAAGTCCGTAGCCTTGTAATTTTGAACTCTGTCTCGACGACAAGAAAACTCCTGAATCAAGTATTGGGAGAAATTTGCCTTCGTGAAGGACTTTTTGTTGGAACTAATCCGCATTTGCGTTGCATGGAGAAGAAAACCACGAAATCATCTCACGATTAGCCTGACGGCAAGGGGACTCTAACGCATGATCCGTCTACCACTGAAGATATTTTACGCCAGTATTGTGGTTGGTGCGAGCCGAGTGCGGAATTCGCATCGACTAGTCATCGTTGGGATTCGAACCCGGGGCACTTCATTGAAAGGTGACAACTCTTTTCCCTAAGTCACCGATATTTAACAAAAATATACAAAAGAAAAACAGTAACTCTCGATGGTTATCATGAAAAAGAAAACAAGAATTGGTTACATTTCGAGGAAAGCGCCTAATTTTTTTATGCATCAGGTGAAGAAAATGTTGAAACTTAAAGTAATAGCAATTTAAGAAATGGTAACGAAAGATGATACTGATGAAGTACTTAAATTGGATCGAATTGTGAAAAGTCAGAAATACTCAACGCTTTCAATAAAATCTTTTTTTTTGAATTACAGAGTAACAAAAAACGAGAGGGGCTAAATTGGCCCCATCTGTCTAGTGTTTTTTAAGATATCCAGCGTGTTAGCTATCTAGTGTTAAACTGCCAATTTCTAATTTTAGTACAAAATAGCAATGAAAAAGCATACTCAATAGAAATGTTCGTTTGAAAAATACTAAATTGCATTTATTTAAGTGCTTTTTTTTTGTATAATCGATATGTGTTTCCTAAATGAATTCGATATGTGCTTCCTTCCTAGGAATAAAAAAGGGCAGGGCGATTCCTCACAGAAAAGGGCACATTGAATTTTGAAGGGACACTCACTTGAAACTGTAAAAAGTTAAAAAATTGTGTAATATTATGTAATAACTGAATTACATCCTCAACAATTTTTATAATATTTTATGCATACATTTCAAAAAGTAATTCTCAACACATTATGGAAACAAGAGAAATTTTGTAGTTTACAAAAAAAAATTAAAAGCATGCTAAAAGACAATCCCTGAGAAGAATTTTTTTTCAAAAAAAATTAAAACTAAAAATATTATTAATTGATAAACGACTTGAAAGCTTTTTTCCATAATTTAAACTGAAAATTATGAAAAAAAAGAACCTTTAAAGGTGCAAGTTTTTAAGAAAAAAGTATTTATGAAAAAAATTCAAATTTAAAATTACTTAAATTATTAATATATTCCCCCTTGAAAAAAAGAGAAAGATATAAACATTCAACCAGTTGAATAATCTTAGCAAAGTGAATATTTGTAATAGTAATCAGAATTAAACCTATAAACACAGATAATTTTACCGGTGTATTTATTATTTAAACTGTTATTTATTTATTTTTAAATGGAATATGAGTTAAAAGGCAGTATTTTTTGAGAGATAGTGGCTTACTTTTACTAAAAAGGCAAAGAGGGCGCATTTATATGAATTAAAGGGCACAGATAGGGCTGGCTGCCCTTCTAAAAATGCTTCGAGAGAACACTGCCTCAATTATTATTTTTCATTACAATTACATTCAAAAAATTACATTGCGTTGCCAGGTGAAAAAAAATTTTTTTTTTCTTTCAAAAGAGATCAGATCTCCAAGAAGCACGGCAGGTGAAAACAGAAGCAGAACGAGAGTCAGCGGGAGTTTTTACATCTCTCGTCTGTCATGTTAGGAGAAAGTAACGATTTTTAAGAGAGATGAAAGTGCCTGAGAATAATATCTGGCATCAAGCAGCTGAGACACGTTACTCTCTTCTGAATATTTTTTCTTCTTAAAATTGAACCACTAATAATATGAATGCTCACTCATAGAGTTAGAACCCGATTTCGCAAACCTAATTTCTAATTTTCTCTCTCTTCTAATTTTCTTCTTAAAATCGAATATCTTATGATATAAATGCTTAGGTATACAGTCAGAAACCGATTTAACAAATCGAATTTCTCACTTTTTTTTCTATCTTCTAATTTTTTTCTTCTCAAAATAGAACCACTTATGATATGAATGCTTATATACAGTCAGAAACCGATTTAAACAACCAAATTTAATTTTTTTCCCCCTCTCTTCTAATTTTTTTCTTCTTTTAAAGTGAGAGACAGAATTTATTAAAATATCTGAAGAACTTCTTGTTCGTTAGGAAGTGGATAACTTAGCCCGTGGTCCCCCATACATTAACCTGTCTATAAAATAAGGATTTAAACTTGTAAGAAGGAAATGATGTTCGTTTTAGCATTTCTGCATTCATATCATAAATAAGTAAAAATATCTTCCATTTAAACCTTTTTCGTATAACATTGCTCGCTTAAATAGCAGAAAAATGTTAAATAAATAATCACAAGAAACTGAAGCGGTAAGATATAACTTGATTAAAAAACTTCATTCGGTTCAAAAATGCACAAATTGGAAATAACAGTCGACATGTTTTAAGTGCTCGAAAGTGGGCTCCCATTTTCAGGACTTGTGAGATGTGAATAAGATAAAATAAAAATGATTTGGAATATAACGTAAGTTGCCAACGAAAAATGGAAAATAGAAGAGATAAACAAAACTAGAGGAACCTCAGTAGCCGAGAGAGTAAAAATAAAAATGGGAGGGGGGGGGACAGAACGAGAAAAACCACTATAGTTGAGAGGGGCGAATCAAGTAAAAATTTATTACTACTCGCTACAGAGAAGAAGTTAATGAAGGAGGTTAGAAACTAATGTCGTTAACAAGGAAATCAGCATTCACACGAATCACTACCTCTGCATAGCTCATCATGGTTTTTCTTTTTCTGTTTTTTAATTTTAAATTTTATTCTCTCTCGGCTACTGGGGTCTCTTAGGTTTGTTTCTCACCTTTATTTTCCATTTTTCGTTGGAAACTTTACGTTTTACGTATCTAATTACTTTTGTTTCTTCTTATTCACAACTGGCAGGTTTTGAAAGTGGGCGCCTATTTTTGAGCGCTTGAAGCACGTCGAATATCATTTTCAATTTGCATATTTTTGAAGTGAATGAAGACAGAATGTTAATCAATATTAATTTGTTATAAGCAAGTAATGTTTGCATTATTAATATTAATATTTTGATGGTGTCTTGGAAATTCGTCATAACAGTCGACTTCCCGTAATATGTCGTATTTGTCATATCAAGCTTTTACTGCAGTTTGGTTTTGGCCTTTAGTAATGTAGAAAATGGAGGAAAGGACACTTGGTCATCAACTAAGGAACAAAACTAAAAAGCTTTCCACTGCATTTTTCTTCAAATAAATACAGTTTTTATTGTCTAAGTTTCTTGCTTCTTTTACTTCAATGAAATAATTTTATTTTTCTTTCTATTTTTTGATAGATTTCTTTCTTTTTAAAAAGAAAAATGCCTTAACGATCCATTTCACCCATTTTTCGGCTCTTAAAAACCTCATTGTGGTCAATGACACTTAATAACAAGCTTTTAAATACTCTTTATTTTTTCTTTTACGAATCTTAATGGTCTTAGAACTTTTTTAAGCAGTATCAGAGCGATGAAAAGTTCACGCAATTCTTTTATTTCACTTCAACAAGTAGAAGTGGAAGTTTTTTTTCACTTTTGTTAACTCAAGCATTCTTTTCTCCTGAATCACCTCAACTTTGTTTATTTTTAAGAGTTTTAAAGAAAATAAAAGTTGTTTTCCTTTGTTCTTCATGGAAAATTGAGTTAGGAAAAAATATTTTAATTAAAAAAGAGACAAATTTATTTAATTATTTATGGAAAGCGTACTCCATACTTAAGACGACCTCTGATCCACTATGGAAACACATTATTTTCATAACTTCAGAATTTGGTACTTTCACTTCAAGAAGAAGAAGATTACAATACTTACACATGTGACCTAAAACGCCAGCTCCAGCAGAGCAAAATGGCGTGTTAAAGTAGAGCTAAGTTTCTCTACATAAGTTAGAATGTTAATTAACGATAAGTTAATCGTACACAGAGCCGTTTAGAATTAGTTGAAATATCATTTTTTCTCGTCTACTTCTGTTACTTAACTTAGATTTATTAATTGTTTATGTATTTTATTCTAACCGTGATATATTTTTGCTTTGTGTTCCTGGCAACTTCGATGCAGAATTAGTTTAGGTCCCGCATGGCTTCGTGGTTATCTTTGTGTTAAGTCTCTGTGTAAATGTACAGTAAAAGAATTGAAATCTTTGTGAAAGAATTTAGAATGAGTTACTTAAGAGAATTGATACTTGACGGGCTTTGCTTACTCGAAATAGAACTTAAACAACCAATCAGGATAGAGATACCCACACTACGTCACTTGCAGGTATCCTATTCTGGAACTTTCAAAAATATTTGCCATTTAGTGAAATAAATAAACGAAATACAGTAAATAGACAGAAAAAAAATATTTGCCATTTAGTGAAATAAATAAACGAAATACAGTAAATAAGCAAAAAAAAATATTTGCCATTTAGCGAAATAAATAAACGAACTACTGTAAATAAACAGAAAAATTTTTTGCAGTGCTCAAAAATTATAATAAATACCTAAATAGACTAATATTAAGTTCTAAGAAAATAAAACACCTATTTTTACTATTTTTGGTTAAAAACATTCACAAATAATGTCAAACATATTATTTTAACGTGAGAAACTAGATCTATAAATGATTTAAAATCATGATTAAACTTTAATGTAAATATCCTTTTTTTGCACTTTATAGCATGGCTGCTTTACGTTAGTTGAATAATGATTATAGTGTGTAATAATTAGTATTATTCTCCCAGAAAACTTTTAAAAAGTAAGGAAGGTCCAAAACCTCAAAAATTATACAAAAAGAAAAAATCATACAAGTTGTCTTGTAATGAAAAAAATCTGGATATTTATAATTAAAATTTCTTGAAAATTTTTTTTCTTTTTGCCTTTAAAACACGGATATTTTATGTTACTTCAATAATAATTCGATTGTTTTATGAAGTAATGTTTAGAAATAATATCTGCAAGTGATGTAGTGTAGGCATCTCGATCCTGATTGGTTGTTGAAACGTGGCATCTGTTTACGTTAGCAACTATTCTTTCCATTCTAATTAGAGTAAGCCAAGCCCGTCAAGTATATTCTCGTAAGTGACACATTCTAAATTCTTTCACAAAGATTTCAATTCTTTCACCATATATTTCTTATTTAACGCGAAGTCAAGCACGAAGTCATGTAGAACAAAAACAATCTAATTATACATCGAAGTTGCCAGGTATACAAGACAAAATATATCACGGTTACAATAAAATACATTAACAAATAACAAATCTAAGCTAAGTTAAAGACGTAGACGAGAAAAAATAATTTTTTTACCAATTCGAAGCGTGATACGGCACTGTATTTAATTAATTTTATGTTTATCAACATTCTAACTTATGTGGAGAAATTTATCTCAACTTTAACAAGCTATTTTGCTTATAACTATCAGCTTTCGCTGACGTCATAGATCGCATGTGGGGTTGGGGGGGGGTATCTATCTTCTACTTCTTGAAGTGCAAGTACCCAATTATCGAAGAAGGCGAAAAATCAAATCAAACATTTAACAAATTGCAAAGAAAAAATAAATATCCAAGATTTCTACGACCCTAAAATATTTTTAATTTCTCGTATATCATCATCAGGGTACATCAGTGGCAAACCTTAGAATCTATAAGCATCATAGACAAATAGAGAAGTTGTTTCTTATTTTTTGAATTTCTTGCTTTTTTTTTAAAAAAAAATATCTAAGATGGTTTTATGTCAAAAATTTATATTTTAAACATTTAAAAATGATTTCAAAAGCTTAAAAGCAAATTTATTCTCCAAAATTATGTTTGTTTACCATTGGTCTGCTTTTCTAACAAGGCAAAGAGAAAGAGTAATAAGCGAGACTATCTAATTTTCTGTCGGTCTTGAGTATTTATTAATTGAATGTCGATTAAATATTTATTATTCTTCCATCACTTTATTTAAATGCGAACAGAAAAACATTTGATACGATTTTTAGATATCATTTTTATTAATTCTTATTAATAAAGCAATATAATTTTTATTCATTAAGTCATTTATTCATTCATTTCTCACGATTTAAGAAAGAAAGCAAAAAGAATGCTGTGCAACGTCGTTTCACGAGTTGGCGATGTTGATACACGTTCGCGCTCTTGGAGCTTAGCATGCATTTGGTGTGGACTTGGATGCAAACAGGCTCTCTCTGTAAGAATAATGGTTTTTCTTAACTTGCAACAGAGTTATAGTGTCTGAAATTTTTTCCTTTGCATAATTGCATCAAGAAAAACAACGGAGAATGTTCACTTTTAAGTTCCAATTTATGTTTATTTTAAGTAAATCTCTCATTGCATGATTTAATTTAGAGGTTTTTAGTGGTTTTTGTTTCCCACGGTTATTATTTTGTTGTGCAATTAATTATTCACACAACGTTAAACGCATATCAGATCGAAGACGAATGTCAAACGTTTTATACACTGAAATATATTTTTCTTTCTTCGCATGATCCGCCGCTGCTTTTTTTTGGGTACTCAAATTAACATTATATTTTGTTGCGCTTTCCTCGAAAATTGTCAGACTTAGAAACTTAAAATAAAAAAGTTTCTAAAAAATGTACAGGAAGTGCAATGGGATAAGAAAATTTTAACATGCGTTAATTAGCATTAGAATTAACGCATGTTAATTTGTTAAACTTTTGGGGGTAAAAAACACACGGACCGCTCTACAGGTATGCATCTACAAAGTTGAAATTTAACAAGCTGAAAGAGCCATTTTTGTTTATAAACTTTCAATTATTTATTTATTTTAAATTTGAATTTTTTCGTAAGTTATTGCAACTTTAAGTGCGTTTTCTTGAATTTTTTTGCATTATATAATTATTATTTTTCTATTATCGGCGAAAAGGTTCTCTTTAACATCCTGATTTCAACAGCTGGACTTGATGTCAAAAATGACAAAAAATCTATAAATAAATGAAAAAGGAAAAATAAGATAAAAAATAGATATTTCCAGACATAAATCATAACATTTATATAGAACTTTTTAAAAAATATAAATGTCTCGAAAGAGGTAAAAATCGTTTTCAATTTGAATCGTAATAATATTAAGGTTATCGTTATGAATTGTTAAGAAGTAAAATCACTGCCCATCTAATATTTATTTTTGCATCACACAATCTATGTTCCTATGTTTCAATATTTTAAGCACATTCTTTTTTTATAAATCCGGGTAAACGTTTTTTTGATTAACATATTAACAAAATGTTTTTCCCTAAAATCATAAAAACTTTATGTTTTGTAAACAAAATTATCTTTCGTTATTTTCTTTCCTTTTTCTTTGTGTTTTGGGAAAAATATCGGTTTTTGCAATAAAAGAACGATAAATGAGAGGCCACCACGCTAGCGAGTAGGAAACAAAAGCCACCTAGTTTTAAAAAAAAAATAATTAGTAATCACAATGCATTCAAATGATTCATATGTTGTTCTATGTTTTTATGTAACAGAAAAGTAGTTTGGGTATCCCGAAATTAAGTTAATAGCTAGCCCATATCCTGTCATAAGACCAATAGTCATTCGGAATTCACCGTTTCTTTTTAAACGATTTTAGCTTTTTTTCTTCTAATATTTAAACGTTTTAATTAGTTGATTAAACTAATTAGGAGTTATTTCTATATAGTAATTAGTACTTAAGAATTTAATTACTGAGACAGCTTCCAAAAACCTAAAAAAAATTATTAAATGTTTCATATATTAGAAATTGAATTTATTTAATATATACGTAGGTATTTTATTGTAAATGCATTACTAAAATTTGATCTCAACCATATTGTTTTTGTTCAACACATTTATTGAAATATAATGTTAGGTATTTTTCAATAAATACACTAATTACAAGAAAAGTAAAATAGTTTTTTTAATAAAAGCAGCAATATGATCAATACTTTGAAGAGGCTTCTTTCTCCGCCATCTTGGATTTTACTTAAAACTTTTGATTTACCTTTTATTTGCCTAACTTTTACTTACCTTTTTTAAAATTAAGTTTTATTACAGTTTGAACTAACAAAAAACCAAATTGGATGACGCTATTAAATTTATTTTAACGTAATTTACCTAAAAATAAAGATACTTAAAAAAATAAAACAAAAACAGTCAAGTGTATAGTAGTTAATTAGCTTTCAACTAAAGCTGATTGCAGAATTGGATTGATATAATTTAATCAGGAAGAAATGAAAAGACAACCTAAAATACCTCACACTTTTCATCTCAAAATGTGATTGGATGGTGACTTTGTATTTTACATGTTTAAAAACTTACTGTCAAATAGAGTAAGTATCCAATATCAGTTTATTTGTGACAATTATATAAAAAGGATTAAAACCATATTTAAAACTTCGACTACTCTTCATACAAATTCTACTGGAATGCCACATTTTTTTGATTTTCCATGGTGTGCATGGAAAGGTATTGCACCGTACATCCGGGTATATTAATATTAAAGAATTCATTTGTAGTAAAAACTATAATTATCTTGTCACGTAATGGCATCTACAAATAACAGGAAACGTACGTGACTGCGCAAAAATATCTTCCTTTTTCTTTATACTTTCGAATTTTTTAAAATTATGGATAAACATGAAAAAAGGATGGGAATTTTTTCGCCAAAGTTTTCCTTATTATTTTTTAAGTGAATGTTTCTCTTCACTACAGTTCATTATTTCACTTTCTTTCCAATTTCTCAGACGATAATTTTTTAATGAGCCACTATCTTGTCATTATTCACTTCGGTAATGGAATATGAAAATGATTTTATTAGCTAATTTTCATCCATTTGTAACGCTTTAAATTTTCAAAAATGTTTCAAATTAAATAAATGGATAAGGAATTCTGCTGTTTGCGTGACGATTTATATCTATTAGAAATGCTTCGTTATAGCGAATAACTTAAATATTTTCATGTTAAATTTGTTTGTTTGCTGTGATAATAAATCCATTTGTCTGTGTGACCTATAGATTTTTGGTACGCACAATGGCTCTTACAACTTCAAAATAATGGTTTGGGGACAAAATACATCGACCAAAATATCGCCAGACAAAATCTCGAGGCCGAAATATCACCTGTACAAAATTACGCGTGGACAAATTCTCTCGATGTCAAAATATCGCGAATGCTGATTACTAGTCATTATGAAACACTAACCTCGTCATGATTAGTGTTTTTCTTTCTTTAGTTATTTAAAGATTTGTTCATGTTATACAAGATAAAGAAGTTCCTTTCAAACTTATAATAAGATTGTACTGAAAGTTGCAATTGCAAATTATGTCCAAAAACAAGGAGNAGAAGAATTTAATGAAGATTGAAAACATCATTTTAACTGTATCCTTGAAGTAAATTTGGTAACGTTTCATTTAACGACTGTTCACATACTTCAAGAGGGACAGCTTTAGCTTCTCCATGAAGAGTGCGAAAGACATTGTGAGTGTGTTGCAAAGGAAGGGACAAGATATCAGCTCCTAGGCTTTTTTCTTGCTTCAAAAGATCCAAAAAAAATCGAGTTAAAGGGAGTAAAATTCGAGTAATCGAGAATAATTAACATGAAATTGAAGATGAAAGGGTCGGGACCTCATAAAAAAATCGAGTTATAGTAATATTCGAGTTATCGTACTTCGAGTTATAGCGAATTGACTGTAATTATGAAACACTAACCTTGTCATGATTAGTGTTTTTCTTTCTTTAGTTATTTAAAGATTTGTTCAGGTTATACAAGATAAAGAAGTTCCTTTCAAACTTACAATAAGATTGTACTGAAAGTTGCAAATGCAAATTATGTCCAAAAACAAGGAGGTAATCTTCCGACGTTCTTTTACCGTTATCTTCAAAAGTATTGACAATTTTTTACTTTTTTTCCCTTCAATTTTCTTTTTAATTTTTTTGGTTGCACTGAATCTGCTAGCTATCTACTGTACCATTTTTATTTCGTCTGAAGAAATTCTAAGTATTTCCACGAGAATGGATGATAAGCCGCTTAAATCGCCAGCTTTCTGTTTTGAGAGATATCTACCTTTATCATATTACGTAAGCGATATTTAGACCACGCGATATTTTGTCGAAGCGAGATTTGGTCAACGTTATATTTCGTTCACGCGATACTTTGTTGACGCAAGATTTAGTCTACGTGAGATTTTGTCCACGCGAGATTTTAGCTGTTATATCTGGCATAGACTTTGTGTTCAACTTGAGTGTAGGACATCAGTACTCTTTTTTTGGTTTCTTATTGCCTTTTTAGAATATAAGATGCAGAATTTCCATTTTCAAAGAAAAAAACCTTTTTTTATAGAAAGGAATATATTATTCATTAAAACATGATGTTGACTTCTGAAATCACAATTTTATTTTAAGACTCTGTTGAGATATTTCATATTCTAAAATTGAATTCTTCAGAACCAGAATGTCTAATATAGATGGGATTTTTTAATTTTATTTGAGTAAATGAATCAATTAATTCAATTTAAAAATTATCCGGTTAGAATACTGATGCAGAATTATGATTTTTAGAGAAAAAAATCTTTATTTTAGAAATAAATATATTATTAACACATGATGTTGAGTTAAGAAATCGCAATTTTATTCTAATACTCTATGCAAATATACTCTGATATTTAATGTTCTAAAATTTAATTCTTCAGAATCAAAANGCAGTTTATTATTAACACATGATGTTGAGTTAAGAAATCGCAATTTTATTCTAATACTCTATATATACTCTGATATTTAATGTTCTAAAATTTAATTCTTCAGAATCAAAATTTCTAATATGGACGAGATTTTTTTCATTTTATTTGAATAAATTAATCAATTAGTTCAATTTAAAAATTATCCTATTATCATATTTGCATATTTTAAGCTCTATTTGTACTTCGCAATATTTTAATTAAACAGCTTAAAATTTAAAAAGTATAATTTTTGTTTTATATTGATAACTCTTTTAATTAAAACTCTATGAAAATTAGTGTTATTTTTTTAAAAAAAATATCGGAATATGTCATGTGTGTTTCAATAAAAAATAATAAGAAAATTTGTTGAAGAAATCCAAAATAACTTAGAAAAATATTGGCTGCATTATTGGCTACATAAGACATCCGCCTGGAAATAAATTATAAACGTACTTTGTAGAACTATTGAAATATAGAGAAATTGATAATATTTTCCTGATTTATTCGAATGACAAGTATAAATTTGAAATCTTGAATAAATGATGAAGAACTTGCAACATGAATGCTCTTAAATATGTGGTGAATTGGAAACATTTCTCCTGAATGAAGGGATAATTTAAAAAGAATTAATCCCGATATCTGAGGCCAAACAAATTTAATGCTTGCAAAGGAACGATAAATTAACAAAATACATTGTGCGTACAATATTTTGTCCCAAAATTTTGTTCAGTCGTTAAAAAAATACTTATATTGCGTAAAACTAACTAAAAAATTCGTTTTCAGATCTTTTATATGCTTTTTAGTTTATGCCATGTCTATGTCTTCATGGTGCACATGTTATACATTTGGTATTGTTTTTATGTTCTCGAGAAATTTTCAAAATTTCTTTTTTTTTCTTCTTGTGACAAACTTACAACTCTGACTATAATAGATTATAATTATAATTTTCTACAAATAGTTAAAACATCGACTTTTATTAGCAATAAAAGTACCAATATTATCTTGAAATGCGATGCAATAAAATAAATCGATCAAACGCCTCAGTTTCTTTATTATGTTATTAACCTTCTTAAATTATAGGATTTCGAACTTTTTAGAACACGAAATATTTTCCTAATGTGTAGTAGTAACCTGGATCGATAAAATATATAATCGACTTTTGGATAAAAGCTATAATAAAATAATATTTCTCTCATTTAAAATTTCCTTGTGATGAAATCGAACTAACTTAGCAGAACGGACGATTAAGGAATGAATCGCCAGATTTCGAATATTCGATTTAGTCAACTATACCATCTAGCTCTCCTGTATAAAAAAAAAAGATGAATATCCGTGAATATAGTAAAGAATGGGCGTTAACAAGAAAGAAAAGCACACCGAAGTCTTTGTTTTTGGTGAACACAAAGAACTATTTATTGTTACTCAGGGATCCGGAAATTCGAACAATGCGAAACGCACTTCAAAATCGTTTGCTGCTCACCACGAATTTTGAAGTGCAGTGGCGTGGTCCGGCCGAAATGGATTACTGGTGGAATAATATCATGGACAGAAGTAGCCATGCGCGAACTTAATTCATCTTTATTTAAAGCTAACATTAGCATGCTACTCGGTTTACTGCCCTGCTTTACATTATGTTCGAATTCTTTTTTTTCCTTTGAATGACTTTGGATGAAAGAACGTATTTCAACAACTTTCATCTGGATTTTTGGAAATCTAGATCTTGTGCGGAATTTCATCAATGAGAGTGGAAAAAAGAAAAAAGAATATTTTCTTCTGCTTTATTATGGTGAAAAATCGGGGTTCTTATGAAAAAGTTTTGATGAGGTAGTGCGCTAATGAGGGAAAAAAATTGTCTTTTTCTTTCGACTCTTTAGAGAGTTATGTTTGAGGTAGAAAGAGTTATTTGTTTAACTCTTGTGCCACGCGGAAGTGAAATGAATGAGTTACCTCTTTGAATTGAGGATATGAAATTATTTTCGCCATGTTGCACTCACCTTAGACGATAAAAATGAGACTTAACGTAAATAGAGCCACGGAAATTAATTGATTCATTTTTAAGAGAAGAGGTTCGTATTGCCCGCGTTTTCATACCATACTGCGTAGGAAGAATTATCTTTGATGGGTGTTAAGATTATGTTAACAATGTTTTACTTAATAATATTAAATAATAAAAAATAACTATTGACTTATAATAAAAGTCAATAGTTATTTTTTATTATTTTTGCATTCCAAGAAGCGTTTTTGATTTTAAGAATTACAGTGGGAGATTTGTATAAGCTTTTGTCTAAATTTTGGTGCTTTCTGTAAATTAATCTCTTCAAAAAGTGATGCCTTATAAACCCCTTCATTATGGTCACTAAAAGAAGAAAATAATCCTATCAGAATCTGAAGAAATATTATCGATGACAACAAGAGCATAGGAAAAATTTAAGTGATAAAGTGAAACGAACACATTTTAGTCGGATGAAATCAAAAATTATTTAATAAATTTAATCCCTTGTTTGCTTTACTTGACTTCAATAATATTTCGCTTCATTTTGATAAAAATTTTTGTTGCTTAACTTTTTTTTCTCTATTAATTTGCCTCTACTAATGTAAGGTTTTTATAATTCCATCTTCATGGATTCTAAAAGCATTTAGTGCGGCGATTACAGTACATAGGCGTGCAAATTTACTATAAAGCTATGAATTTTATTTATACTGGATTTTCTGTATCATATAGGAATTTAATATTAAGTATCAGTTTGTCTATAGGCGCTTAGGAAAACGTGCAGAAATTGTATTTTATTGTAAAAAATTCCTTTACATACTAAAATATTTCAAAAATTAGTTCTTTTTTTGCCTTTTAGGCTGCATTATTGTTTCTATAATCACATTTGAATTCTTAAATTTGGGTAAACCAAGTTTAAGTTCTCTAAGAACAAGAATTTTGTTTTCTGGCTTCAAGGTTTAAGATTAATAATGCAATATGGAGGACAGGTAAAAAAAAGTTAAAAATTTAGAAAAATTAAAATTTTTAGATGACCTGAAATACGAGTCTTGTGTATCGAAGATGACATCAATATACTATAATTTTTTCCAAGTAAAAATTTATTATACGACTTTCTTAAAATTTGATTTCTTGTCAACTATTCGAACGATTTCGTTTCAATTTTATATTTTACCATTTGAAATATTACAAGTTTCAAAATGACCAGAATTTAAATACCTTACAATTGAAAAGTCTTACGACTATTAATTGAAAAAGTAATTATTAAAAGTTAATTTTTGTATAGAATTATCTTCGGATTGTCTCATAAGTTAATGATAACACATATTAATCTTTTATAATTAACTAATTTTTATTTTCATAACTGTGTAATATTAAGGAGATGATGTTTATAAGCCATGTCTTAAAAACTTGTCTCTATATCGAATACATCGTTGTGTTCTAACTACCTCGTGATACTGCCCTTCGTTGTATGTAGTAATTTTAATCGCATCCATCTTCTTGCAGTTTCAAATAGGGTAGATTCAACGTCTTTTTTCTTCTTCTAACAAGCACACCTGAGCGGGTGCAACGAAGGAAAAAAAAAGAAGCGTGGATTCAGCGTCATATATCTCTCAAACTTCATCGGTGACCTTGCGCTCCTTTGAGGGGCCCTTAACCTGTTGCAGGTATATAGGGGAATGTCTCTTCACATTCGAATCGAGCAAGTGAAAGGGAATTAGGGGGCAAGGGGCCCCTCTGTCCTGTACCGACTCCACCCTGTATCTGGTGTTAAGCTATTTTCAATTGTGAGTTACAGAGTGCATTATCATCTTTAGAACAATAGTTTCTTAAAGAAGATTGTAAATGTGCTGTTAAGCATAGACAAGGTCTTTGGCTCTGAGTTCCTTTTTTTTTTTAAGTTTATTACTTAAGATTTAATGTATCCAAAGAGTATTATAATTATATTATATAGCATGTTTGCAAAGTTTACATGCGACTTTCAGAAAAAAATGTACGTAAACATTACTAATATTTCTTCCCTTATCCTAAAGAAAATAAACAAATCATAAAGCCTTTTTCATATTTTAAAAACTCTTTGTACTCTCACTTAAGAATTTGCTTACAGGTTTAACACCTCTAAGTACCTCAACCAGCCTACGCTGCTCCAATCATCACTAAAAAAACAAACAGATATTTTAGCACAGAATTATTTAAAATATTTTTCAGCTGCTCGCTAAACTATCATATTCAGCTGCTACTTACTCTGCTCTACTTTCAGACATTTCATCTTAAAATTGTTTAAAATGTGTTGAACTTCTACTCCAAACTACTGAAGTCTACTTAGGGTGCCGTGGTGGCTCAAGGCATTGAGCGCACGCCTCCCAATGCGATGACCCGGGTTCGAATCCCAGCTATGGCTGGTCGAATGAATTCCAAGCTATCCCAGCTATGGCTGGTCGCACACGTCTCGCACCACCCACAGTTCTGAAGCAAAATATCATCATGGGTTAGAGTCCCCTGGTCATCAGGCTAACAGAGGGAGATTTTCGTGGTTTCCTTCGCCACGTAACATAAATACGGGTAAGATCCACCAAAACAGCCTTTCACGAGGGCTAGTTTGTCCCAATGCTTGATTCAGGAGTTCCCTTGTCTTCTGGATTAGGTTCGAAATTACAAAGCTACGGAGTTGAACACTTATAGTCTTAAACTCAGAACTGGGTCGGATGTTTAACGCCGATTATAAAATAAAATATAAAAATCCATCTAGTCTGCTGTCTTCTCCTACAAAGACATGCATTTTAGCCAAAATTTGCTTAAAATACTTTTTTGTCGTACTTCATACTGTTACAATTCATTTAATCTGCATTTTTGCAGTACATAGTTTTATTATGAATTCCTACTACAATCTAGAACAATTCATGAAAACTGGGTAGATTTTTGCAATACACTGCTTCATATGTTTTAAAGTCGCTCCAAACCGATATAATTCATCAATGTTTGAGTTTACGACCACCAATGTTCAACTCAGTAGCCTTGTAATTTTGAACCCAATTCAGAAAACAAGGGAACACCTGAATAAAATACTGAGACATAAATTTGCCTGTGTGGAGGATTTTTTTATGGAAACTACCCCATTTGCGTTATTTGGAGAGGAAAACCACGAAAACTTCCCACAGTCAGCCTGTTGTCAAGGGGATTTTAGCCCATTATCCGTCTACCACTGAGGATATTTTATGTCAGCGCTGTGGTCGGTGTGAGCCGGGTGCGGAAATCTTATCGACCAGTCATCACTGAGATTTGAACCCGGGTCACCTCATTTTGAGGCGAGTGCTCTATTTCCTGAAGCCACCACAGCTCATCAAAGAAATATTTCAAACATTTTGCATTTGTGCTCCAAACTGATGATAAGCAATGTTTTTCCGATATAGTTATTAAATTTGCTCCTAAGTTGGGCCAAAACAGTTATTTCCCCAAAAATTTCAATAGATTTTTTTCGAAACTTAATTTTTGTTGATGATGTGGTGAAGTTAATAATTTTTAATTAAATTAGAATAATTGATACATTTTTTCCATTTTACAAACTTAATTTTTAAAGAAAAAATATTTTATCTTTACAATTTTCGAAGGCTGTTTTTCGAAAGCTGCGTCGAAATATGAAATGATGCTTTTTTGCGAATAATATGCTATTTTTATAGCTGCTGTGAGTTTGCAACTGTTACTCGTGACACTGTTAGGTCAAGTTTAGCCTGTCTAAAGCCACTGCTGTCTACGCTCAGTTTGAAAATGGCGCAAAACGTCGATATGGAGAAAAGTCACAGTTTTGTGAAAATGACCAGCGTTTGTAGTATAATTTTTTAATATTTAAAAACTTACCCCGATGCTGCTTTACTAAGACTCATAAAGTCCCGCAGTGGACTGATCGTTAAGACACGGTTCTCAGCAGATCACCGAAATCAAGCATCACTGGCTGCGGTCAGTGTGCGGGTGGGTGACCACTTGGATCAGCCTGCGTAGGGACCGAGGGTGTGCGGTATTGGTTTTCGTTAAACTGTGCTACCGTAAAGTGCTCGATTTCGCGCGCAAGTCGTCGGGCTACCAAAGCGGGGGTGCCATCCCCTCCGCAGAGGATCAAAATTGTGATGGCATGTCTTCGGATCATCCTCAGGGATGTTTCCCAGACCGTCGCCAATAGCCCATTGTGCAGCTTTGGTGCGACGTAAATTAACAACAACAACAGGACTCATAAAAATTTGCAAAAACTGAGAATGAGGCAATGATTTTGATAATTTTCATTTAGGTGGATAAATGTAGTCAAATTGGCGATTTTTTAAAAAATAAATAACTTTAAGAAAATGGAAGTTATTATTTGTCTATTCTAAATTTCGGATAATTATTCACTACAAGATAATATATATAGTTTAAAATCATTGCATTACTTCAAGTGTAAGGCCTTTAAACTATGGCTTTTTTTATTTTCCTTGGCGACAGAGCTTCGAGAAACAGCGTTAAGCAATTGCTTTCAATGGATTCTGAAATAAAATATATTGCTCTATAAGTAAAAACAAGCTGTTCTCAATAGCTATAACCACTCAAAATTGCAAATCGAAAACAGTTAAATATATAACTTGAAACAGTTTGTTATAAACGTTCATTCACAACAGAATTTCACGGTTGAACGATGAAAAATAACAAGAAATTAAGATATGTTTTTTTTCCCTTTGCGATCAGATTTTATTTTAATTATAATTTTATAAACTGGTGATAAGAATAGTTTTAAGTTTCTAAAGGAAAACTTTGCTTCTATTTGAAAACGTTCGCAAAGATTAGTCGGGGACTTTTCCTTTCGAATTTCAATTTTCATTTTTTTAATTTCAATTCTGGAAACAAACAGGGTTGCTTGAGGACTTCTTTGGAATGAAATGAATGGGGAGATTAACTTTTAATCATCACTTTCACCAGCACGACTCGAACAGTATTAAAAAACTAAATTTGTTGAAAAGCTTCTCCTCTGTATGAATGGAATTAAGTTTGTTAATCCCCCTTTTAAACTCCTTAGGTTTGTTAGGCTGAGTCTGTTACGCATGGGAAATCTTTTCAATAAAAATTAATAATAAAATAAATGGTAGATGTTAGCCTCTGTTGTTTTAAAACAGACATAAAATCTACAGAAGAATCCTTTCAAAAACTGTAATAATGTTGTAGAAGCTTATGAGGAAAAATGTGCAAATATTTGTCAAATAATTTAATGTTTCGAGTTCAGATTGCTTTTAGAAAGGGATTTGGAAGTTTCGCTTTTATGCACCTTTAAATAAATGCAGAGCACAGTCAATTTCTGACATATTTATCTGTTGCTTTCCAACACATGGTATTTAGATCTTTTAATGGTATCTATTTACATTTGTATGCATTATCAAAGTAGTACATTAATGCAGTTTCGGTTGCACGTTGAACACATTTTTGTGCGCCAGAAATTTATTACGTTGAATTAATTACACTTCTAAATATTTTTTTAAAGTAATTTTTCTTTCTTTGTGTTGTCATTTCGTAAAAAAAACAACTATTTTTAAAAATCCTACGTGCAATAGAAATTGCATTGATAATAAACATGTTCCATAGCATGCCACAAATATAAATTAATAAATCAGGAGAAATTTAACCATGTCTCTTTAATGAATGCATATTGTCTTCTTCATTGATATATGTTTCGCTCAACATAGTTGTTTATTGCAATAAGAAGTTTTTGATTAATTACTCGAAGAAAAAAAAATGTATGTTTTCTTTCAATGTGTCATCGCCATTTCGTAAAAAATAATTCTGTAAAATCCTACGTGCAAAACACATAGAAAATTTACACACGCTGTTCAATTTTACTTAAATTTTGAATATAATTTGAAGAATGTTTATTGTGCGCATCATTAAAGCAGTTTACATTAAACGTGGTTGTTACGTTTTCCTTATAATTTCTGATTTTAAACGTGAACAAAATAGTTAATCTGAGATAGGAAAAGGAGAATCCGGATAGAATTACATATATTTGATGAATTATTTAGAGATTTATGCTCGAAATATTTCTGTGAAGGTGATTAAGTACTTCTTTATTATTTATATATGTATCATTTTTAAATTAATAATATCCATTCATTATAGTATTAAACTTTAAATATTGATATTGAAATCGTCATAAAGATTTAATTATTGAAATACAAGTTATCGTTTGAATAATATTAATCATTAACAGTTTTTATCATTAGTAGTAATATTTGAATTGTTATGTAGTTATATTAATCATTATTAATATTATTATTTTAATTGTTTATGAACTTATTAATTTAAACATGAATAATTCTTAAAAAAATATAAATGTTTGAATTGCTTTTTTTTTGTGCATAGTTTAATTATTTAAATAAAAATCATTTTTGTTTAATACCATTAATCTTTATATACCATTAATCCTTAATTAATATCTTTCGTTTCTAAAATAGCTAATTATTATCCTAAATTATAAAATTTGTTATAAACTTTAGTTTCGAAACTATATCTTCTTAAACATTTCAACACTAAAATATAATCATAGCTTATATTTAAATTTATAAGAGAAAACCAGTCTTTTACTTACTAAGCGTAGTCTGACCTTCTGTGAATCGGAACTTCTAAAAGATTCCTAAAATATACTGTAAATTTTTATCTTTTTTCATAAAACTTCTTTTTAAAATTTATTTATTTTTTTGTTTACTCAGGATAATAAAGGGGAAATATTATAGCTTTATTGTGTCGGTATATGTCTTTAGTTTTGTGTGTGATTTCTCAACGTTGTTGTTGCTCATTTATGTCGCACTAGAGCTGCACAATGGGCTATTGGCGACGATCTGGGAAACATCCCTGAAGATGATCCGAAGACATGTCATCACAATTTTGATCCTCTGCAGAGGGCGTGGCACCTCCGACGACCTGCGCGCGAAGTCGAGCACTTTACGGTGGAACAGTTTAACGAGGATCAATGAGGCACACCCTCTGTCCCTACGCCTGCTGATCCAAGTGGTCACCCACCCGCACACTGTAGCCAGTGATACTTGACTTCGGTGATCTGCTGGGAATCGTGTCTTAACGATCAGTCCAATGCGGGACTAATTTCTTAATGACCAGAGCTGTGGGGTAGTTAAAACGTCCAAAATCCGATTTTTCTTAAGTGTTCAACTACGACTTAGAATACTTAGATTAGACGACTTGAACTACGATTCAATTGAAATTTCTCTTGAATCCAAGTAAAGAGTTATTAATTGTTACAATATTATTACTATATTATTTTTTATTTTTGTAAAGTAACTAAATCAACATTCTAATTAACTGATTATTTAATCACTGTTCTAAGATTAAAAAGCACTTCTATCTTTAGTTTTTATTTAGTGTGTTAATAGAACAGTAGATAAGCAGATTCATATGAGCTTTTCTCTCTAGATAATCGCAATACAAATTCATCCGTCCCCCAATATCTGGTTTCACTCTTAGTTTTAAACTTACAAAGATGAGGAAATATTGGGAAAAGAAATAAAGCTCAATTTTGAAAGAAAAAGAAAATGGTGAATATAAAAACGAAAAAGTATGAAATAAAATAATTTTAAACTATTTAATAATGCAACTTTTCCATGTAAAATAACTAATCCCGGGTCATTATAGTCTGGTTTGTAGGACGTCGGGCTCATGTACGTGAGTTCGAATTTGCCAGCCGAAGAATCCCCATGTCTTAAATGGTGGCCGGTGCACGTTGAATCTGTCGGGTCACAAAATTCTCCATGTCCCCATAATAAATCAATACCTCTGAGGGTACTGAATTCGAGATGGATAGCTCTCTGGTTCAGGTCAAAATTACGATCTGTGAATAAATGGATGTATGAATGGGTTTGCCCTATAAACGAGCTGTGAGGTGTGTGTGGCTGAAATTGTACTCCTGGCCATAGAGGGAGTCAATGAAAAACAAGAAAAGCACCCTGTTCCCTAAAATCGCTTGGATTCCCATAGCAAGCTCGCTGATATTGGCACGTGACATAAGTAACAACAACAACAAATAAATAGTCCTAAGANTCAGTTTTAAATTTACAAAGATGAGAAAATATTGGGAAAGGAAATAAAGCTCAATTTAAAAAGAAAAAGAAAATGGTGAATACTAATATAAAAACGAAAAAGTATGAAATAAAATAATTTTAAAATATTTAATAAAACAACTTTCTATGTTAAATAAATAATCCCTGGTCATTATAGTCTGGTTTGTAGGACGTCGGAGTCATGTTCGTGAGTTTGAATTCGGCAGGCGAAGAATCCCCTTGTATTAAATGGTGGCCGGTGCACGTTGAATCTGTCGGTTCACAAAGTCCTCCATGCCCCCCTAATAAATCAATACCTCCGAGGGTACTGAATTCGAGATAGATAGCTCTCTGGTTCAGGTCAAAATTACGATCTGTGAATAAATGGATGTATGAATGGGTCTGCCCTATAAACGGGCTGTGAGATGTGTGTGGCTGAAATTGTACTCCTGGCCATAGAGAGAGTCAATGAAAAACAAGAAAAGCACCCTGTCCCTTAAAATCGCTTGGATTCCCATAGCAAGCTTGCTGATATTGGCAAGTAGCATTGGTAACAACAACAACAAATAAATAGTCCTAAGAAACTGAAGCGGTATAGATATTACTTGATTAAAAACTTCATCCGCTTCAAAAATATGCAAATAGGAAATAACAGAATTCTGATTTACCCCTCTCGCCCTCTGAGGTTTTTCATGTTCATTTCTCTCTTGGATACTGTGATTTTTCTAGTTTTGTCAATCACCTTCACTTTTCCATTTTCCTTTGGCTACAGTACGTTTTATATTTCAAATCACTTTTGTTTTTTCTCATTTTGTTTTTTCCAAGAATGTCTGGCAAGTCTTGAAAATGGATGCCTGTTTTTTAACGCTTTGAAACATGTTTGTTTTTCCAATTGGTATATTTTGGAAGCAAATAAAGTTTTTAATCACGAAACAATTTGTGCTGCGGTTTTGCACGAAAAAGTAAGAAGTAAAATATCGAGTGTATCCAGTTGATATAGTTTCAGTTACTTTTTCAGATACAATGTTCATTTTATAAAAAAATTATCTTAAAATGTGTTGCAAGAATTTCTAATAATTTTTTTTTTTTGGAAAGTAGATGAAAAGTCGGTGATCTTCGAACAGCAATAATATAAAATAAAGAACCGACTTTTCCTTCGCTTTCCTTAAAAATTGTGTCAGAAATTCTTGCAAAATATTTAATCTACACTTTAATGTAAAACGATATCTCAAGAACTAACTGAGGCTACATCGATTGGATTCTTATACTAAATATTTTATTTCTTACATTTTCGTGCAAAAAGTTGTTGTTTCTTATAAATTTCTTGAAGTTATTTTATTTTTTTGAAGTGCTCTTATTGATAATTATTATATAATAAGGGATCTTAGTATGCTGGGGGAAAATAAAAAATGTTAGGATATATTTCGTTACAATGTAGGAAAATTATAACTTTCGTCCTAAAAAAATCCCGCTTGCTGTGGGGGAAAAAAACTAATTTTAGCTGCTGCAAATATATTAAAACATTTACATTCGTCATAATTTTTCAACCGATTTTTAAATTTTCTTCAGGTCATGAGATCCTTTTCACATATACTGCTACATATAGCAAAATATGGCATTATAGGTAGCCTAGAGCAAGCTACGAGCCAGAAAGGAACCATTCGAAAAGTTTGGGAACCATTCATTAGCTGAAACTATATTTTTCACTTATTATAAGCTGAAAGAGATAAAACTCTGAACGTGATGTTTTTTGACAAAAGTTTTTATTTATTTAGCATTACTATTCGGTAAATTTGTTTTAAAAGTGACATAAATAAACTGGAGTGGATATAAATGTGTAACAAACCCATAAAACAATACTTCGATTTCCGAGATATAAGTTATTAATTCTCCAATAAACCTTAAGATTTATTGTGAATTTGAAGACTTATTATTGTATAGAGTGCATTCAGAAAAACCATGAATCAGAAAGAAAGTTGTCGAACGAAGTTCGGGAACCATTTATCTTAAACTGTATTTTGTACTCATTATAAACAGAAGAGTATAAAACTGAGCGTGATGTTTTTGACAATAATTTTATTTATTTAGCTTTATAATCTGCTATTTTTGTTTTAAAGTTGAGATAAATGAGCTAAAAAGAGATATAAATAAGTAAGCAATCTATAAAACAATACTTCGATTTCCAAGAAGTAATTGCTTACTCCTAGATAAATCTTCGTAAGGCTTTATGCCATTTTCTGATTGAAATAAAACGAGGAAAACGTTAAAAAAAAAAATGCTTGTCCAAAGGGCTCTCATTTAGTTTGCACTAACGAGGCAGTAAATAAAAAAAAGAGATATTAAATTCTATATTCAATTCATTCTTGTATCAAAAATGTTTTTCAAATGGTCCATCGAGTTTAATATAGTCTCATCATTGTAACTGAATTGCAGAATTAAAGCATCCGGCAAGTCACGCATTTGTGACTACGACCGTTAGATAACTGTTTGTAATTACAATGCACGCCGACATTGTCACGAACTCAACAACCCTTGATGTAAAAAAAAAAGGAAGATGAGAATGAGTTGATTGTTTCTAACCGGTTCAATAATATGCATCTTTTTTAAACGGACTTGACTGTTTTGTTTCGAGGTTTTACGATTTAATCAAGAGTCGAGTTGAGTTGCAATGACACTTCTAACCCTCAGGCGCATTGAAAAATGACCGATTTAGTATAAGTTTGTTCCAGTGACCTTTTTTAAAAATCGTTTTCAATTTACATGAGAAAAGCGAAACTTTGTTGAAAGTCTAAGATGTTATTTAGATTAAAAGATGTTTTCGCTAATGTTTTTTTTTCTGTGCGTTTGATTTATTTTATAGTTTAAAAGTACTATTTATATTTGGTTTGATGTTTTGTATTTATTTATAGTGTCCGTCGCCTATTCATCATAGTTGCTATTGTCCTTTTTAAAAAATCGTTTTCCAGAGAGAAACTTGGTCTTTATCTCAAATATTGGATGTTATCTTGTATTGTAATAGCACCGTTTAAGTGAAAGCATACTAAAATATGAATTACCGTTATTTGCAACCAAATATATTATTTAACACCATTTAATTGGAAATATACTAAAAAGTATATTACTTGTATCAAATATATTATTTTGAACCATTTAATTGGAAGCGTAATAAAAAGTGAGTTACAGTTATTTGCAACTAAATATATTATTTAGCACCATTTAATTTTGAATTATACTAAAAAGTGATCTATTTGTTTATTGACTTAAAAATGTTTAGAATACTTGTTGCATTAAAAGAGGTTTTTCTTGGATAAGGAGCATTCACTGTTTCTTTAACGCAAAAATAATTGCGGCTTTAATTTTAAACAGTGAAAATTTTCATTTTTAAATTGTGCGTTGCTATCCGCCTAAGCAATCACCTTTTATGATAATCGTCTGCCTTTTTTATATTTCAAGTTCTAAAAGCATCTAGAAATGAAAAAAATAATTTCAATCATAAACAAACTAAGGATTGAAAATAAACTGAATATAAAAGGTGTGCATGTAAAATGTGCCATTATAACTAGTTATCTTTTAACAAAATATCATAGCGAAATAGAACATTAAATTTGAACGGATATAAGCGTTTTAAGATATTCTAATTTACTGTGAACTATTATCGTGATATTTATATTCTTTAAAAAAAGTTGTTCTTAGAATTCGGAAATAACTTGATAAATGGCAACTTGTATCAATGCTGGCGAAAACCAAATTTATTTTTAATTTGAAAGAAGAAGAAACGAAAAAGCCAACGTATATTAAATTTTTTCGCATTTTTCTTCTCGAATTCCTTTTTCCATCAAATTGTTCGTAAATAATTGCAAAAGAAACCCTCCCTATAGCTTAATTTTTAATTACTAATAATTTATTTTTATTATTAGTAAAAAAATTTTTTTGAACAATTATACTNTTACCGTTATTTGCAACTAAATATATTATTTAGCACCATTTAATTTTGAATTATACTAAAAAGTGATATATTTGTTTATTGACTTAAAAATGTTTAGAATACTTGTAGCATTAAAAGAGGTTTTTATTGGATAAAAAACATTCACTGTTTCCTTAACGCAAAAATAATTGCGGCTTTAATTTTAAACAGTGATAATTTTCATTTTTAAGTTGTGCGTTTGCTATCCGTCTAAGCAATCCCCTTTTATAATAATCGTCTGCCTTTTTTAAATTTCAAATTATAAGCATCTTGAAATGGAAAAAATAATTTCAATCAGAAACAAACTAATGTTTGAAAATAAACTGAATATAAAAGGTGTGTATGTAAAATGTGCCATTATAACTAGTTATCTTTTCACAAAATATCATAGCGAGATAGAACATATTCCAACAGAAAATAAACGAACGGGTATCGAACGTTTAATTTGAACGGATATAAGCGTTTTAAGATATTCTAATTTACTGCGAACTATTATCGTGATATTTATATTCTTTAAAAAAAGTTGTTCTTAGAATTCGGAAATAACTTGATAAATGGCAACTTGTATCAATGCTGGCGAAAACCAAATTTATTTTTAATTTGAAAGAAGAAGAAACGAAAAAGCCAACGTATATTAAATTTTTTCGCATTTTTCTTCTCGAATTCCTTTTTCCATCAAATTGTTCGTAAATAATTGCGAAAGAAACCCTCCCTATAGCTTAATTTTTAATTACTAATAATTTATTTTTATTATTAGTAAAAAAAAAAACAATTTTTGAACAATTACATTTTTTTAAATTATTTGAAAAAAAATGATAATTGTTTAGCCATTCGCGACGTGTATTATCCACCTGTTTAGAATTAAATTAAGTTCCCGAAAAATATTTAATAAATACTTGTAACATTACGAACATTTAACTGTCTTCGTATTTTAAAAAAAGTAAAGAGAAAAAAAATCCCTAAAAATACCTATCTGCTTACTAAAATTCATGTTTTATTCACTTTAAATGCATTTTTTCCTTTTAAATTGCTGGAATCTTTAAACGCATGCCAGCAGCATTTCTTCCACCCCCCTCCCTCATCTTTCCATGAAGAAACAATTCAAACCTCTTCGTCATCTTGTCTTTGAAGTGCCGGCTCCCATCACTTATGCTCCTTTATGTTTATTTCACTGTCTCGCACTTCTTTTTTGAATTTCAAAACTACTTCGCTCATTCCTTTACGAAATCCAGTTTATTTTTCTTTCTAAAATATATGAACACGTTGAATCGCTTGATTGTTGATCGTGTTAAAAGATATCAGACGCAACGTAGATATTTACGCCACGCCAGGAAATATTCGCAAATACCCGTGGAATTATATTTTTTAAGTAGGTTTATTAACTTATGCAAGTCTGTGAATCTTGACTTGGCTTCTTTAAAAGATGTTTGCTAGTCATTTAATAGCTTGAGTCATTTCACATTTTCATGTTACTATGACCACCGTTTGTTTTTATTTAACGTATTTTAAACGAGGTTATCCTTACTCGTATTTGCTTAATTAGTTTATTTTTAATTCATTTCTGAAATCTATTAAACTAAACTTCAGTCATGAACTTCATTAGTTCTTTCATATTAGTTTAATTAGTTTATTTTTTAACATCAAAAGTATATTATTTATGAAACATATGTGGCAATGAATAAGGAAAACGAATGCTGATAAATCTCTAATTAATCGTATTAGTTCATAAATTAATAAAAATAATTTGAAAAATAATAATTTAGCTTAATTATTTTATTTTAAATTTGCAATTCTTTAAAAAAAAATATCATTTTTACTTATATTTATTTTTTATTTTATTTTGAAAATAAAGAGAGACTTTTATTCAGTTAAACATTACTTTGTAAAACCGAATGTATATAAATCCAGAGTAAACTGGGAAAGTTTTATTCTGTCGAATTATTAAATTTTGTTTTAGAAAATAGTTTATTTTACTTGTTCCTTTATTTATTACTACTATTTCGCTAGATTTTTTAAATTTTATATTTTATTATAGGCTGCAGTGTAAGTTTTAAAAAAGATAATTACCATCTAAAATCAAACTTTTTGTGACTAAGTGTAGGAGTGACATTATGATGGCCCCTTAATGTTGATTTTACTATTTGACATTTTGGAAAACGCGATAACATAGCAGTGTGACAGAATGGGACCACGAGCAATACGAAGAAAAATTTCTTATTTATTTCCTATTACTTCTTATATCATAAAGTAATTCAAAGTGGCATAATTATCTACCAAACAATTAACTTGCCAATTGCTGGATAATATGTAGGATAATTTCTGTGATATCCTTAATTATTTATAATTTCCACTAACTATCTCAAGGTGATCAGTGTTGAAATGGTTGCCAAAAATAATTTTCCATTCGAAAGAATCATTTATACTTTCAAACGATATGTCATTGCACGCGTTATTATTATTTTTTTTTAAAGAAAAAATTGTCTGCTAAGTCACAATGAAAAGAATTGTGGGAACCTATGTCTGTCGAATGTTTTTTTTTTAAAGTGTGTCAAGGGCGCCCTCTACGTATCTCTCTGCTTATTATTCTAAGTCGATCACAGATTAAGGTGAATCACGTTTTGTGACAGTCACAATGTCGCTCCTGCACGCATTTTTACCTTTTGATGATTCTCTTCGTACTCATGACTGCCGAAATCAGATATCAGGTAGATAATCTCATTCATGAAAAAAAAATTCTAAGAATGGATGATAGCTAACAAAAAACATGCAACTAATAAATTAGAGGCCGATCTCCTAATAAAATAAAACACTTTCAGGAATCACCCATACAGGGTCAGGCACCCTAGCCCCATATTTCAGGGCTTGATGCCTTAGCAGCTATGGTAGGAATGGCACGTCATTTTGATCCTGGTAAGAAGACGTGGACAGCGCCTGAGCCGGTACCCCTCTCTCATAACTTCCACGCCGCAACAAGCGCGAAGACTTACTGCTAAAACAGATTTTTAACGAGTACCTTGTTTTGTATTCACGCCGGTTGCTTAGTCAGCTCTGAGGACCGACCCATGCCTCTCCATCTGTGGAATTAGCGACGCTTTTACCGATCGCGTCACCAGAGCGCTTGAAAGAATGTGCAGTACGCAAGAAATAAGCGGTCCAACCTGAATAATTTTTGATCTAATGATCGGATTTCCACATTCCAGGACTCATTTCTTAAGGTTCAAAGGGGTGACCTCAAATATGGTAATTAATTAGTGCAGACGATATTTTAAGAACGTACTTTCTCCGAATAAACATGCCCTTTTTTTTGTTGACAAATTCTGCTTTCTGACTCCAATAGTTTCGTCAGGAGAGCGGTCCAAAGTTTGGACCCCTTAATGTTAATTTTACTTTTTGCATATTTCGCCATATCTCGAAAATTTTTTAATTAAATTAAAGCAAAATTTACATTTAATTATAAAATTCCTTCAGTCAATGATAATTCCATTAAAAAACAACTATTAGTGGGTATTCACTATTTTTTTATAAGTTAATTTTATAATAGCAAAAAAAAAAAAAAAACGGTTCGTTTTCGTGTCTGATTTCGTAACTTAAAATATCGTCTGCGCTAATTAATTAGTATATTTGAGGTCACCCCCTCGTACCATTACTGTACATTAAATATTACTTAAGGCGTCTTTCTTGTGTACTTAAAAAATCCATTTTTGTTTCCAAGATTTTGAAACTGTCATTTTGAATGCATCTGATAGTCAATCTAACACTTCCTTCAAAGGATTATAGCTTTGAAGTACTGAAGTTCAAGCACAAACCTTGAAATTGTCTTTTTCAAATGAAGTAAATATAATACCTGGCCGATACATTTAATTTTTCTGCTGCTCTTAGCGTTACCAAAATTTATTTTTCCTCAGATAAGCAGAAAAGTAAACCATATTTGGTAAAAAAGCTTTTAATTTTCAAATTAACGACAATCAACTACCGTCGCTTCCTGCATTTTGGAATGACAAGAGCTAAGTTACTAACAATTATAGACGAACAATATGCAAACTTCATGAGATAAAAATAAATATATAAAAAAGATTTAATGTGTAATAAACAGACTAGACAGTCCTAACTTAGATCTAACAATCCTAAAATCCTCAACTGTATGGTTTCTAGGTAACTAGTTTGGGTTTCTAGACAAACATCAAACGGTATTCGAATTACAATCTAACTTTGAATGTTGTTTTCCCGTCGATTATTTCCACACATGTGGTACACCACATTATTCAGATGTTCATAAATAGCATGATCTAAGCAGCGGCTCCCAACAGTTTGACTGCGGTCCATTTATACAAGAGCTAGTATTTATACTAGGTGTGAATGACCAGCGTGATAGTTGAGGTCTAATACCAGTGTTTCGGGACAAGTACTTAGGACTAGTGAATAGTAGTTAATAGAACACTAGTATGTCCTGCGTCACTAGTTATCTTAGATCCGATAGTACTAGTGAAATGTGGTGTCTTTTTTAATATCTTGATCTATGTAGGTATGTGATAAGTGGCTATTTGTCATTATTTTCAAATTGTATATTTAGTAGATTGTGAGCATTAAAGTTTTCACAGAATTGATGGTCCACACAATGAGAAAGGTTGAGAGTCCTTTATCTTTCTTAGACAAGCGGCGTCTAATATCGAACAGAGGAGCAAATATAATGCTTCCTGTTGTGTTATTTTCTCAGCATTTTATTAGTAAATCAATAATATTCACATTTAATAGCATATTAAACCTTGTGATGTTCATTTAGAGATTCACTTTTAATGGTTCTGTGTGTATCAGCTATCATGAGATTACATCCTCAACAAATTGCTTTTCTATATCACGTTACGTCTTCAACACTGTTTTCCCCTCTGTCAATCCCTAAAATCTTGCTCCTCTATTCTGTATAATTCCCGTCTAATCCTCTGTTTCTATTTTCCTTACTATATAATCTTGTTGTTCTCTATATTTCTATATAATCTTGTTTTATTCTAAAAATCTACATACAGTCTGTTCGATTCTGTATATTCCTACGCAATCTTGTCGTTCTATTCTAGGTATTCCTTAGTGTCTTGCATTTCTATTCTGCCATACTCAATTTATTCGTCTTATATGTATTTTAATCTTTTCAGTGTTGCATGTGGCAGCAAACGTATTTTTTATTCTATGCAATTATTTCAAGAGGATATTAAGGACGTGCGTGAGTTCTTGAATAAAATATTAGGTGTACCTTTGCACGATTTAAAAAAAAAAACAAGGAAAATTTTGACTTATGTTTTTAAGGAGAAAATACCAAAAAAATAATTTGTAACAATTTGTACGAAAGCAATTACAAGTTTTAAGTTTCAGCCTTTGTTCTATGAAAGGCAATAAACTTATCCAAACTAAATGGCTAACAAACTGTAACTAAACGATATACTATATCTTTATATTCATCTTGTTAACAATTTGATGTTTGCTTATTGCCTACTATGAAACCCTTTTTCAATACAGCTCGCTTCATGATTTTATTCACTTCCTGTCTTTTGTTATTGATTTCCTGAACATTTATAAATCCTAACTACTATGCATACATTAATCAGTAGCTTTATTTTTTCATCGAGTTAACCAGGAGGTGTTATCTAAGTATTCTGGGGTTTACACATTTCTTTATCAAAAGATCGGAATCTTGGATAGACAATACGATACTTAGTTCCATTGTCTTATTGTATACATCTGGGTTGGATTTGTATAAGTTCTTTTCTATGCTTCTTTTTCTCAATCTTTCTAAAATTTTAATTATTTTCTTAAAAAAAAAAAGTGTATCATTAGAGACAAAGCTTTCGTTGAAAACATTTCTTTTATTGCGGCTGCTCTATGGTTTGATGGTTGTATTACACGAAATGGTTTTACATCTCTTACCATTTCGACATTTTACTTTTTTTTATTTATTCTTTTCAAAAGTCATACATTGTTAATTTTAAAATAATGTAATAAATAAGAGCATTTTCGAAAGAAATGACATAGTTTTGATTCCTTTTTTAATTGAGATTTTGGTCTCATTTTACCCGATGTTTTATTCCCCGAACTCAATTGGTTGGAGAATAGATCTCTCCATTTATATTGAATTAAGGTTCAAAGCGAGAAGTTGTAATTTATTATACATACTTTAGAAATACCCGTTTTTAATTGTAGATCAAGACGAGAAGTTGTAATTTATTACAGATATTTAAAGTTGTTCGTCGTCAATTATAGAAACAAACGAATTAGAACTTTTCGTTCCCTAAAAAACTGCAAATAAAGATGAAAAGATTTAATTTTTCATGATGTCGAGATTTTTAAATCATTTGAACATTTTTTTATCGTCAATGTAATTGCTACTTTTTCTAAAGTTTTATACAAATTAATGTATATCATTAATATTTATGATATGGTTAATATCATTTACTATAACTGAAAATGATTATAATTAATAAAAGTTATGAATAATAATAATTATAATTAATAATAATTATAACTAATAATTATAATTAATAATAAGTATGATTAATAATAATTATAATTAATTATAATTATAACTAATAATTATAATTAATAATAAGTATGATTAATAATAATTATAATTAATGATAATTATGATTAATATTTAAGAAATATCAACATCTGTAAATGTTAACTTTTTAAAAAACTTTACTGGTATAATTTTTAAGTTTCGTTTCTGAATGCCATATTTGCTATTTTACGAATATATTTATTTCTATATTTTTTAAAAAAGTAAATAAATATTTCCTCAATAGTTGGTATAATTGATTTTTGAAATTTCTGTTTTATCAAATCGTTTAATTGGATTCTTTTTAGCGTCTTCCTTTAAAAGATTTTATATAATTTTCAAAATCATGAATTTTAAATTTTAATGGCAAATTTGTCCTTTTAAGAATAAATTTTGCGCTCTGTTTACAATAGATAAATATTTCAGCAATAGTTTGTATTCGCTTTTTAGCAGTCGCACTTCGTCTGTTTATGAAAAAAAATGTCACAATTTTCACTGTATCTCAAAAAATAACAAACCTTGTTTTTTTTTTTTTTGCACAATTGTTTCCTTAACAACGATTTGGCATAGAATAATCAGAATATTATCATTCACATATTGTTGTAAATAATATTGCGTAACTAATATTCTTTTCTTCTTTTCCAGTAATAAATGGACAAGTGGTGTTGTATGCCATCTTTAATAATGCTGGTATCAGAGGTAACATAACATTCTACCAGAAACCCGATGACACAAATGTCACCATCTCTGTTCATCTTACTTCATTTAGCTCTGAACCTAGATCGTTTGCGTGGGGAATTTATTCTTTTCCTGTATTCTTCGATTCCAAAACACCCTGTGCATCAGCGGAGCTCGGTTCCACGTAAGTTCGTGTTCCATTGTTTTTCTGTTGATGATTTCATGATTGATTTCATAACAGAGCTGTAAGAATTCTGATTCATTCCTTTATAAGGATAGAGAAATGGTTGTTAATCAATTTGTTGAATAATTCATTCGTTTAATAGAATAAAAATGATTTAAGTCATCTTTGATGTTCCTGAAAGCTTAAATTTTTTTATAGCATGAAAGTTTCGTAATCAAAGGTGTTTTATAAAAGACCAGTTCCCAAGTAGTTGAATGCGAAAATAGTTAAGAGTTATATGGGCATTGCTTTAAAAGTCTATTGGTTCTATTTGAATATCTAAAATATGGATGTATATAAAAATTATTTTATTTAGCTCTAATTGAAAAATCAATATCTTTTAATTGAAATGGAACAAAATTAAATGTTGTGATTGAAGTGAAGTGAATTAACTAGATCACTTATAAGAATAAATTCATTGCTAATACAGTCTGAGTAAAACCTTTAAGTCCAGTAAGAATATTTAAGAGCATCGAAAAATACTGTAATATTTAAATCCCTTTTATATTATTATTAGTTCATAGGGTATATTGTTAAGAAATAGCGTGACAAACAGGATTCATAAATATGTAATTATCAGAAAAAAGTGGTGTGTCCAAAATTAGTTTTCAGCCTGAGTAAAAACTTTAAGGCCATTTGCAATTTTAAAAATAAATCTACATATACAAGCTTAAATATTACGGCAATTTTGAAGATTGTACAAATACATATGTATTCAAATTCGCCATACATATCTTTAAAGTTTTGGTGCTCTCTGTAAATAAAAGAAAAGTAAGATGTTAACTGATCATAAGAGAAGGCAGCTTGAAGTTTTTTCCTTCGACAAGAATTCGTAGTCTTACTATTGCGATAAAGATAGGAAGATCAAAGACTGTGGTAATTAATTTCTTAAAGTTGGCCAAAAATTGTGGTAAAATGAATACAGAGAGAAAACCTAAAGCTTTTATGTCCTCACGTGACAAAAGAAGACTTTGCAGGCTTGCATCAACGGGAAAATACTCAATTAGAAAATTTATTTGAATGACGCGTTTTTGTTTTGATGCGTTGACAAATGTTTGTCAAAAAACCATGCATAACATAATTAGAAGGACTGGAAGATAGACTTATACAGCAAAATTTACTAAACCCCTGTTGCTGCAGACTGAATAAATGATGAAATGCAGAAGATCTTTCAGAAAAAAAATTGGATATATTTACCAAATCAACGCAAAAAAAATACGTTTCAAGCAAACAAATATTGAAACTTAAAATGGCCAGCTAAGTCTTTAGATCTCAACCCAATAAAGATCTTATGAGGAGATTTAGTACGAAGATTTTATGCAAATGGAAGGTATTTTACATCACCAATAGAGTTGAAATCTGCTATCGTAGACGAATGGTATGAAACAGATTTCGAACTTTGTCAAAAACTATTTTCATTCATGAAAACTAGAATATTTGAAATAATTCGGGTAAAAGGCTCCTTACACAAGCTTCTTTTGCATATTTTTGTATACTATTTTTTTATGTTGGCCTTAAAGTTTTTATTCAGGTTTAAATGCTTATTTTATACATACCACTTTTTTCTGAACTGACAGGCACTGAACTTCTCGCTGTTTTCCTCGACTGAGGAAGGAACTGTAGCTCATTTAATAGTGTCCGTTGGGCATTTGTGAATTTAGCAACATTACTCCACTGCCACAGATACTCGTTGAAAGGGTGGGTCGTATTCACACATCACCACAACACATAGAGGGAAACATCCATGCCATGAGCGGGATTCGAACCCGCAATCATTGACTTCGCAGTCAGTCGCGTTAACCGCTCGGCCATCTGGCCAATTTTTTTACTTTTATAAAATTACAAATCCGTTTTGTTATGTTTTTTCTTAACAAAATGTTGTTAAAGAATTAATAATACAATAATATTTAAGTCTCTATTTTTGTTTTAATTTTCTCAAATTTTTCCCTACGGGCTTTATTTAGATTGTGCAATTACTTTATATAGTAATTCATAGTAGTAATTTAGAGAGATTTATAATTACTAGCTTACCAAGGATGAAATTTGTAGGGAAAAAAGGCAAAGTTTGTCGATAACTTATCTCCATAAGTAATTTTTTTATTCATTAACGAATGCACCCATTATCTGTACCCACTAAACGACATGTTTTACAGACACGTGGTATAAAAATTAAAACCATGGTGGGCGAAAGTCAAAACAATTCTTGGAAAACCAGTGTTATAGTATTGTCGGAATTAAAATGTTTTCCTGTTGAAAATTGTCCACCATGGTAGTTAGAGGGGACCAGGTGTGATGTATATGGATGATGGTGAAGAAGTTGTCCTACTGCTGACCAATTTAGACCATTTTTCTTCCATGTTTATTTCTGCTCAGATGATCTATTGTAGGTCAGTCTCAACTGTCACTTTTAGTTCATCATTACTGACCTTTGATTCAAGGTGACCATTTGGCTCAATTATAAGGTCAAAATTACCTTTACGAAAATCTGTAAACAAATTTGATACTATTATTTGTGTCGAAAAAATTATTGTGTAAAATGCGATATTAATGCTTCTCCCGGGCTGTAAAGCCAAGTTCTATAATTAGGCTTCATAATAGTGTGATTTTCTGACCACCATTCCATCTTCAGCAAAATTATTCTTTTAAGAAATTTTTTTTTTAGAGTTTAAAGTAAAATGTATTCATAAATCGGCAAAAAATGTAATTTTAAAAAAAGTAGTCCGATGAAATATTAAGCGAATGTTTAATAATTAGCAATATTAACTGCTGGTTTTATTTATGACTAGGTAGTTAAAAATTATTCAATGTTTGTCAACAACTATTTTCTGTAATCAATAGCTTATTCTTTATAGATAAAATGTTTTTTAAAGCACCTTTAAATATAAATTTTTAAAAAAATATTATTTCATTTTTTTAAATAATTGTTTATTTTTAATTTTTAATTAATTTTTTAAATAATTATTTACTTAACCTTGCTCATAGTTAAACGTTTCTGGTACGTTTTTTAAAACACATTTTTTCCTACGAAAATTTTTTACTCGTTTTCTTTCCAAAGTTATGGCTGAAACATCTAGATAAAAATGTGAATAATTTCGCAACCAAAAATCTATGAATAATTTCATTCCTCGTGAGCGACAAGCAGGAAAAAAAGCCCAATTAGATACTCGTGTTGTGAATGTTAAAAGAAAGTAACGCTCTACATTTTTACTCTAATTAAAATTGGAAGTTAAGGATAAAACCCACACTGCCTCCGTTGTTTCTTCTTCTACAAGTCTGGAAACCTGTTTCACTAAATCGAAATTTCAACAAACAAAGTAAAAGAAATTGTGTTTATTTTGATAACCTGCTCTCATTTCAATGAAATTTTTAGTATGTAATGTAGTGAAATTAAAACGTATTTTATTTTATGATTTTGATGTACAGTAAGCGGTAAAAAAACAAAAATAAAAAGGACTACTCTGAATAACTTTTGATCTATTGAATGGGTTTTCACGTTCTAGGACTCAATCGTAGTGATCAAGGGGGTGACCGCAAAAGTTGCTAAATAACTAGTGCAGACACTATTTTAAGTTATGAAATCCAACACAAAAACGTATTTTCGCGAGGGCCAGATAGCCTGGTTGGTAGGGCATTGTGCCCATGTCTAAGAGGGCATGAGTTCGATACCCACCGGCCGAAGATTCTCCGAGTAGTAAATGGTGACTGAAGCACGTTAAGTCTGTCTGGTCACAAAGTCCTCCATGTTCCCATAACAAATCAATACCTTTGGGGTGCTGAATTGGAGATGGATCGTTTTCTGGTTCAGGTCAAAATTACGATCTGTGGATGAATGAATGTATGAATGGGTGCGCTGTAAAGACGGGTTGTGTCGTGTATGTGGCTGAAGTCGTATTCTTAGCCACAGATGGCGCTACTGAAAAATAAGAAGCACACTGTCTGTCTTAAAATCGCTTGGTTTCACCAGGTAGGCTTGCTGATATTTGGCAAATGACATTAGAAACAACAACATATTTTCTCTGAATAATCATATCGTTTTTTCGACGTTTTCCGACGGATTCGGATTTCCGAACCCCAAAATATAGGGGGTAGCCGCGAATTTTAAAACAAGTCATGAATTAAAAATTTGATTTCTCAGGAACTATTTGATAGATCTTGCTTACATTTGTATTTTGCGAGGTAAAATTACATTCTTTAAAATTATGAAAAAAATTGCATACCTTAAAATTCAAAATTTTTTCGACTATCATCAAAGAAAATATTATAAAATAATAACTATTTACTAAAAGTTATTTTTTGCTAGGAATTTTCTTTGGGTAAATGAATTTAATAATTGGACACAAAATTGTTTCAGTTCGCTTAAGTAGTCCCCTAGATAGGACGAAATGCGCACAAAGTAAAATTAACATTAAGGGGTAGCTTACTTCGGACCACTCTCTTTTTCCCAGATTGCGGCTACCCCCTATACTTTGGGAATCAGAAGTCCGAATCTGTCTGGAATAAAAAAAGGTATGTTTATTCAGAGAAAGTGTTTTTGTGTCTGATTTCGTAACTTAAAATATCGTCTTCATTAATTAATTAGCATATTCAAAGTCACCCCCTTGAACCATTAAAATTGAATCTTAGAACGTGAATATCATTATATCAAAACTTATTCAGTCCGTTTCTTTCTTTCGCGCATTGTACAATCCATGTTAAAAATTCATTTCTTAAATACAGTTCACATTCTAGTGAATGCGTAAAAATTTTACTTGAGTAATTTGTGGTTTAAATATTGAATTTTCAAGTAATTTTTGACCTAGTGATTGAGTTTTCAATCAACTTTTCATTTTAACTGCAATTAAATGATTAAATTTTCGAGTAACTTTTGACTCCATCATTGGTTTTCGAGTAATTTTTATCCTAATGATTGAATTTCTTATTTGAAGAATGTGATTTTCAAGTAACTTTTGACCTAATGATTATATTAATTTTCAATTTTTATTACAAATATATGTTTGAACTTTTGAGTAACTTTTGGCCTAATGATCGAATCTTCTGGGTAGCTTTGAGTTAATGATTGGCTTTTTTCCAGCTTGTGATTGGCTTTTTTTTTGTCATTTTCAAGAAATTTTTGATCTAATGATTATATATTTAACGACGAAATTTTTGGTCATCCTTATTTTGGATGCAACTAAATTGTACCACTTTACTGGTGAATCGATTTTTACCGATTTGTACCACTTTACTGGTGAATCGAGTTTAGAATAGATTTTTTTTTTTAAAAGGAGTAATTACTGTAAAATTTTTCACAGTAATAAATAAAAAAATAATTACATTGAAAAGCTATTTTGTTTTACTTTAGTTAAATTAAATTTAGTTTTAAACATTTAAATTAAATTTAAATGAAATACAATAAATTAAAAGGAATTAAAGCAAATAAAGAGGTTAAAAGGTTTTCACAAGTTTACCAAAATCAAATTTGAATTTGCGAAATGTAGTTTTTCCTAAATGTTTCTTTTTCTTTAAAAGAATGTTTTTCCTTCACAATAATTTCTTAATTTCCACTGATTAGTTTACATTAACATTGAGCCTTATTATTAATGTAGTTTACGTTATTGCTTGAAGTACCATTGTCGAAAATTGAGAAAAAAATCGGCTTTTGAATGTTTCTTATAGGGGTTTTCCCCTTTTTAATAAAAAAAAATGGTTGACCGTGTAAAGCTACGGACAAATGGCGCTGGGGGTTAAAATTCATCCTAACACTTTAGTGTTACTGTTTCTGGTTGATTTTTTTTTTATACCCAAGCTTGAAAAAGCGTCATCCCATATTATTATACTTGTAGTGTTTTCAATACAACTCTTTCTTTAAATTTAACTTTAAACGAAACAAACAACAAATGAATTCGGAAGACTCCACAAGCTTGCTGTGATGCTTCCTAAAAAATAACAAATGACGCTATTTTACACAAATGTAGCCAAATAAGGGATAACACTCAAAATATGGCAAATCTTACATTTTATGTTGTGATATTAATTGTCTTAAATATGGTTTAGGCTCACGACCTGTTAAAATTTATAAATGACAGAAAACTCTTATGAACGGTAAAATTACGAACAAATTTTAATTCAAATCACAATAATAAAACTTCCTAGAATATTAAGCCTGTTCACACATCGAGTCGTAAGCATAGCATAAGCGGAGGGATACATCGGAAGTTTTCTGTAGTTTGTCTATAGTAAGAACTCCCCCCACAACAAAGTCTGAGGCCGTCTGCTGTTATGGAAACAAGAAAACCGCACTTTAGGGAGGGTAGCTTCTCTTCACTAGGGCTAACACAATAGACCGAAGAATATTATTCCCTTTCTCTCGCCGACCTGAACTAAAACCTATCCTAAACAGTAACCTCACACCCCTACTTGAAATAGTTATGCCTCGTTACCATAGTCACATCCACGGGTCCAGATGAATGGTTAGGGGAGTTCTTACTTTAGACAAACTATAAATTTTTTTCCGGTTTTAGGAAGATATTTATTGTTTACATTCAGTCAACCATCCATTCAAACTATAATAGTGTGAGCTATTTCTTTTTAGTGTAACTGGAAGATGACTTTACCAACCCCTACACTGATCGTGCTTTATAATAACGATGCTGTATCATCAAAATTTTCTGTAGAATGAAAACGAAAGATAAAAATAAACGAAATCTTATCTTAATTCATTATTTTTTCTTTTTAGTTTAATACTTTGAGCTACAAAATGATGGAATCATTTATACGCGGAAGGGAAGTAGAATATGCATTGTCAAACCATAAAGTGACGGTCATTTTCAGTAAAGCCCTCTGGCTGGGAGAAAGCGGTTTTTTCTAACTGATCTGAATACATCTGAAGCCCAAAAGGCTTCCTAAATCACGTTTGTTTTTCTTCCTCTTATAAGACAACTGCTGCCCACTGCCATTTCCCTTTTACTAGATCGATATGTATGTTAAGAGGTCAATCTGGTCACTCGATAATCATCGTTATCAAAATCGATTACCTTCAAAACTTATTGCCTCCATCACTTCCTCATACACTCTATTTGTTGGCTTTAAATATATAAAAGTGTTTGGACAGTGGTCTTAAATGGATCAAAATTGTGAACTTATGAGTCATTTGTTGATCTTTTTATTATTATTATTATTTAAACTTTGTTAAGGGATAATGTTATTTCGCGAACTTATTTAAAAAAAATCTCAAAACTTTCCTTGATAAGGAAGATTTAAACTAAATATTAATCCTAGTATTGATCCTAAACTAAGAATTAAGAGAACGCTATACCGAGGTAGAAACTTTTCATGGTAAATTCTGCTATTATAAGTGTTCTGTTATCATCATTGGTAATTTAGAATTTAGAGTTAAGAGGTTCAGGTAACCCTAGAATAAACCATTAAGTTACAAATGCTGCCAAAAATATTTTTAAAATATCTAAATACTAACAAATTATCGCAGGATTACTTCCCCAATAAGTAATTCTTAGTAATTCTGCCATAATTTGGTAGCATGCGTTTTGTTGTTTTAAAAATATTTTTTCAGCATTTGAAACTGAATGGTTTATTTTATGTTTACCTCAACTCATTTTTTTCTATTACTTTAAAATTTTAAATATTAATATATTTGAAACAGAATTTGCCGTGAAGTGATTTTTCCGTGATCTAGCGCCTCCTTAAGATATGAAAAACTAACTAATCAATAGAATGTCTTATGAGCTTAACTTATTGTATAAACTTTTTCTGTTATGCACTTTATCAGTGTTTTTAAAATTTACTACACTGTATAACTATAATATGGTGAGCTTACTAAACCATAAAGTTGTTTATTTTCTACGAAGTTAAACCATATTATCATTCTCGATAATATGATTTTCTTTGAATTTGATACCTTATTAAGGTTGCATCAAATTTACACCGTATTATAGCACAAGATACAGCTTCAATTAAGTCTCAACATTGAAATGATTTTTGAGTACAATTGATTTCTTGTTTTTTTTATCCAATAATATTTAGATTAACAGATTTGTGCCAGTTTTCTTTACTTCAAAATTTAAACATTTAATAACCTTTGTTATAAAGGACAATCGAACATTAAAGGGGATCATCACTATAAAATTTTTCAAAAATAAGTACTTTTCGTCTTACGTAGTTCCTTCCCGTGTGAATAAATGTTCAAAATACTTATTTCATCAACTAATTGTATTAATATACAAGTATAAAAAAAAGCTGTTTTTCTTATTTTTTGGTTTGTAGAAAATGTTTTAAAAGATTTTTTTTTAAATGTTCATTGACTTCTACTTTCAAGCTTAATGAGCAAATAGTAATTCAACAAAAAATATCAAATCGTAAACATAAATAGGGAGATTTTTCAGTAACTTAAAAAACTTATCGGTTCTAACATTTCAAAGAATTTTTATAAATTCTTTTTGCATCATGCCGCAGACTTAGAGCTTGAAGTTTAATGTTTGTGCAACATTCTGTGTTAAGACAGTTTATATCGTACCCTTACCTAAGAAAATGACATCAGCATTAAAAAAAAGAAGCTGAAATTCCTCATCTGTGCTTAAATGGGGAGTTTCACACGGAAATGCTCTTCGATTTCACCTCACCTTCCAGAAAGGCGTCATTCGTCAGCTCACACGTGATTTATATTAGTGTTCCTTCATCATCTGTTCTCGCGGTCATTGGTAGCTAGAAGCTTGAACATCTCTCTGGAGGGAAAAAATAGTCAAGGTAAAGTGAAAAGTCTCACACGCGTTCAATAAAATCGCAATATAAATTCAAATGAACATACTCATCTTAATTTATGTTTTCTGGAATTCTAATTGCGCTGACATTTTTATAGTTCCTCGAATAAAATAGGAAATTTTGTCTATGTTGCAAAAGGAATCGAAATATTCACTTTAATTGAAATGAGCTATAAATTATTTATTTTATGGAAATTAATTACACTAGTGGGCTGCACCCCATGCTCGTTAATGCTCGCCAACCCCCGAAAATTGCTATGCAATCTTATATGGTTTGCTTCGCAAACCAAGCTCGCTTCGCTCGCTTCTAACTTAGGTACATTGCAAATGCACAAAATTCTAAGAATTCATTAACAATCATTCAAATCCATATGAAAACTTTTTTTTAAAAAAAAATTACATCTTTTTAGTAAATAATAAGTCATTAAAATAAATTTGAATTCAAATAAAGACTCATTGACTGAGACCCATTTTTCAATGAACAATAATAAAACAAATAAATTCGTGATATAAATCAAAAATCGTCAAATAAATTCGTAGTACATAAATTCGTGAAAAAAAAGCGCTTTCGACAAAATACTAAAATAGAGATCTATCGACAAAGACTACTCACTTCTGCATAGCTTAATAGTATGAGATTGCCGCAGCTGAATTGTTATTTCAGTTTCCGTTTTCAAAGGCGCTATATGTTGAGCCACCTCAGCTAGATTTGGCATGTGACATTTTTAGCGACATTCATGGGTCGATTTTCTAGCGTTGCCATTCGGGGAGTTGTAATGAGGCTTTCTTTTGTCGCCGTGTAAGAGAAATATATATATAGATATTGAAGCAATAAATAACCCAATGGAATAATAAACAATAAAAAAAGCTTATGATAAATAGTAAAGAATAATTAAATTATTTTTTCAGTAATGATTGAAATAATAAATATTTGACAGATGGAAGATGAAATCAAAAAGTTTCAGTGTATTCTTCTTTACAATAACAATTCATTTTATTTGTAACTTTCAGCTTATTAATAAAATTGTGAACTACGTCGAACAAATATATTTGATGTTATTGATCAATTTGAAAAATTATATTATTAAAAACAATTAAAATATATTCTTCATCAATTATTGAAGAAGAGAGAAATATTTGTGATAAATAATTTAAATTATGAACAATTAGTTAATTAATTAAAGAAAGCTGTGAGAAGAAATAAACACTTTCGAATTTAATAATCTAATACTGAGCAATTAATTTAAGTAAGAAATTACAATAAGTTATAATTTTTCGGAATATTTCTTCTCTTGGATTTTAAAATAATATTTGTTCCGATGTAAAGAAAAGATTAATGTTACATTGTTTATTTTTAGTGAATGAAATAAGGAAGACCTATTTTATTATTATTATTATTAAGATAAATAATAACTTATGGTAATATTTGTCAGAATAATTCTTCAGATTTCCAATAAAGTTTAACTGGACGCACTTCTGTACACAATTAAATTACAAGTAACTGGTCTCTGTTCCGATTAAACTAAGTGATTTATAAAAAGTTGTTAATATCCTCAGAACTAATGAAATAATATAAAACGGTCAAAATAAATATTAAATAATATATCTAAAAATTCATTTCATTCGATTAATGAAGATAATAATAGAACTTTATGGATGAAAAACATTGATATTATCTGCTCTTGTTTTCCATTCTCACAATTCTAAGCAGATCTGTTCTTTTTAGAAAAAGAAGGAATGGGGAAAGTAGCCTCGTGCTCATTGAGTCATAATTGAGCCTTTTTATTTAACAAACTTATCGATATGGATACTGACTAGTCTAACAGCTACAAGATAAAGGAAAATGCAGGCATACAAAATAATAAGAAATCGAATTTTCAAGCTTAAAAATATCAATTACCCGTGTGGAATAAGAGCCACTGATTTCTTCCAAAAGGGTAGTTGTTATACGCCATGATGGGTTTGTAAATACGCTCCCGTCTTCTACTTCTCTTGGTTTTAAATTCTAACTTGTATCAATCAATATTGACCAGTGTTAATATAGTGGTTGTAGGTGGGTTACAGTTACGACATTACTGTCGAAATGACCGTAATGAGTTTTCATCTTTTTAGTGGTTGTAGACGGGTTAGTTAAATATAACTGACGAACTGACCGTGGGTAGTTTTCAAAGTTGTGGTAGGCGGGTAGACTTAGAGGTTGGGCAGCTCGAAGAAGTAAGGCGCATCGACCGGAGATCTATATTGTACCCAAACCCTAGATCACGACTAGCGGTAAAGCTTTATAGCTGATATAAAGTTCAGCAAACACCTGTCAGGAATATCCTGTAGTTCCCAGGTCTTAACGCAATAGTGTCCCAGAGGCTCAAATCTTTGATCACGAAAGACTTCCAATTCAAAAAGAATATGTCGTAAAGTCTCCTCTTCAAGATGACAAACAATACTAAGAGGATCGGGTGCAATACCCATTACCCATAATGTAGAGGTGTCTCCTGAGGGTGTAGTGACCAGTGAGAAGACCAATGATTTTGCTCAAGCTATTCCTCATAAGCTTAAGAGGATCTTTTTGACGAAAATGGAGACCGTCTCCATTTAACCTGGTAGGGGGTAAGAGTCACACTACTGTCAAAATGACCACGTGTTAGTTTTTTATAGTGTTTGTTGATGGGTGAAATTCACATTACTGTCAAAATGACCGTAAGAAGTTTTCATTTTTTTAGTGGTTGTAGACCGGTTAGATTCATATTACTGTCAAAATGACCGTGGGTAGTTTTCATAGTGGTTGTAAATGGTTTAGAGTCACGTTACTTTCGAGATGGCGGTGGGTTCATTTCTACTGTGGTAGTAGATTGGTTAAAGTCACATTACTGTCGAAATGACCATAAGCAGTTTTCATTTTTAGTGGTTGTAGAGGGGAATATTACTGTTGAAATGACAGTGGGTAGTTTAATATAGTGATGGTAAACGAGTAAGAATCACTCTGCTGTCACACTGAAAATAGGTTAGTTTTTGCTGTGGCTGTAGGTGGGTTAAAGTGACACCACGGGTTGTTTTTATAGTGGTTGTAGACGGGTTAGAGTTATATTACTTCGAAATGTCGGTGGGTTATTTTTCATATTTATCCCATTACAGTCGAAATGGCCATAGGTAGTTTTTATAGTTCAATTTCCTATGTAACGCAAATACGAGCTAGTTTCAGGCAAAAATTCCCAACATTTTTAACTGCCGGATGTCCGTCTTCTTTTTAGCTTTAAAGATCTTACTTTTTTCATTGTGTTTAACTAATTCTAAATATAATAGTTTCAATAAAATTTTACTTTTAAGAACTTGCAAGAACTTATGTCCAAAATATATTTTCTACTGTGTAATTAATGAAGTAATTTGATTTCAATCAATATGTTTATCTTTGAAGGTTTCATGACTTAGCCAAACGGCATGGATCTATTATGATTCCTGCAGCAGATGGTATGCCACAAGTGTTCACTGACTCAGATCTTAAGCTTCGAGGATTAAATACTATTTGGGGTAGATCTTTGCTCTTACGTAGTACAGCTTACAATACTGACCTTAGAGCTTGTGCCAACCTTGCCACAGATGGCGACGCCAAGACAGTGGAAGCAACGTTCTCTTCGCCTGTTGCTGGAACTGTAATATTTCGCCAGAGTGAACTTGGAGAAACTACTATTTTCGCCAATATTTTTCATACCACAGAGGATTACACACCTTCGACCAATCACGAGTGGAGAATTTTGGCGACAGACATTCTAGACAGATCCAAGGAGCTTTCGAGGAAGAGAAGGTGTGAAAATCTTCAAGTAAGTCCTTTAATGTAAATTATTCTCAGATGCAAAGCTAAAAATGTTTATCTACTAGTTTTTATAGTTAATGAAACACCAATATTAAATATAGAGAAATCATATGTATTTAGTGGTACAGTGTGCAAAATAAAAAACGGACCTCTCTGTATAACTTGTGATCTAATGATCTGATGTTGACGTTCTAGGAGTCACAATCTTTATGGTTCTAGGGGGTGACCTCAAATAGGCTAACTAATTAGTATAGACGATATTTTAAATTACGAAATCAGACACAAAACTTTTTCTGAATAACCATACTTTTTTTCGACGGATTTAGATTTCTGTCTCCCAAAATATAACACGTAGTCGCAATATGGGAAATATGATTCCAATATTTTGGACACCTTAAAAGTTGAGTGCTTTCCTGTCTCCAGAAATTTTTAAGTGAATTGAAAAATTCTACACATAATTATAAAATTTGTTTATTCAAAGAAAGTTAAAAAAAATACAAAAAAATTATAATTTTTTCTATTATTTTATTTAATAATGGTCGAAACATTTTGAACTGTAAGATATAAGAATTCCTACATCATTTCAAGGAATGTAATATTCAAGAGATTGGTCAGAAGAGCTGTTTAAAGTTTGAACCCCTTAAATATTAATTTTACTTTTTGTATATTTCGCCGAATCTCGATAACTTTCCAAGCGTATTTGAACATTTTTGCACACAAATTTTAATAAAAATTCCCAAGACTCTATGCATCAAATTTTGAATGTCTGACTTTATTATAAATCGATTTCTCAGGAGCTATTCAAACGATTTTACTCAAATTTTGTATTTTGCCATGTAAAATTACATTCTTAATAAAGGGTTGTAAAAATTGTATACCTTATAATTCAAATTTTTAAAAACTTTTATTAAATATAATAAGATTAAATAGTGAAAAATAAAAAAATGTTTACTGAAAGTTATTTTTTGCATGGAATTATGTTTGGATAAGCAAATTGTATAATTATGTGCAGCAATTTTCCAATTCGCTTAAAAAGTATTCGAGATAAAGTAAAATGCGCTAAAGTGAATCAAGTTTAAGGGGTTCAAACTTTGGAACCCTATTTCCCAGATTGCGGCTGCACCCTATATTTTGGGCGTCATAAATCTAAAGCCATTGAAACAATGTTTGTTAATTCAGAGGTAGTACGTTTTTGTGCCTGCACTTATTAATTAACATGTTCGAAGTCACCCACTTGAGCCATTACTATTGAGTCCTAGAACATTAAAATCCGGTCATTAGATAAAAAGTTATTCAGAATAGTTCGTTTTTTTTTCCCACACTGTACGTTGTTAAAGTATGTTACATTGATTTTTGAAGAGTGTAGCAGTGAGAGTGTATTATTTTTAGCACTGAAGTTTAATATAAAGCGAAGTCAAGGTTCTATCGCCATAGGTGGCTTGAAACTCTCCCAGCTTCTGATCAATGGGTTGCTTTGGAAAAAAAGGTGATCAGCGCGCTATACTGATAACCTTATCACCCATCAAAAAATTGTCCACTAAATTGTGAAGCCGACAGGGAGAATCTTTTTCTTATTTTAAAATTATTAATTTTATTGCATTTAAAAATTTATTTATTTATAAATTATACGCATTTAAAAATTTGTGATGTTAGAGATAAATTACTTTATGAAAAAACACAAAAAATCAGTTTCAACTTTATAAAATTTTAATTTCCAAAAAGGAGAATTTCACCTTATCTATATTCATCCATTATTAATATCATGTAAATAAATTTTACTGTTCAAGCAAATTTAATTGCTTCTTCATTGATGTTTTTCTTAAAATTCGTAGGTTCTTTTCGATCCAAATAACGTAGAAGATTCAGAATGTTCAAAATCTTCCCATGAGAATTGTAAAATAGGGGAAATGACTAGAAAGCATGGAGAAGCAGCTGTTGGAGCCACTAATTCTCGATATTCTAAGAGGTATAGTTGATTGATTTAGAAATAAATCTTTATATATATATATATATATATATATATATATGTTTCACAGCGTCGGCGCATGGATTCACGAACCCGTTCAAATTGGCCAGGAGTGTCACGGACACGTGCTGCCGCTTCCGCGATCCTGGCGATAAGATCCATGTCCGATGTTACAGGTGTCTCGTACACTATGGACTAGAAGTCGCCTTAAGCTAGAAATCCCCCAAGTCTATGTAAGCCGCAAGCTGATCTCTGTGCACGACGAGGAAGCAGTGGGGATTTCCCGGGAGAGAGCGTGATGGAGAACGAACCAAAAAAGACGTGATGATATGCACTCCAAAGAGGAGTTATACAAAACTTTTAGACGAACTCTCATTTATTATTTTTTTGTTATTTAATCGTTAATTGTTAATCGTCCGTCCAATGTAAATTTAATCTTCAATATATATGTTTTTGTTTAAGAACGTGTCTTTTATTTAAGACGACCACTCATGCCGTCCCCACATATAT